>NW_021604719.1:7018051-7043155 GCF_004785775.1 Grammomys surdaster
TCTCTCTCTCTCTCTCTCTCTCTCTCTCTCTCTCTCTCTCTCTCTCTGTGTGTGTGTGTGTGTGTGTACATATGTATACACATACATATATGTTTCCTAAATACATATTATATATTTCCTAAACAGAAACACACACACATCAAAAGTATTCTAAGTGGTTTTTCAAATGTTTTCATTTTATGTCTACCTAAAGGAGACCTCCTAAAGTATTACTTAGCTCTGTAAGTATTACTTAGCTCTGTAAGCTCTGTAAGTTCCTGAAACCTTCAAACAGTCATCCCTGCTCATTAGAAGTTCACCACCTGTTGACTACCATGGCAGACTCTATGCCTTAGTCAGTACTAAAACATCATAAGATCATTTGGACTTCTTGTGTCAAAAGACAACATCAAATGAAAAACACAGCAATGTGGGTGTTCCCTTTGGTAGTCTTTTGGATTCACAGTGAGGCTTTGGGAAGTGGGCTTCTCTGAGCCATGATTTCCACCACTGCAGAGTATGTTAGTTGGAGTGGATGGTAGTAGACAAAATACATTCAACTTCGTTTTTTCTTTTGACTTAGTCATCTCCCTGACCACCAAATATCTGCAGAGCCAATACTTCCATCAGTTTTATCCCAATTAATGTCCCTGATGTATCAAAGAAGGAAGATTTAAAAAATTTTTTTCTTTTAATAACAATAAACTCTTAAAATAATGTTAAGCATCATTTAAATAAAAATCCACCAAACTGACAATTCTCTTCCTATCACCTCTCCATCACTCATAATCTACCCTACCACCACAGAACCACTTAGTACTGAGCTCACAAACTAATCTGGCCTTACTTGAGCAAGTTCTGAATCATATAATCATCTTCCTTGATCCTCCATGTCTGGGCTGCCAGCCAGAATGTGAGCAAGACACAGGAAGGGTCATTTCCTGAGGGGAATGCTGAAAGGCTTGCAACATGGCCGTGGGTGGCTTGGCCTGCCTTGGCTGCAGAGCTACTCCTTTTAGTCTTTATGTGCTGTTTAATGAGTCTCTGGCCAGAGCATATGAGATCTGAGTGTTGTTTAGGTGTACTGTGCAGTTATTGTTCCTCCCAGTGCACCAGGTGCCAATCCAGAAAACACCCTTCAAGTTCCAGAATGGGCCAGGGCTGGGTGCAAATCTAGGAAATAAAAATCCACTTGTCCTTTGCCTTACAGAAACTTTGCAATTTTATGAAGTCCCATTTGTCAATTCTCGATCTTAGAGCATATGCCATTGGAGTTCTGTTCAGGAACTTTTCCCCTGTGCCCAAGTGTTCGAGGCTTTTCCCCACCTTCTCTTCTATTAGTTTCAGTGTATCTGGTTTTATGTGGAGGTCCTTTATCCACTTAGATTTGAGCTTTGTACAAGGGGATAAGAATGGATCAATTTTCATTCTTCTACATGTTGTCCTCCAGTTGAACCAGCACCATTTGTTGAAAATGCTGTCCTTTTTCCACTGGACAGTTTTAGCTCCTTTGTCAAAGATCAAGTGACCATAGGAGTGTGGGTTCATTTCTGGGTCTTCAATTCTATTCCATTGATCTTCCTGCCTGTCTCTGTACCAATACCAGGTAGTTTTTATCACTATTGCTCTGTAGTACAGCTTGAGGTCAGGGATGGTGATTCCTCCCGAAGTTCTTTTATTGTTGAGAATAGTTTTCGCTATCCTAGGTTTTTTGTTATTCCATATGAATTTGAGAATTTCCTTTTCTAACTCTGTGAAGAATTGAGTTGGGATTTTAATGGGGATTGCATTGAATCTGTAGATTGCTTTTGGGCAAAACGACAACCAACAAATTGGGAAAAGATCTTTACCAATCCTTCATCTGATAGAGGGCTAATATCCAATATATACAAAGAACTCAAGAAATTAGACTCCAGGCAACCAAATTACCCTATTAAAAAATGGGGTATAGAGCTTAACAAAGAATTTTCAACAGAAGAAACTCGAATGGCCGAGAAGCACCTAAAGAAATGCTCGGCATCCTTAGTCGTCAGGGAAATGCAAATCAAAACAACCCTGAGATTCCATCTCACACCAGTCAGAATGGCTAAGATTAAAAACTCAGGTGATAGTAGATGCTGGCGAGGGTGTGGAGAAAGAGGAACACTCCTCCATTGTTGGTGGGACTGCAAGATGGTGCAACCACTTTGGAAATCAGTGTGGCGGTTCCTCAGAAAATTGGACATAGCATTACCCGAGGATCCAGCTATACCACTCCTAGGCATATACCCAGAAGGTGCTCGAACATATAATAAGGACATATGCTCAACTATGTTCATAGCAGCCTTATTTATAATAGCCAGGAGCTGGAAAGAACCCAGATGTCCTTCAACTGAGGAATGGATTAAAAAAATGTGGTATATTTACACAATGGAGTATTACTCAGCTATTAAAAACAATGAATTTGAGAGGTTCCTAGGTAAATGGATGGAACTAGAAATTATCATACTGAGTGAGGTAAGCCAATCACAAAAGAACACACATGGTATTCACTCACTGATTATTGGATATTAGCCCAGAACCTTAAAATGCCCAAGATGCAACTCACAGGCCACATGAAGTCCATAAAGAATGAAGACCAAGTGGGGGTGATTCGGTCCTTCTTAGAAGGAGCAACAAAATACTCAAGGGAGCAAATATGGAGACAAAGCGAGGGACAAAAACTGAAGGAGGGGCCGTCTGAAGACCTTTCCACCTGAGTATCCATCCCATGTGCAGTCACCAAAGGTAGATGCTGATGTGGAAGTCAGGAAGTGCATGCTGATAAGAGCCTGATATGGATGTCTCCTCAGAGGTCTTCAAGAGTCTGACATATTCAGAGGCAGATGCTCACAACTAGCCATTGAAGTGATCATGGGGTTCTCAATGGAGGAGTTAGAGTGAAGACTGAAGGAGCTGAAAGGATTTGTGGCCCCATGAGGAGAGCAACAATACCAACCAACCACAGCTCCCAGGGTCTAAACCACCAGCCTGGGAGCACTTATGGAGGGATCCAGGGCCTTAGCTGAATATATAAGAGTGGAGGGCCCTGCTGGGCACAGATGGAAGATGAGATCCTTGACCTCATGAAGGCTGGACGCCCCAGGGGGTGGGAGTTTTGAGGGTGGGGAGATGGGAGTGGGGGGGTAGATAGAGGTTACATCCACAAAGAAGAAGGAGGAGGTGTGAGGGGATTGGGGGTTCCTGGGTGGGTGGGGGATGGGGTAAGGGGACAACATATGAAATGTAAATAAAACATCCAATAAAAAAAAATAAATAAATAAAAAAAAAAAAATCCACTTGTCTTCCATCTTGCAGTGGCCCTGCTCCCTGAGAGCTCACTCCCTGGGGATCCCAACTCTAACCTCTTGCCTATGTTAACTTTAATACCTTTTAAATAAAATTTTTATTTCAATCCCTTCTGGATTTGTTTTGATTATTTATTAAAACCTATCAATTTTCTTTGGATTTTTTTTTGGAAAAAAGTAACTTCAGCTACACATCCACTGTTTTAATTTCAAAAAGCTCTTAACCTACACAAACATATATTTTCACTCATATTTCAGACAAAAATGTGGCAAAGAACATAGCTACTTTTCTCTCAGGGATTTACTCTGTGGTTTGGATATGCACCTGTCAGAGGAAGCAGAGCAAGCCAATGAGATCAAATGTATATATTTTGTCCTCCTGTGTGGTGAACTGAAAAGAAAAAAAGAAATCAGGAGAAACTTACTCTACAGTGATCCTTTAAAAAATAACTCAATATTAAGCCCACTAATAATTATTTTGACCAGTATTCTCAACCAGTATATATTCTAAAGACATACAATTAAAATGAGATTTTGAAATACACAAATATCTGTGCTACTATTAGTTGTACCTGCTGTACAGAACTGACAGTTTAAATGTAGTTTCTAGATCTGGTTTCCTACCCCAAGCTTGGACCAGCTCCTGTTTTCGCTTGTCTTGTATGCTTCCGTCAGAATGGGGTGTCTGGAGAGATCCTGCTGTTTCGGAGCTGAGTTACATCAAATGCCCTTACAAATTGCCTTCATCATCTTCATCATCGTGTCAAAGCATCCTTCTCCTCGGCTTTGTTCTTTTCATTTAAAGGAATAATCTACCTACATTAACACTAGCCCTAAACAAAGCATTTAGTTCCTTCTTAAGGGATGAGAATCTAATGCTAGGTTGAACATCGTGTGTGACCTTGCCTTCCAATTGGTACCCATTGGAGTTCCAGTGCAACTGACCGAGAAAGAGCATGTAAGCTTGGTGTCCATCAGAGCTCCAGTGTCCCTGACCACGAGCACATGAGTGGCACTGTGCTCACATTAACCTCACTCATCAGCAAGACAGACATCCTTTGCTTCTGGAGGCAGAAGCTCAGCCAAATATAGTACCTCCCTTATCCACAGGAGCTGTGCTTTTAGATCCTTGTCTACCTGTAACAGCAGATGCTACTAAACAGATGTACACTGTGTTGCTATGATTTTTTTCTAGTTACTTCCTATAGATTTATCATAAGATTTAATTTATGATAGAGATGAACAGAATAGAAGTAGAACAATTATAACGACGTGCTGTATTAAATTACATGAATGTCTCTGTGTGCATGTCTTTCCCCCTCTCCACTCCTCGGTTATTTCACAATATTTTATTGGAATTACTCGGCTTCTTTTTGCCATGGGCAACTGACACCTCGGAAAGGGAAAGGGAAAGGTACGGGGAAGCGCTGAAGTCTACCTCTGTAGTCAGCCGCATGGAATCTCAGGATCACTATTTTACAAGCAGAAATGTAATTTCCACTTATTTCCATTTTCTAGTGTGAAAGAAGAGCTTGTTCCTTTTTCTTGTTGGAGAATGACTGCATCCACACTAAAAAAGACAAACACACAGAGTTCCCTTGAAAGAGTCTGAAATCATAAAAGCAAACCTCCAAAATTGTTACTTTTAAAGCTATATCGAGTCATATATAAGAAGTCTCTAAACAGTATCCTGATTCTCTCTCTCTCTCTCTCTCTCTCTCTCTCTCTCTCTCTCTCTCTCTCTCTCTCTCTCTCTCTCTCCCTGCCAATTATGAGGTCTTGAGTATGACCTAACCTCAGTTGCTATGGAAAGGACTTCTTGCCCCATCATTTCCCTTCTGTAAAAGGTGCTATCTGCAGGCTCCTGCAGCCACAGACTCCTGCTGCTCCAGGTGACCACTGACTGTAGAACAGACTCTTCTGAAGAATGCATGTCTGTATAAAATACCTACTTCAGGGCTAGCTGGAACTGGGTAGTTATGTCTATCCTGTTAAGGGGTTCAATATTAACCAGAGCATTTAGCCAACAGACTTTAAACTATATCTATTTATTTTATGCCATTTTCATCCTTACACTTTTGGGGGAATTGTTGTTGTTTTTTGTTGTTTTTTCTTAGCTTGACTATAACTTGAAAAGGGAAATAAACCAGTTTCATATTTGTTTAGTTCTGTTTTTTAATTAGGGACTCCAGATTTCTATGATGCAATGTATAATTGTGGCTTTAAGAGAGAAAATATCCATGTATTAGTAGAATTGAAGACAATATGGATGCCTCAAAATGAGCATACATTGACAGCTTCTGAAAACCAGCAGCATCCACCTGCTAGGAGACTGTCAAGGAATAACGAAGGATGCTTCAGACCTAATTCAGCATCAGTACGCTGGGAATTCATTACACCAAGAAGTTGATCAATACTTAACAGTACACGGACAATCAGGACACAGAAGAACCAACTTAAAGCACATGGTGCTTTTTCATACATATGTTGTAATTCTGACTGAGGGCACAATATCAAATAAATCAGATATGTGAGCAACAAAAATCAATTCAAAATAGAGCAAGAAAATATTTTAAAAGATCCCCTGGCCACTAGAGAGATGGATCAGTGGGTAAGTACTTGCCTACGTGTCTACATGACTTGAGTTTGATTCCTGAAACCTACACAGTGCAAGAAGAGAACTGACTCCTGCAAGTTGCCCTCTGACCATCACAAGTATACCTGGAGAGAACACGCACACATGTGCACATATAAACAAAAATAATTAAAAGCAAATAAATGTGTTTAAGTTTTATCAACAAATAAATGTTGGAATGTTTTCCACACATATTCCACGTGGCATGAGTCTATAAGATGCATCTTTCTTTTGTCAATGAATTATAAGAGAACATGATGTTACTATTTATTCAGAAGGTTGAGGATATATACCAATATAAGAAAGGCTCTTCACAGTCCTGCTTAGCATGTTTTAAGTGACCCAAGATTCCTAAACACAGAACATTACTTCAAGCAGCAGCATTGAATTCACACGGAGCACGCTTTGGGAAATGCTATCTTACAAGAGTTTTATAAAGAAATAACACCTAAATCCCATCAGGAATTTTGGTGAGTAACCTCTTGAGGTAACAGAGAGTGCAGTGGTGAGAATCTCGCTTTACAGTTCCACCTCTAAAGTTAAGTAGCAGCAAAATACTATAGAACAATTTACTATTACATTATACAGGACGAGAGAAAGAAGGGAGAAGGTGGCCGGCTTACATTATGTCCTGTACAGACAATGGGGTCCCTGAGAACCATTCTGAACATTTAAAACCAATCCTTCCACCAGTAGTTGCTGAAGCTGAACTTAGAGTCAGTCTTCCTAGGACCTCCACCCTATTCCTTGTATCAAAATTAGCTAGAGTTCTCTTATCCTGCTGCCTGCCAATCAAGATGTAGAACTCTCACCTCCTTCTCCAGCACCATGTCTGCCTGCCTGCTACCATGTTTTCTGCCATGACAATAATGGACTAAATCTCTGAACTATAAGTAATCCCAACTAAATGTGTTTCTTTATAGAAAAAAAATTAGCTAGAGTCTTTCATTTATCTTTTTTTCCAGAAACAGCTATCATCTTCCAACCTTACTGCTACCGCAACCCTACCGCAACCCCGTTGCTGAGACTGGAGTCGCTCAGTATCTCCACCTGGACAGATACATCATAGAGAAGTGGTTAGTATCAAATGTTCTACAGCAAGGGTTATTTCTTTAAATTTCTATGTCTGATCATGGAATCATAGAGGCATGCCCCTTAAACTGGTGAACCAAGATAACCAAGAATAACATTAGTAATCTTAACAGGAATTTTCAATTTTTACAAGCAACTGCACAAATGCCTAGCTAAAGATGGCACATAGCTTAAACACTGGATAACAATACATTTTTGGTAATTGTCACATAATGACAGAGATAGCTTTTTTGAGTACATGTTGTGATAAAATCCAAGAATTATGACAATCAGTATAGAACTGGAAGCGTGGGTAGTTCCACGTAGTTCCAAAGTTTGAGAAATGGAACATTACCAAAGAGATACATAAATTTCCATTGGTGACGCTATAATAAAAATAGAAACTGCCTTTTCCAGTTCATGTATATTATCTTGTCACATAGCTGCTAAGTCGTTGGGTGTAAATTCCCAAGTCAATCAGATCCTATAAACAAAACTAGGCAATATACTGAACCGTTAGGTGTTCTTTTTGGTCTATGTGGACTATGGGAAACTTGATGATCTAAGACAGTTTAGAAGCTCTCTTCAGAGATTTAAATGAAAGTAGATAGGAAGATAATTTCAGCTTAGGCAAAGGGTCATTTTAAAGGTACCATAATTTAAAAGTATCCCACATTTTAAAAGTACCATAATGCTAAAGTATTATGCATTTTAAAAAAAATTCCAGGGCTAGGGAGGTAGGTCAATGGGACAGAACCCTTGTCCAAGCATAACGGACCTAAGTTCACATCCTATCACCCCCACACACAAAGAGACAGAATGGAGTGGGCATATGTGAAACCCATGTGCTTCTAGGGATAGAGACATAAGGATCTTTGGGACTTAATAGTCAGACATCAAAAATGAATATTGGTAAACGAGGGTTCAGTGAGAGAGCCTGTCTAAAGGGAATAAGGGAGAAAGTGTTGGAGTGGGGTGCCTGATATCACTATGAGCACACTCACCTACACATAAGTGAACATACACACATATAAAAACACAAAAATAAAAGAGAAGACCTATTGATATACTTGGAGGAGGAGAAAAAGGAAAGGAAGTAGGAAATGAATAATATATTGCTTTCTAAATTTATAAGATGTAAGAGAAAGTGAAAGAGATATATGCTACACTTTAAGTCTAAGGAAGAAATAAGTGAATGAGAGATAAACACTCACTTCCAGTCTTAAAAAAGAGAAACTTGGGGAAGGAGGCTCAGAAGCTCACTGATGCTGCACTGTCTCCTCAGAAGCTAACTGATGCCACACTGTCTCCTCCAAAGCTCACTGATGCTACACTGTCTCCTCAGAAGCTCACTGATGCCACACTGTCTCCTGACTCCTGTTCCTACCTCTATTCCTTTCAAGCTCCAGGCTCTGTGGCTCTCCAAGTGCAGCTATAACCATGATCCGGAAGAGAGAGTGACAGTACTTCCCTCCAAGAAAGCATGCCTAGATTTGTGCAGGATGCCATACTTGACATCATTAGAGACCAGGAAGCTATCCAAACACAAATGTATCCTCTTATTTTTGCTGATGAAGCTCTTCTTTAAGTACTCAGAAATAAAGAATTCAGATAATCTAAGAATACAAATGGCCTTAAGTTGAGTTTAGCCCTCTGAAATTCATTCTGCAAACCAAGGATAAGGACCTTAGCCACTTTCTCTAGCAGTGGTTGTTTTGTGTGAATTTCCCTGAGACTGCTGGCTTCTTTTCTCCAATTTGTTGGTTTTCCGGGGGCCTTCTCATCACTTTCACTCATGAAGGCTCTTCTAAAACCCTCCCTCCTTCTAGAGGCCCTCATCCCTGTCAGTCACAAATCATAATGTTATACTATTCATGATTCAAATATTTAACCATGACCTCTATAAGGATTCAAAATCTTTGAATTAAATTCTAAGTCATGGAGAAATGGTTGGACAAAAAGTCTTCCACCTTCTACTCTAATCCCTTTATGAACACAAGAAACATATGAAATAATTTTCTCTGACTCACACAAATTTGGGGAAACAAAGAGGTATAGAATCTATCTCTTCCTTTTCATCTTAGAGCATGTATTATTTTTTAATAAGCACAAAAGTATGGCAGATACTGGCAGTGTAAAAGATCTCTAGGGGTTGGTTTAGGAGGGACGGGTTCTTTTTTATTTTGTTTTGTTAGGATTTGTTACATGCTGCATTTAAGTCACCAGCATCTCTCCCTCTCCTGCTCCAAGTCTTTCTGTGCCTTCCACTCCCTCTCAGATTCATGATTCTTTAATAATTATTGTTATGTATACATATGTACATATAAATACAACCTGTTGATGCCATCTGGGATTGCTCATATGTAGATGTATTTAGGACTGATCATTTTGGTATTGGACCATCTATGAAGGGTCTCATTCCTGAAAAAGACTGAGACTTCCTCTCTCAGTAGCTGTAATCTATCTACAGTTCTTCCTATGGGGAGAGGAGGCTGGTGAGACTCTCCTTCCACATTAGCATGGCAACTGGTGTTGTCATTGTGCTGCTCTTGTTTAAGCAAGCATCTTGCTGGGATTTCATGAATGCTGCTGCCCTGTAATACACAGCCACTATCTCAGAGCAGAAATCCTGGTCTTCTGACTCTTACAATCTTTCTGCCCCTCTTCCATGATTGTCCCTGAGCCTTAGGTACAGGGATTGTGTTGTATATGTATCCACTGAGACTTGTGCTGGTTAGTTTTATGCCAAATTGACACAAGATAAATTCATCTGAGAGGAGGGTGCCTCAATTAAGAAAATGTCTCCATAAGATCCAGTGCAGGGAAGCTTGTAGGACCTTTTCTTAATTAGTGATTGATGAGGGGAGTAGTCATCCCATTGTGAGAGGTACCACTCCTGGACTGCTGGTCTTTGTTCTATAAGTGGGCTGAGCAAGCCAGTAAGCTGCTCTCCTCCGTGGCTTCCACATCAGCTCCTCCTCCAGCCTCCAGGTTCCTGCCCTGTTTGAGTTCCTGTCCTGACTTCATTTGATGATGAACAGTGTTGTGGAAGTTTAAGCCAAATAACCTCCTTCCTTCCCAAGTAGTTTTTGTCAAAGTATTTTATCACAGCAACAGAAATCCTAATTAAGGCAGGGCTGGTCATATCACAGGTAGCTGTTCTCTGCATTTTGACCAGTTGCAGCTTTCTATAATGCTCTCTATCTGCTGCAAAAGGGAGCTTCTTTGAAGGGGGGTGGTGAGAGATACAATTTTCTGTGGGCATAAAGTAAGTATATATAGAATGCAGTGACCAATTGTACTGGGTTAGAAAAAGTGATAGTCATAGGTTCTCCTCCATAATCCATGACCACACCATCCATGGATATTTGGTTAAGTTTCCAGTTTTGAACATGAATCCCCTCTTTCTTGACTGGGCTTTAAGTCAAGTTAGACATTAGATAGCTATTGGTTACCCCCAGGATATAAGTGCCACTGTTGCATGTTGGAAGTATCTTGTCATGCTAGTTATTTGCTGGCACATCTTAGGACTGTTGGAGAGACAATAACACTATCTCCTTGAGTGATGAGGGCTACTGCCTTTTCTGGTTTCAGGAATATGCTGATGTGCTGTGACAGAGGATGAGTGTCTCCCTGGAGACGTTAGCTTGTGGACTAGATGAGTTCCTCTGCCACTTCATGCTGCCTGCTCCAGATCCAAGCTGAGAAATCCCAGGGAAGATTGAAGTCCAGTCCTTAAGCACAGATGAAGTCAGTGTGCCCTCTAGTGACAGCTTCCCATAATTCTGTCAAGAAAACCACAGAGTATGTGTGCAGGGAGAGCAACTGGACTTCCATCTTTCCATAATGGAAACATTTCCGTAAGGAATCTTTCACAAAATTGCTTCTGATTTCATTGTCCCAGAAACATCAGCACTTGAATTGTCTCAAGGGTATGATTACTGCTAAGAAGCTACACCTGAAAGTACTCTCCTAGGACCCATGGTCATTCACATCGACTTACCAAATCATTTCATTATTGAGCATATTCCTCTCCATAGTGTTTACCTCAAATATGCTTTCTAAGACTATCAGTTTCCTCTTCTGTAGTGTAAGTTAAGTTCCTGGAGGTAAGGGTGTGTTCCAAGCAAGCACCACACGAATATGAGTCGTCCAGCTATCATTATTACTATTTTAGCACTAAATTTGTCTTTCCCCTTCAAGACTCTCCTGTTTCATCCTCCTGAATTCATCCCCAGGCCTGGATCATCACAAACCTTGTGAATACATTACTCCAAAATCTTAAGTCGCCCAAAAGAATACTAACACAACACAGTGCTAATTGGACATTGACTATAGCAAACATTGTCCTGACTGTAGTCCACGTATTATTTAATCGCCACATCTGTCAGAAGTATGGACAGCTTTTATTCAGCTATTATAGACAAGAAAACTGACATAGGAAAACAATACCATGGAGTTCCTAAGCACTGGAGCTGGGAGCTTAGACAGCTCTTCCTGTTTCTAGAACTCATGCACTGCGTTATCATACAAACATTCAAATTCTCCTCTCCTGAAGCAGGAAGAGTGTGCATTTTAGATCCTTTCAGTGAAGCAAAGAATGGAGAGGACAATAAAATGGATGGATGAGCTCCACATTCAAAGGATGCCCCTGTCGATGTAGCACATTAATCGAGCGAGGTTTCCCAAACATGATAGCATGCAAGATACTCGACAGCATTTTATCACCGTCTTGAGTATTTTAAATACAAGTCACTGGTTATAACAAACATTGATCTAAAATATGATGATTTTTGCCCCGCTAGACTTCATATATATATTTATGCCATTCAAATTTTCACTACATTTTCCACTGCCTATTGAACAGATTTTATTTCTATGTAAATTAAATTGTTACATATGGCTTTATCCAAACCCTTTAATTTTTCAATTTTTCCATAAAATATTCATCACTACATATTTATCAGTGAAAATATATGCTTAAATAATAAACTCTAGCATGTAATCATTACTCTGAGAAATTTTGATTTTTAACTGTAAATTCTTAGCAAGTAGAAACATTAATAAGAATTTGAAATTAAATCATACTCTGCCATGATCTGATTAAACACAATTTTTGAAATACTTACTCACAGATATTTTATTTCCTAATGCCTATCTTCCTATTAGAGTTAAAGACACGTATAATGCAAAAATATCTGTCAGCTTAGATAGGCAAGGTTTGCCTGCTCATGATATTTCCTCCTGGCAAGATGTCAGAATAAGGTTTCTCCAAGTTTCTAAGTCCCAACAAGGATGTGCACATCGAGCAGCAATGCCACCAGGCATTAGGATCACAAGGGTCTCCTGACACTGCAGGTTCTCTGCAGCCCAACAGACACAGCGGACTCTGACCTTCACATGCCCCTGGCTTCTAGATTCCCCCACCTCTCCTTCTCTCTGTTATCACCACATCACAGCCCATGGCTTGAACAATACAACTTTTAACCAAATTTGTGGGTGGGAGGGCTAGCTGCTCTGGTAAGTTCATGCACAGTGATTGAATGCCCAATCCTTCAGGATGCATCTATGGTGTCAACAGTTCAACAATTCTGCAGATACTACCTTCCCTCTTACACATGCAACACCTGTGACTGAAGTGGCAAAACAGCCTCTTCCTTAAGAAGCATGCTCTCAGCTTTAAGAACATGTAAAGACCAGACAAAATGGCCCAGTTAGGGAAATGGAATCCATAGGCAGGCCACAGAGACAGGGACAGCCCCCTGCTCCAGTTTTTGGGAGATCCACATGACAACCAAGCTGCTCTATATGTTGGGGAGGGGGTTAGGTTCAGCCTGTGCTTGCTCTTTGGTTTGCAGTTCAGTCTCTAGGGGCCCACAAAGGTCCAGGTTAGTTGACTTTGTTGGTCTTCTTGTGGAGTTCCTATCGCCTTCGGGTCCCTTAATCCTTCCCCCAACTCTGCCACAAGACTTCCTGAATTCTGTCTAATGTTTGGCTATGTGTCTCTGCATCTTTTTCCATTGGCTGCTAGGTGGAGCCTCTCAGAAAACAGGTATGCTAGTCTCCTGTCTTCAAGCATACAGAGCAGCATTAATAGTGTCAGGAATTGGTGCTTGCCCACAGATTGGGTCTCAAGTCGGGCCAGTCATTGGTTGGCCTCAGTCTCTGTTCCGTATTTATGGCTTCAGTGTGAGAAGATGCACCTAGTTCTACAGAAACTTGGAAGTGTCAGGGTAGATTGATACCCCAGGGTAGCCTCCCACTTCCCAGAGGAGAAGGAGGGGACTTGTAGGGGTGGACTTGGAGGAGGTGAAGGCTGCAATCAGAATGTAAAGTGAATGGATAGATAGATAGATAGATAGATAGATAGATAGATAGATAGATGGATGGATAATGGATACAAAAAAAAAGAGAATGTGTCAATCTCAAAGTTACTTTCTTAGCCTAGTAATTTAGCATAGTACTTAAGCACAAGGGCACTAGGGTCAGACAGCCAACAGCTAACATTATGCCTTTATTGTGTTACTAACATGCTCTGTATTCTTTAACAAGTAGCCTAAGTTATCTGTGCCTCAGCCCCTTATTCGTAAATTAGGGATGATAATAATAGTATCTGCTTCAAAGAGAGTACTCAATGATTCAATGTGTTAATGTTAAAAAAAAATGTGCTCATGATAGGCTTATATTATAGTATATATTAGGTATGCCTAAAAGATCTGATAAATAAAAATAAAATTACCCCATGACACTCATTACATAAGCCCAAACTAACTCCGGGTGATCCCGCTCAGCCTTTCTCACTCCTCCACACCCTGTCTTAGTAACCTTGACATGCAGAGAACACACGTGCCAAGTTCATTGTTTCACTTGGTGGATTAGATCTCAATTCAAATCTTCCATATGTGGATTTCAAATTAAGTGTTCAATCAAGCATTAGTGGTCTGGCAATGGTTAACCTTCAAATGGAAAATAATTATACACAGAAATCTTTATTCTTTTTGAGGTCATGAGAAATTATTTATTATGTATTAGATTTTGCTACTGCAAAGCAATAGCAGGTTAATGAGCTGTTGGGATCTGAGTTATTCTCTGGGTTGAAACAAGTCTTCTGGATGTATTAATCATCTGTTTAAAACTAAAGTCCACACAGGACAGTCTGGCTTCCAAGGAGTCCTGCATAGTACAGTCCCACGGATCCCAGCTTACACTAGGGAGGGCTTCTCCCTTGGTCCTGAGGAGGACACAGCTTCCCTCTCTTGTGCCTTCTACCTCTATTGTCCTTTGAGGTTCCTCATTTACAGTACTTTTTAAAGATTTAAACAAATATATAGATTGAAACCTAATTAATTTTTATTTCAAATGAAATAAAAGCCCCCCTCTTTTTAATTTCTGAAAAAAAATCCCTGTGAAGGTCAAGCACCCCTAATTTGAAATTTAAAATTTAGAATTTTTTAAAATTTAAACCTAATTTTTGAGACAAAATCCCAATGTATATTCCAGACTAGCCTAATATTTACAATCCTTCTGCTTCAGCCTCTGTAGCTCTGTGATTATAGGCATAGACTCATGTAAAATCTAAAAACTAACTTAGTGCCACTGTAACACCAAAAACAAAAAAGAACAACAACAAAAACTATACATTTAGCTTCATGGGGTGGGTCACAGCCAAATCTAACAACACTAAAATTATTACACGAAGTTCTAGTCAGACCATTTATGCAATATGCATATGAAACATAAATGAGGTATGTGTTCAGACTTGATCCTGTACCCAAGATTAGGTATATGCAAATATTCCAAACTTTTAAAAATTTAAAATCTGAAACACTTATTGGCCTAAGCATGTCAGGCAAGAGATACCCAACCTGTTCAAAGAACCGCCCTCTCCCAAGGAGCACAGTCCCATGTCCCTGACCTCACAGAACACATCTCCATTTCCCCCCATCTCCTCCTCCCATGGCGTCTCACGTGCTTACTTATGAGCATAAATCACCATTATGGAAACCACTATGGAACTTATTTCAAAAAATGCCAACAATGAAGGTCAAAGAGATGTCTCATAAATAAAGGCACTTATTGCCAAGCCTAACACTCTGAGATGATTTCTTACAGAACCCATATAATGGAAAGAGAGAATCAGACACACACACACACACACACACACACACACACACACAAAGAAAGAAAACCAACACTAGGTCTTCCATCTGACCCACTCCTGAGTATTTACTCAAAGGATTTCAAGTGAACAGAGATATTTGCATATCAGTGCTATTCCAGCATTCTTCACAGTAGCTGAGCTACTACAGAGCCAACCTAGGTAGGTGTGTCACTTGTGTTTTGTCAACTTGACATAAACTTAGACATATCTGGGAAGGGAAAATATTGTTTCTATTTTTTTCATTGGAAATAGATTTTTTCATGTAACATATTCTGATTGTGTTTTTTCTTCCACAACTCCCCCAAAGAGTCCCCAACTTCCCTCCCAGCCAAGTTCATACCCACCTCTCTGATTAGAAAATAGGCATCAAAAGATAATAAGTTAAATAATAAGATAAATAGTAAAACAAACAAAACTAAATAGAAGAAAGCAAACAAGGAGAAGAAAAGGGCCAAAGAAAAAGTACAAGAAACATACAGATGCACAAATGCACACTTGCACACACAGAAATCTCACATACGATATATATATATATATATCTCACATCCCAAAATATACTTATAAAAGATCTATAAAGGAGATAAGAGTCCTGACAAAAATATAAAACAAAGAGCCCATCAAAATGCCATTACACTCATTTATCTTGGCCACCTAGCGCTATGGGTAGATTAAGAGTGGGGAATAGGAAATCTTAATTAAGAAAATACCTCAGTAAGATTGGCCTATAGGCAAGCCTGTGGGGTGTTGTGTTAATGATTGGCGTGGGATGGCCCATCCCGCTGTAGATGATAGTATCCCTAGGCAAGTGGTCCTGGGTTGTATAAGAAAGCAGGCTAAGCAAGCCATCAGGAGTAAGCCAGTAAACAATGGCCTCTGTTTCAGATCCTACCTCCATGTTCCTGCCTTAAGTTCCTGCCCTGGCTTGACTCAGTGATGAACCATTTGGTACCTAGAAGTTTAAGATGAAATAAGTCCTTTCTTCTCCAAAGATATTTTAGTCCTGATGTTTTATCACAGCAATAGAAAAGTAACTAAGATACTAGCCAACAACAGAGGAGTGGATAAAGAAAGCATGGTTGTGGTATAAACGCACAACAGAATTTTTCAGCCACAAAATGGAAAGTTATGTTGTTAGCAGGAAAATGGAAGCAACTGGCCATGACATCAACTGCACAAATTAAGCCAGTCTCAGAAAGGCAAATGTATGTCTCATACGTTGTTCCTAGGCTATGTTAAATATATACATAAAATCATGTGTGAATTTATAAAGGGAAATGATGTAGAACTGTCTGGGGAGAAATGGGAGAGCAATGGAAGGAGGAAGAGGTGAAAGAAGAAAGAGTAGGGAATTGTGGGGAAATGTGTTCACCCTACAGTATACCCCACAGTATACATTTTGTGTGCAAATTTAAAAATAATAAAATAAAAATGCTATAAATTAGCATCCCCTTCTCAGCTTAAGTAAATTCCAATTTCAATAATAGTATGAAAAGCTGATTATCAAAACTGAAGCACTAATTCTTTCTAGTTGGTGATGGGCTGTTTTCCAAAAGAAGTGATACTCATTTCCAAGTATGTAATGCTATGCCCGTCTCTGAGGAGACAAAAGTGAGACAGACAGGCATGCTTAGTGTTTTGATAGACCCTGTGTTTCTTGGGATGGGCAGATTAAACAAGTTATCAGATGCAAATAAAGTGTTCTCAAATTACAATGAGATTAAATGCAAGTCTGATCAAATAAAATTGTCTCATTCACAAGGGTTCTCTAAATTGACCGCAATGTCAGAATCAACCAAGGAGCTAGTGGAAAGCTCCTTGTCTTCCCAGGCAAGAAGAGGATGTGATTGGGGATCAGGTGCCAGTTTTTTTAAACCTCTTCAAAGTGCCCACACACACACACACACGCGCACACACGCACGCACACACAACCACACACACACAAACACAGTCAGCTAGTCTGAATTGCAAATACCTAAGGGAAATTTGGTTCCTTCTGTGGATAAATTTAACTTGTTATTAATACTTGTTATGTGTGCTTAAGCAAACGAATTGCCCTGCACTTTGATTTCTCAACTTGTAAAACGACTATGCTATTATCACCATCTCTTTATAACACTTGTATTAAAATCAAATTATACATACCAAACATTTACCACAGTAGCCTATTCCTAAACCTTGCTCCCAGAGTCTGCTCGCATGAAGTACTGTCGTTTCTACAGTCCACTGTCCACTCTCAGGACTCTCTGCTGCCCCCAGCGTCTGCTTGCGGTACTGACATTTCTGTGGCCCACTCTCATGTTCTCAGGACTCTGCCGAGTCGCCTTACAGCTCTCATTTCTTATTGTTACTGTTTCTGGCTGTGCTGCAGAAGATAGCAATTTCCTTCCAGCCTTAAGCTATCTTCCATGTAAACGTGGCACCAGCACTTCACCAGGCTTTTCTTGGGTCCCTTAATAGCCTACAAAGATTGACCTCGGCGTGTTTTCCTTGTTCCCTGTGCCTCCTTTGCACCATTTTTATGTTCCACGAAAAAAAAAAAAAAGAACTGCCAGGTTCTGCATAAGAGAGAGAAGGGTACATGATTCCCCTAGGGCCATGAAACACTGTGGGGATTGTCTTCTTCCTTGCCTGCACCTCATCAAAATCTGCATCTAACTTTCCATTCCATTCTAGAACTTCTCTCCTGATGTCCTGCCATACTGCCATTCATTTTATCTCGTGTTTCAGAAACTGAGCAGGCTGTGATTTTTCTTTTCTGGCCTCTGACTGGATCCTCAGAGAGTGGTGGAAGGGCTGGGGGATTTGTGGGTTTTTTTTTTATTCCCAAACATGTGGTTTATTTATATAAAATGATGGCATGCCCTATTTCTATACTGCATCTGACACACTCATCTACAAGGTAAGAATCGTGACAAGAATTATTAGCAAGCTTTTATTTAAAAACATATTCTCACCATGGTAGAGGTATAACCACATCACACCAAAAGGTACATCTTTGTAACAGAACTACGACCCACTCTCAAATGACAGCATGACTCTTTTTAGCAGTGTCAGATGCAGGAAAATTACACATCTATTTTTCTATATAAGAATACACATAACCGGCAGTGGCCAGAAGAAAGACACCCAAGCACCTGCCGTGTGCACTACTACATTGGATGAATGTGTGATGGAGAGATGGGAAGGATAGAGTGTGAGGTGGATGGAAGAGAAAGTGAGGCCGAGGGGTTTGCACACTGTGGAGAAAGGTGGAACCGGAGACTTGATGCTGGTGAGGGACAGGCAGATATGAGGATGCCACGGTGACATACTGGCCTGGGCTACTGCCAAGTGCCATGTCTGGATCCTTGGTCCTGCTGCAGCTAGGGTCTGTGTTGGTGTCTGTGAATTACCACTAAAGACCAAGTGGATGCCTGTGGTCTGGGCTGCTACCAGAGACCATGTGGTTATCTGAGGGCCATGCTGCTGTTAGGTGACATGCTGATCTGAGTGGCCTGTACCACCACCTGAAGCCATGGGGACTTCTGAGCCAATGCTGCTGCAGGAGGTGGAAGATAGGGGTGGAGGAGTGAGAGGTTATATCTGGATCCATGGTCACATTCAAGCTGGTGTCTATCTTGATGTCCCAGATCTAATTGCCACCAAAGGCCATGTCCCTGGTCTGGACTGCCACCTGAGGGACTGGGCTCAGCTGGCCTTGTCCCTCACCACCCATCACACTCCAGAGAGCTAGCCCTGCCTCTCGCCAGGGCAGGACAGTAGAGCTGACCCTGACGGCAAGGAAGCATTGAAGCCAGCACTGAGGGTGTCAATGAGTGAAAGCTGGCCCCAACCCTTGTCTGCTGTAGGGTAGCTTGGGCAAGGGAGAGATGTCCTACCCACCTCACCCCTTACCACCTGAAGCAGGCAGGTGACCTGGCCCTAAGGTCATGAGAGCAAGAAAACTGGCCGTGTTCCTCACTGGCCGAAGCACACTTGAGAACGCAGGCCCTGAACCTCACCTGGGCAGCAAGGTAGAGGTGGCCCTGGTGGCAAAGGCACAGGTGAGCTGGCCCTGCTTCTTTTCATTTGTGGGACTGGGCGTGCTAGCCAGGGCAGTGTTAGAGAGCTTGGACTATTGGTGTGGGTGCAGAAGAACTGGAAGCCTGATCAACTCAGCTACCTCCCAGGCCCAGGTCCAGGGCTTTGAAATGGCCCACCCCAGCATTTACCCCATCTATGATAACACAGCAACAACAGAATATTCAAGAGAAATCCCTATGAGGGTTCAGTACTGATAGTGTAGCAGAAGCCAGGGGCTTTGACACAGAACAATGTCTCGTTGCAATGAATATTTGCAAGTAAAGATGTGTGGACAGAGGGCATACTGTGGGACACACTGAGATACTACAGCTGCCATGATGAGATGAGCGGTTTCATTGTTTGTTTTTGTTGTTTTATTCTGTCTTATTTTCTTTTCTTTGGCAGGGAAATGCGAGGGTTGAGGGCAGAGATGAAGGGATGGGGGGATGAGTGGGATTGCGGTGCCAGATGTGAAGTTAACACAGAATCAATAAAAAGTTTTAAAAAAGAATATGTATAACCACTGGGAGTATAGCTCTGTTGTAGAGTGCTTGACAAACATGCATGAGATTCTAGGTTTAATCCCTACTAATGGCAACATTTTATGTTCTCTCTCTCTCTCTCTCTCTCTCTCTCTCTCTCTCTCTCTCATACACACACACACACACTTACATGTATACACACACACACACACAGCTTTCTGGAGTGTAGCCTCTGTGGCAGAAATTTCTCTGTTCAATGTATCTGCAGCAGGAACCCTGTCATTGGACAGGGAAGAGGGAGGCAGAGCTAGGAGTTGGGAGGAAAGGGGAGAGGAGAGAGGTGAAATGGCTGTGGACGTGAACCTGCATTTCATCAAGTAAATTGGTAGATATGAAATCTAAAGGTTAGGAATATTGGGATAACCTTCTAAATTGTGTGGGCATCTTGTGTATTGAGTATTTGTGTAAGATTGTGGAAGGCAGCCTGGTTTCTGGTCAAGCATAGGCTACAAACCGTCAGAGACCCCAGGTGATCCTGAGGGGCCCCAGGTGGGACCAGGTGATCCTAAGGGATGGCATTTCACCACGCCCACAGACTCTAGACTCCTGGCAGAAGGCCACAGCCCTCCATAGATTTGTGTCCTTTAGTCACATAGGACAATGTCTCCTAACCCCTCCACAGGTAGAGGGTGTGACTATAGGCTACAGAGCCTCAAGACAGAGCTACATATTAATGAGATACCTAAAGGCCAGAGGGGTGTAGCCACTTAAATGTTCCTTCCCAGACCCTCCTCCCTGCAAAAGATATTTAACCTCAGGCCTTCCCAGGGTCCCAAGGCTTCCCATAGCCAGATGCTCACCCAGCACAGCACCTCTGTCTCTCTGAGTTGCTCTAGTCCCTTGGCAGGGCAGACTCAGGACACACATTAACCCAACATATTTGTTGATATATAAATCCATTGGTTAACTTTAAGTATTAAGAGTCTTATTTCTACTGGGTACTGGAAATTATGATATCTACTGTGAGGATGGTGGTTATTGTCTGGGGTTAAGCTGAGACAATAACCGCCATCCTCACAGTAGATATCACAAGTAGATATCACTGAGGCAGCCAGCCGGTGCCAGACTCTAGTGTAGTAACTTGACGGCCGCTGTCATTTCCAGTATCTCCAGCAAAAAGTCAGCATAGAGCCTTGTGGTGGTTAGTTTTTACCAACCTGACACAAGCCAGGGTCATGAGGGAAGAAATTATTCTATTAGGTTAGACCGTAGGCAAGTCCATGGGGGTGTTTTCTTTACTAACAATTGACTTGGAGGGAGGACCCTGCTCACTATGAGAGGTACCACCCCTGCACAAGTGGTACTGAGTTATTTAAGAAAGCAAACTGAGCAAGCCATGGGGAGCAGGCCAGTAAGTCCTCCATGGCTTCTGCTGCAGTTCCTGCCTCCAGGTTCTTGCCTTGACTTTCCTCCATGATGGACCGTAATCTAGAAGTTTGAGTAAAGAAACCCTTTTCTTCTCAAGTTGCTTTCAGTAATGACATCTTTATCACAGTAATTGAAACTAAGACAAAGCTTTGTCTGTTAACATCGATTGGATTTCTAAAGCCCCCAGAATAAGTGCTCTGAGCCATCACCAGCATTACACAAGAGACTTTGTAATGGTCATTTTCATTTCAAATCACTCCTTCTGGGTTCATTTTCAGGGCCTGAGATCCACTGTGATCAGCTGGCTACAGAATACAAATGGCCAAACTGTCAACCGAATGTACAAGAGGAGGAAGCACAAAGCCCTGAGACAGAAGCCAACCTCAGATGCCTCACAGGTAATTACAAAATGTTTACTACTAAGCCACGAGGGCCACAAACATGCCATCTTGCATGTAAGCTTTGTTCAAAAAGATGAAGAGGAAACACGTGGTAGAAAAACATGTCTAAAGACTGATTCACATATCCACAACATAGCCGGACTACATGCAAACATGTGATGTGCGGGCACTGCCTTCGGAAAGTCCAGAGCTGGGAAACTAGATCACTCTCTTCCTCTTCCTCTTCCTCTTCCTCTTCCTCTTCCTCTTCCTCTTCCTCTTCACTTCACTGTCTATCAGGACTTACCATCACCTGAGAGTAAGAATGCACTCAATGCTATCTGGGACACATCCCTCTCCCTCACTAAGACAGTCTAGTGGAGAAACATCCAAGGACCCAGTAGACCTGTGGCCTGAGGAACTTTATACTTCTATTGATGAATACAAGATGGGCAGAAAGAAGACAGAAAAACGAAGTGAAATATACTGGAAGAACATGCACATTGTGGTTTAGGATTAAATTGTAGTTCGTACACTAGCATTTGATTGTTCATCAAAACTGAGAAATAGAATTCTGTACTTTGCCGATTTAAATTTATCTTACGCAAATGATTACAGAATACAATATACATTTTGAAATCCACTGTAGCAAACATGAGATATAGAGGGACAGTCACCAATGAGGTGAGTGTGCTAGAGAAGGAAAATGAAATCTATTTGAGACATGTATTCCAGAACAGTTTTTAACCTCATTGATTTCTGTTGTTTGGAAGATGTACTCTGGCAAAGAACAGTTGCCTCCGGGCACACATTACACATTCAAATAGAAAGAGACAGTATCTGCCAAAATAATTTATAATCTTCGAAGTGAAGATAAACACTATACACTCACACACTTGTTAGAATGCATAAGCATACCACCTAAGTGTGCAGAGAAGATTTGATATTCTGGGTGCTGATGCACCATCAGGTTAGGCTTCAGTGGGCTTACATAAGGGAGCTCAGCTATTCGGGAAACTTTTCTGGTAACTTTGTATAAAACCTATTGTTTATTAATTAGCAGCAAGGAATGCACCATATGCTAGAGATTTCAGCAAATATTCTGATTCATCTTCACCCCAGGCACAGAGAACAGCAAAGGACAAATAACAATCCTTGGAGATGCTGTAGGCTGCATTGTGTTGCTTAAGGATGAAATGCCCTTTCTTACAATGAAGTGCCTGAAGGAACTGATGTGCGTATCTCAGGGCCAAGTTTGTGCTGCTTTGGATACCCTTGGGCATAGGCTTCTCTGGTGTCAGCTTCAGAGAGACTGTGAGGCGCAGAATTGTGATGGAGTCTCTATAAACCAAGTATGAGCTTTTGTTAAAATACTTCAAGGTGAATAAGTAAATTAGAAGAGAAATAATTCTAGAACGTTACCAGTGTTACAGAGTTGACTCAGCCCATGGAGATGCCAGAGAAGATACCTCAGTGTAGACATGGAACAGGGAACCAGGAGCTGTCTGCACAGAACAGCCAAGGCTGCAGCTTTTAGGGCAGCAAACCAGAAACCCTGTGATACAGCCAACTTCTATGTTTATCTGTTTATACTGAGCGTCTAACAAAGATTAAGGGAAGTCAGAATATCTGACCTAGGTTACTTTGAGAGAAATCATATCTCAAGAAGCTGTGCTTTCCTACTTGTTCATGGAGAATAAGAAAAAAAAGTAAAGAACCACACACACATATGTGTGGCAGACACCATGGCAATAGCTAAGGACTTTTCAATAAGTGTAACTATGATTCATCATCAGGAAAAAAAAGTTTGGTTTTGTTTTTACATTGATCTGTATAACCTCACAGAAATCTGATGTGCATAGAGGAAAGGAGACATTCAGCGAATCGGCCAGCAGCTTGATAATAAAAGAATGAATCTTAAATGAAATCTGGTTCTCACTCCATGGCTTGTGGTCTTGTAACCAAAAAATCCTCCTTTCTAAGATGGAAGGACACACAGAGTCAGGGAGCCCTTTCAGAGCACTTTGAAATAAAAATGCTATTATTTGAGGTCACGTTACAAACTATCTGGCTTGAGATTCCAGTATGAACAAACATCGACAGGAGTCAAAGACTTAAGAAAACAAATTATCGCACTGGGGCCAGGGGTCATTTGGAAGCTGGAAGAACTTTCTTTTGGGGGTTTCATCTAATCACAAGATGGAAACTGCTGGAAGCCAGAAGCAGAGCACAGAAGAGCACAGGGAAGAAGTGGAATGCTGGGTGCCTAGTCAACCAAGCACATCTTTTGCAAAGACACAAGCAATGGAGAAAAACAAAAACAAACAAACAAACAAAGCCAGAGAAAGATAACAGTTGTAAACCAATGGAGAAATCATGAGATTCTGAGGCTCCAGGACATACTCTTAGGAAGGTATCAGTTCTTCCTTTTCCAGAACATCTGCCCCTACTAAACCTGGTTCACCGAGATGTTTTGCCTGCATGGTCCCAGGACAAGAAGCTGAGCAGCAACGGCCAGAAATTAGACACTTATAAATGACTCCTTGTAGGCAAAAATTCCTAATTTGAAGAACGGTCCTGACTCACCAAAAGAGGCCAGGATGAAGACATCTCTCGGAAAAAAAAAAAAAAAATGAAGACCGAGGAAGGGGCAACAGTACCTTAAAATGGTCCCTCTGTACCAGTGGAGCAGATACCTGCCCTCTCTGATCCTTCTGTACTCTATGAGGAAGTCACCACTACTGCTGTGACTACAACTGCCTCCGAGGCAGTGTTGACTCCTTGGCCCAGAATTGCTGTCAATGCAAAAAAGTCTATCCAATGCAACACCAGTAGACCAATGGGGAAATGTAGTGTGTGGTTCATGGGAAAAGCATTCCTGTGACCTCAAGTGATTAGGTTTGGCTTCAGTTCTGTGCTGAACAAGCCTGGGTACCTGAGAAGAAAGGAAAAGTGATTGCCTTCTTTGTGCTTTCTGCTTCCCGTCTGCACATTTCCACCCTCATGCTGTGCCCTAAGTGTGTTCACAGGAACAAGGTCTTAACTAAGGCCCCAAGGATAAAGGGTAGATCTCTTAAGTTTGACATCTCTTTACAACAGAGAACAAATCCAAGTACTAATTGTGGATCTCTTAAGTGAAATCACCTGCTCTCGTGGAGCAGTCTGCAGAGCTGCAGCTGACACTAAAACTGAGGGAAACCTACATCTATGCCTTTGAAGGTGCCCACCTCACCCAGAGTTGTGGGATATTGTAAGTTAGCTACTCTTGTGTGAAGATTTTTTTTTAAAGTGTCCTGTGTGTTTTGCTGCAAGTAGCTCATGGGTAGAAATATGACATCTCCAGATATAGCAATTGCTTATCCTGTCACCAGCACACGGGGCCATAGCAATTCAGCAGTCAACTGTAAAGACTTAGCTTGTGTCTGTAGCCTCTACATATCCTCTGCCCTGGGTTGTAGTATGTTGTTAGTGTTTAATACTTAGATTTGTTTTCTGTTGGTATATCTGGGAGGGAAGAAAAAGGAAGAAAGAAAGAAAGAAAGAAAGAAAGAAAGAAAGAAAGAAAGAAAGAAAGAAAGAA
>NW_021604719.1:7043555-7057461 GCF_004785775.1 Grammomys surdaster
GTGGAAGAAAACACAGATGTTTGCCATGAGAACTTTCTTCCTTAGGAGAGGCAAGGAAGCAGCTTTAGAGGAATCTCTAGAAAGAACCTGGAGATTGAACATCTCTTCTGTGGAGCAGCTCTGAACTGAGGGAGTTATTTCTTCCATTACTTGGCCTTCCCTCTTCTCTTCCATTCTGCAGCTTTGCTTGCTTATGGAGACACAGGCACAAGCTGAGGGCTCCATGCTCCAGTTCTCTCCTTTGAGGACCCTCCAACACACTGGAGTCCCCATGTTTTGTGAAGGATGCAGTTTTCTTACAGAATGACTGCTGAGATGTTCAGATCATTCTCAACATCCTCTGTTCATTTTTTTATTTACATCTCCTTCAGCCTACACACATGAGTGTACCTCCAAGTGATTATCAGAAGACAGCTCACAACAACCACTTGATCCACATTCAAGTGATACCTTTAGAATATAAAAAATCTCCAGCTTCACTGGGTTTTAAGGCTTTTATTCTAAATTCCTAACACCACTTATCATCTCCCTTTTTTTAATGCTACTTATTAGAACCAAACTCACTACTCCATAACAAGAAGCACAAGACAAGATGTGCTGGGACATAAAGAAAAAGAGGACAGAAAAGCTGGTTTAAAGATCTGAGAGTGTCTCCTTTGCTGCAGAGCCTAAGAGAGAGAGTGTGTGTGTGTGTGTGTGTGTGTGTGTGTGTGTGTGTGTGTGTGTGCAGAGTCACAGTGAGAGACAATGAAAGGCTGATATCTGCAGCACATTTGGGATGCAGGAGCTGTCACTGTGAACAAATGCATCCTACGTGCACATAAATAAGAAAGGAGCCATTTAAGGTGAAGGGAATTTGTTGTATAACCTGCCTATGTCAAAGGCTTAGATATATTTACCAAATCAGTCTTAACCACTCAGTAAACATTTATAAAACTAGAAAACATTTTCCTTCATGCCACAAGAACTTCAATTCCTGAAGGTCTAGCTTATTCTGTTCCCCTTGACCTATGTGGTTTTTTCCATCCCTCTAGCAAGCATCACAACCAAATAAGGTTTGAAATTGCACATGGACTTTCATTATCCTCCTCTGTCCTGTCTCCCATTTTCATAAATGATCAAGTTGACAATACTGATGATCCATATTAAAAATGAATTAGCATTCTTACCTACACAGCTGGCCTAGATTGTTACTCATCCTCGGTTTCTCTGAGTCGAGAAACTGATCAATATGTAGATGTAAAAATCTCCATATATTACGCTGACATTCTTAAATGGTCACAAACTTGGCCTATGAAAGCACATCCAGCCATAAGGCCATCTTCAGCTAAAAGGTTAATTATTTTAGTAGCTGCAGTCTGCCCTCCTGGGCATATCTCAGAGCTGAGGACCTATTACATGAGGGACAATCTCATTGGGCATGCAGACTTGATAACCTCGTTAGAGACTTAGTGTGAAGAGCCACTATTCAAATGGGGTCAAATAGAGCAAGAAGGTAAGGGGAGGAGGAGCAGGCAAGTGTGAAGCTGCTGTGGGGTGTAATCCGAGTCATTTGGGGATGTTGAATATTGAGAGAGCTGTTGCTTAGCACTGGGCAGGGGTTAATGAAAGCACCCAGTGTGGAGTCTTTAGTCTAAAGATCCTGAACACCTACCCTGGTGAACTAAGGGGATGCTGGCGAAGAGCTATGCAGGGTCAGCCAGCCTGCTGACCAAAGCTGTCAGAGAGGCCAAGCTTGAGGCAGCTGAGAAAGAACTTAATTATCCAGCTTTTGTCATTAGAAGGGAGCCAAGCAGCAGGAGGAGTGCTGGACCACCAATTAGGTTAGTGAGGAGGTTATTCAGTTAAAGATCAGAAGTAGAGGTGAGGTACAGCCTGGAGGAGGCAAACATCAAAGGGCCTTTTGGCCAAAAGGGGGGTTCCCCTTCCCACTGTGAACCAGGCCATTCCCATGACCCAACATTTCCTAAGTCTTAATTTTTGGCGCCACCAAGGTCCTGGTCTTTCTCAGAGAAGAATGGGGTTAACTCGTGATACCCACTGGACAGCTGCATTTTAAGATCTTTCACTAAACGTTGAATTTTGCTACCAAATGCTACTATTATGACAATATTTTTTTAAGAAACTCAAATTGTAATGGAAGCCTGTTTTCTAACGGCTGACCTCATCAAAGTTCACAGAAAAAAAATGCTGGAAGGAGGACTGCTTGAGACATTTCAGGCAAGATATTTTTCCTTTAATGTTCTACTTCAGTTATGTTATCAGAGGAACCCTTTTCCTACCCTGAAAATTTCCTGAGTCCCTGAGAGCAAGAACTTGAATAATTAAGCATTTTACAACTACAAGGATCCATCAGTCAGTCACTGTGGAGAAAGTATTTTGCAGAACCTTCTAAAGCAGGGACTGCTCACCTCTTAAGATTTTATTTTTAACTGTAGCATTAACTATAGACACTTCTTTGCTCATTGCAATGAAGTGGAATAAATAGATCATAGGTAATATATACAAACCATACCTGAGGAATGCACATTTCATACCTGAGATACACAAAGAATCCTAGCTCAGAAAAATGCTAGAGTCTAATGTCTTCTTCCAGTGTACACCTTTGTTTGGAAGATAAGTTTATACCTATTTTAAACAAGATAGTCTAAAATTTAAAAGAAAATTATTACATTTATTTATGTTTGTGTGCCTGAGAGTGTATGGATGTTTGTGCATACCATGGTACATGTGTGTTAGCCAGAGGACAGCTTACAGAAGTCAGTTCTCTCCTTCTACCATAGGAATCCTGAGGATGGAACTCAACTCATCAGTTTAGCTAAAAATGTCTTTACCTGAGCCAGTTCTTTGGCCCTTTATAAAAAATTAAACTATTTTAGCTATAAACATTAATTTCCCCATGAATAATCTATCAGACATTAAGCAGTTTTGTTGAATTAGAAAATGTATACTGTAAACTTTTAGGTTTTAATTAGTAGATATTTCTTTTGAAATATGTTTAATAGTTATTAAAATGTGCATTAAAATTAATTTATTAACAGTAAAATTATGTTTTCCTTTTAATTTTTCATAGTTTCCAGTTAACACTTAATAAAATAGATGCAAGATCCTGGAATTTATGAGTATACAATATATTCTGTTTTGAGATAAGCTCTTTTTTATAAAGTGTATGTGTGATGTGTGTATGTAATATGTCTGTATGTGTAATGTATCTCTGTGTGTGTGTGTGAGATGTTCTGTGTGGGTATATGTCTGTATGTGATATGTCTAGGTATAAGTATTATGTATCTGAGTGTGTATATTATAAGTCTGTATATGTGATGGGTCTGTATGTTTCCTTGTTTATAATATGTCTCTGTGTGTAATGTGTCCTTCTGTGGGCATGAGAGATCTTCTGTGTGTGTATATTATATGTCTGTGTATATTATATGTCTTTATGTGTGATATGTCTTTGTATCTGTGTGATTTGTCTGTATATGTGTTCATTTATTATGAGTTGTTTTTACCAAAGTTAAAAATATATTATTCTTTCAAGGTGGTTTGGGTGGAAAAAGCTAAATCCAATTTGTTTGAGTAGAGCTCACAGTGGGTTGGCATTTGGGTGAAAAGTAATTCGAGTCATTTCACACCTCACTAAAAATTATCATGTGGATATTTGTTAGGTCTAGTTGTAGAGGGTGACTCCATCCTCTTCGTCACCATCCCAGAGGTTTTATGTGCACACAGCTAATGAGCAGGATGTATCAGCTGGACCCAGAACAATAGCTCAATATAATACATGCCACTTGGTGGATTAATAATTTATAAGATATTGTTACATCTTTCTGTAGAATACAAATGAACATATTTTTGATTCATTTAAAATGATTCTCACTTTGGGAGGGGGCCTAAAGAAATGTTCAATGCCTTAAATTCTAAGATCTTTGCTTCTCTGATTATTTTATCTAGAAATTAAGCTAAATCACTAGAGTAATTGGTAATAGAGCAACAGCTCATGTATCAGCCACGTGTGACTCATCTCCCTTTACACTAAGGTTCCAATAGGTTGAAAGGCACATCTTTACCTTTATGCATACACGTGCACACTAAGTCAACACAGCAGCCACACCCTGTCCTATCTACAAGAGAGATATGGATGCCTGAAAGTAAAACTATGGAGGTTTTCTTCTCCCTAAATATGCATACCTATAGTAATGCTAAATTTATAAATTAGGCACAGTGAGAGATTTACAGCAATAAGTAAAAGACTAACTATATAAATAGTAAAATTCCCAGTATCACTACTATTGCATTTTAGATCTAGTTCTGAGTAAGAATGGGGGCTGAATAAGAAGACTATGCTACCACCCCAGCTGATCTTATGACTAAGACAACTAAGTAACTAAGTAACCTATACGGTGCATGGGGTAGATATATCAGATAAAGAGGTACTTTGTGTTCTGGGTTGGGATGGAAAAGGACAATGCAAAACTTTGTTCTTATGCTTCCCAGCATGAGACACATTTGAAAATCTCTGAATTATTTATTTTTGGAAATCTCCAGAATTAACTAATTTCCCCCACTTATATTTTTAGACTGCAGTTGGCCATCAGTTGTGTGCAAAGTGAACTAGTAAGTCTATGTTTCATAATGATTATGGAACAGAGTCAGTAAAGCTCTGTTTCACTATGTGTGTGCACATGGGCTTTGCACGGCAGCAATTTCATGTTTTCAAACACCATGTTTACGTCTGTGAGAAGCCAGTGTGGCAGCACCTAATGGAGCTGTGGTGTGATGTAAGGGCATACTCATGGGAGCAGGACAAAATCCTACAGACCTTCTGCTACTGCAAATTGACTCACAGAGAAACATTTTGTGGTGGGCATCAAGGTAGTTTTGCTTAAATACATTAATAGATTTGTTTTTATTCCTTAAGGCAAGGGTTGAAGTTAATCTCCAAATACATGTTACTGCCTGAAAGATTTATATTAATCTGGCTTGGTATCTGACAGTACTGGTTAGAGATGCTCATTCTAATGAGGAAATACCCCCTCAGAACCTGCCAGTTCTTATCTTGTATAATAGCACTGTAATGACCACTAGAGAATGCCACAACGTAGTAACTATTGTAATTAGGGACTGTTCAGAACGCAGTAAATTTAGACATAGCAAAATGATTGTATGCTCAGGCCTTTGTTAATAATAAACTAATGGTTTTTAATGAAAAAAATTTAAATGCTCTTCATGTTACATAAAAAAGCTTTAAAAGGCATTCATTAAATTATATATAAACAAAAGCAAAAAAAAAGGTATTTAAGATGAAATCAAAATTGAATTCCTATAATCATGTAGCAAGACGGAAGCTTGAGACCTAGGACCTCAGAGATCTAAGAAGAAGTAAAGATTAGAACATTATGCCTAGTTGAGGAGATGGTTGGTTAACAATTGTACCCACCTGTGGTAATGAATGCAACCTCAAGGCCTAGCAAAGGCAGGTATCCTAAATCCATCTCAACCTTGCCTTACAACTGGTCTTAATGCACAGACTCCCCATACTCACACAGTGCCCAAACACATGTGCTACCTGAGCTTTCTGGATTATATGGCATTTTCTACAGTCTTCAGATCTACAGAAACAAACAAAACAAAAAAGTCACACAACAAAGGCATTCTTACCCTGTGACTTCCTAAAGCATAGACAAATTCTGGGACAAAAGAAAAAAAAATCCATCTGAAGTAAATAGTCGGACTTTAAAATTACCTGTTATTCTTTTTTCCCCCAAAGTCAGTTTTTAAAGCAAGAATTTTGGAGAAAGCGATAGAATCTCATTTGGAGCTTACTGTGATGTGGAATTTTAATTTGAAAAGGGGAATGACTTGAGAATCAGCTGAAAAACTATTAGAATTAATCTTTATAAAAGCTCAGTAAAAGTGTCTAGTTATAAAGTCCCTTTTGAAAATCACCTTTCCCAAGCCAACAAAAGCTAGTTAGAGAATGAACTGGGCTAATAACTCACCTTTACAACAGCAATAAAAATACAACTCCTAACAATAATCTAAACAGGGATGTGTGTAATTTATAAAAATAAAGAAACAAAGTCTGCTAAAGAATATGATATATGTGGGAACCAAGGGAAGTGTGATGGTTAATACTGTTAACAGGACCTATAGCCACCTAGGACACAAGCCTCTGTGTATGCCTGGGGGGTATTTTCGGGATTAGGTGAATTGAAATGGGAAGCCCCTCTCTAACTATGGGTAGGACCTTTCCATTGGTTGGGATCGCAGGCTGAATGAAAGGAACTCTGTGAGCTGAATGTGAGCATCCATTACCTTCTGCTTCCTCATTGCAAACATGATGCAATCCGCTGCCTCAAGCCCCCTACACCACGCCTTTCCTACCATGCTCTAAACTATTAGCCAAAATAAAGCCACCTTCCCTGAATTTCTTCTCTCAACATAACTCTCTCTCGGCAACAGGAAAAGTAATTCAGTATGGGTAGGGTAGGGATAGAGACTTAGTCTCACTAAGAGGTAAATTATTTCTAAATCAATTTACATATTTCATGTGATTTAATCAAAGTCTCAGAGATTTAATGTTCTTAAAGCTTTCTAAAAAAGTTTAAATTACCTGGAAGAAAAAGCAGACAAAAATATAAACAAACAAAAAAGAGAAGAGTTCTTAGTCAAGGGTATCTGAGAGATATTCAAAACAAGATAAGCCATTGTTGTTACCCTTGAATGCTTTCTAAAACTTAAAGATGAGACCCTATTGCTGAAGAGACCATGTACCTTGGACACAGGACTTGGAGGATTCCAGCTAAAACTAACCTAGAAGCCTCCTACCCTGTGAACTAGATTTGATTGTATCAGGTGTTATGTAAGCTGCCAAATAAGAAAAGCTATCAATAGTCCTACCCAGCTATAAAGCATATCATCCACAAGAATCACCCTATGCAAGATATCCCTAAGAGTGCTATAGTGGCACTTATATTTGAAGGGGTTACCAATAGCCTTGTAATTAGACTTAAGGCTTATTTAATAGGAGGGACTGCATACTTAATACTGTAAACCTAACCAATTACCTGTGTCTGGGAAGGTCACAGGCCCTAAAGGAGAACCTACCCCTGCTGTTGCCAGTATAATTTCTACTGCATTCTAAGTACCTAACCCTATATTTTCAGATAAATGTAGTTCTCACACCTCATGAAAGAAGCTTCACACACACACACACACACACACAAAAACCATATCACAGATCATCACAGAAAACCACAACTGGTCAAAATGTAGAGAATAACCAACTGTGGACTGCCCAAGTACAATAGGTACAATTACAACACAACCCTTATACCTAAAACTCAGGGGAAATCTTGTAGAGGACGAAGACTGTAGGAGCTAGAAGACCATGACTCTCTATGAAACGGTGTCTTCAATATACGACAGAGAGTCCTCCCCATGAAATCTCAACAATTTCAACACCTAAACACAACCAGCACAATGGCATGCCAACAGAGATAGAGAAAGCTCACAAGGCCCAACCCCTAGATGCAGAGACACAGGAAACTAATAGCCAGTGAAAAATCTAGATTAAGACCATTGTAAGGAGGAGCCCTTGGTTATCAAATCCCAAGTCTTGAGATCTAAATATAGCTACATGTGAGTAACACTAAATGGGCTCAGTGGGTTACATGTATTCGTATGTGCATGTAAGTGGGTTACATATATTCGTATGTGCATGTAAGAGTAATAATTAAAGAAGACAAGGTCATGAATTTGAAAGGGAGTTGGGTACAGAAGAGTAATTAGAAAGAGAGAGGGGGTACTAATAAGGTAAATACAGTATTCATACAAGAAATTTTTTTAAAAAAAATAGAAAGTTTTAAAAATTAATGAAAGAAATCATGTCTGGAAACATTTTGAAGCCACAGTCATTAAACCCAGAGACAGCATTGAGACTAAATAGCAAGAGACACACCCTAACATATACGGCAAAGCTGTCTAGCAGACATTCAATATAAGACAAACATCTCATTTCAAATGTTCTAATATCAAAATTTTATGGAATATAAAGTGATATTAACTTTAAGGTTATTATATTATAAACATTCATATAATATACATCATACATTTTACTATATCTATATTGTCATTTCAATGTGTTGTAAGCAATAACAGTCATTAATGGAATAATTTACACTTTTTTGCTTGTTACTGTCCTGTGTATTTGGAATTCAGTGTATAGTCTACAATCTTATCCTATCTTAGGTTGGATCTAGGCACTTTTCAGATCATGTACATAGTGGCTTCTACACTGGACAATGTGAGTACAGAGAAAATTAACATGTAAAAGAAGCACCATGAACCCAACAAATAGTATTAAATCACTTTTTCTTTGATTAAAGGACAGAAAATTCCAATTTGAGCTTATGCCTGTACATTTGCACAAGACAAAAGAGTTAAATGCTTTAAAACATTAGAACTACAGACTGTTTAAGTCACCTTTCACCAATCTTATTATAAACAAAAGTCCCCCAATATTAAAAGCAATATAAGAAATCTTAGAACATTTGACCAACATACCTGATTTCATAAAATTTCAAAGCTTGTTCATGTTTGAAATCAATTGACAACTGGTAAAAACAAATATTTGCCATAAATGGTAAATAGGGTTTTTAATAATTTTGAGAAAACCGAAACCAAAGCCCTGATCCAGGAAGAGCCCAAGAGATAAACAGACAAAGCAAAGGAACAGACAATTTAGAAAAGAAAATAATCAAATATCAACCAAACAAGCAGAGTGAAGGACAGGCCCACCTCACTAGGAATCCCAGAAATGTAAATTTAAATAAGATTGTTTAGTGACCCTTCCTTCCCAGTCCTGCCCATCTTCTCTCTTTTGTGACACAACTACTGTAGGTGACTATGATTAACAAATGCTGTGGCATTGCATCTCCACCAGGAGGAAGAATTCTAGGCATCAATAGACTTAGAACTGACTGAATTTGAATGTCTGAATTATTTAGTGCTCGAAGAGAAACACACAGAAGTGAAAAGATCTGTAGCATAACTATGTGGGAGAGACCTGAAACATCTATAAAATGAGAAAGAATGAACTGAAGATACCCCACAAAGGCCAGATACGGCTGCTTTCCAGATGTTCTCAGCTAGGCGTCAAAGGGGAGCTCAGCTGCTCAGCGACTCAGAGTCTCCTACAACAAAAGTCATACCAGGAAGGATCACAGAGATCTTGTCTAACACATAGTTTCAATGGCAAAAGTGTCAACTAAACCTTAGTTCACTAAACAGAACAACATAGCAAGTTCCCAAACAGTACCTACTGTGTGCCTGGTCATGTTCTGTCCTAGGCCTCACAAGAAATCTAAGTTATGGGTATTACCAAAAGACATAAATATTTACCATTTATGGCAAATATTTGTTTTTACCAGTTGTCAATTGATTTCAAACATGAACAAGCTTTGAAATTTTATGTAATCAGGTATGTTGGTCAAATGTTCTAAGATTTCTTATATTGCAGGCATGGAGGCTTAAGTGTCATTTTTTAAGGACATCTTGTTAGTGAGAACATGGGTAAACTACATATTCTGCCCATATCAGACTTACTGTATTCACAGAGAGGCTAAAATTTTATCCACTTAATATTTAATAAAACCATAGTGAGGTTTTTTAACATTTTTTAAATTCTTGACAGTTTCATGCATATATATAATGAATTTTTGTCATTTTTTTTTCTATTTCCCTTGCACATCACTCCCCCCCCCCTTTTGTGTACAACCTCTGGATTTAATTAATTACTGTTGGGTGGGAGTTTATTTACTGGAACATAGGCAACTTCTCTGTGGCTATACCACTGACAGAAATGATAGTCCACCCCTACCAACCATTAATTGCCAATAGTCTGTTAAGTCTCCCACCCATAAGAAATATTGAGGGTCTCAATGTTGTGCGGGTCTTGTGCAGATAACCACAGCAGCAGAGAGTTAATAGGTACAATGGTTGTGTCATACCGAGAAAATGCTTTTTTTTTTTTTTTTTTTTTTTTTTGGTTTTTTCGAGACAGAGTTTCTCTGTATAGCCCTGGCTGTCCTGGAACTCACTCTGTAGACCAGGCTGGCCTCAATCTCAGAAATCCACCTGCCTCTGCCTCCCAAGTGCTGGGATTAAAGGCGTGCGCCACCACCGCCCAGCGAGAAAATGCTTTTTTGATGCACATTTCCCATTTTCTGGATTTTATACTTTTACTACCCCCTCTTCTTCCCTGAGCCTTAGATGGGTGATATAACTATCTTAATCAGGTCCTAGGCCTAAACATAGTGTTTTCTAGAGGCCAAACCTCTCTCACGATTGTGTTTTAGTCTATATGCTAAAGTCGAATTGATGGTGTGTGTTTTTTCTTACAAATGCCAAGGTAGAAAGTACATTAAAATGATAAAACTTGGAGAAAGCTTTACCATGGAAGTTTTTATGGAAGTTTACAAGATTCTTATCAGAGGCTATGGTGGCTTATATAAATAGTTCAGTGCTTGTGATGAGAAGTATAAACCCCATCATTGTCACTGAAATAAGCTGATTTCACTCCCCACTCTGCTCCAAGGAAAGAGGAACAGAGAAAACGAGCTCGTTAAAGCGAACAGAATGTAGACTGCCACATCAAATAAGAAGTGTGAAGCCTGTGTTTTCATCCCAGTGGATCAAGAGGAAAGGGAGAAGGAAGGACAGAAGGAGGGAGCGGCGGGAGGGAGGACGGGCGGGAGGGGGGGGGGAGGGAGGGGGGGAGGAAGGGAGGAAGGAAAGCAGTTTCACCTTTCTCATTAATCCTGTATTTTTCAGTGGACACCACTCTTTTAACTTCTCTGGTAAATTCCAAGACCTGCCTTCTGGATAGTTCCATGCGAATTTATCACCACTGTACCAAATCTAGCATGCTATGTGCTGCATGTTAAATTATGTCTCTTATCCCAGAATCATGCAGTAGTAGTAGTTAGTAGTAACTACTAACTACTACTAACTACTACTACTACTACTACTACTATATTGAGTCTAACATTTCTCAACCACAAAAAGAACCAATCATAGAATCCTACTTGGCTTCTCACCCTCTACATATAACCTGTCACCACACCCTATAGATTCAGCTTCTCCATAATCTCAGAAGATATGTCACATCTGTTTTTAGCACATTCATAGTTGTTAAGAACAGTTGTAGAGTATAGAGCTGAACTGGTTAAAATCCTGACACAAGAATTTCCTAAAACATATGACCTTTCTATGTCTCAGATTTTCCATTAGCAAAATAGAAATAGATGATAATACTTCTCATGGTTCTGGGCTAGTGCAAGGATTCAGTCATCCTGATAAGGCACATGAAACAGTGCTTTATCCATCTTAGACACGGCCAACTCAGGTGACTTTGGCAGGCCCACTGCCATTTAGTTCATCATCAACCTTGACCGTTCCTAGAGAAGAAGATATTCAAGGAAAGACATAATGTCAGTTCTTCTCAGAGGCATGCATTTCTGGTCTGATTAGCACACGCATCTCCTGACCATTGGGAACACAAAGGGGAGGGTGTTTGGGCTCAGGGAATGAAGGAGATGAATAAAGTTGGATATGACATTTTAAGTGAATACAAATGTGTGGGAAACTTCATATGATGTAAGAGAGAGTCGTAAATTGTTTATTAGTTACTTTTCTACTACTGGAATAAAATACCATGACCAGAGAAAGAAAATTTATGAATGAAAGGGTTTATTGTGGCTTGCAGTTCCAGACAAGATACAATCTGTAATGGCAGAGAAGGCATGGCAGCAAGAATTTGAGGGTAACCTGGCAGTCAGGAAGCAGACAGAAAGAGAGAACAGGAAGTAGGACCACACTATAAACCTCAAGGCCCCTCCTCAGTGACATAACTTCTTCCAGAAAGGCTCTATCACATTCCCAAACAGTACCACTAACTAGAAAGCCAGTATTCAAGTACATGAGCCTCTGGATGGCATTTCTCACCCAAACCACTACAATCAGGAGTAGAAGAGAGGTTAGAGGAGCCATTTGTTCTTTCATCCAGAAAACATTAAGATAGACCAAATATATAGTTTATGTTAAATCTACAAGGTATACTATTAACCACTTATTTTTATGAGCAATCACACAAAGTAAAAGTATTAATATGGTTCTAGCTCTTGGCTTGCATATTCAAATTTTAAAAAGCACTCTATAATTGATTCTTGCTGTTCATGGTAGTCATGGTCCATAAAGATGTGACACATACTGAATTAGAGAATAAAAAGCCACTGCTCCCAGAGGAAATACAAGTAGACCCCTGTGAGCCTCTAGTCTCAACTTTTTGGTCACTGATCTATTATAGATCTATTAGGTTCTATTTCTTTGAGCCTAATGATTCACTTGCTAACATTGAGCTAAGGGGTAAATCACACTAAGATTTGAACATGTTATGCAGAAACATATTTTCTCCATAATATGGCCCTCGTTCACTTAAAAATACTCAATAGCATTTCAGTACTATTCATGAGGCCACTTTAGACAGTGAAATCTTGAACACAAAACTCAAAATGTGAAAGAATGACACTAAATATACACAAAAGGGACACTTACAGTATAAAAGGGAACACAAGAGAGCAAGGTGGGCCACCCTCACTCTGCCTTAGCAGGAAGCAAGGGCATGAGTAACTTAGCTTTTCATTGTCTTGTCTACTGGAAAATGACCCCAGAGCGCCACTCCTTTGGTGTTACAAATAAATCCAGTTTAGCAAGAAAGAAAATCTGTAAGTTTAAAATCCATAGTGAGGGTCATCTTAAATAGACTGGGGTCTCTCCTTTGGGCTTTACCCTACCATGACCCAAGATCCCAAAATATTTATAAGGATCCAAAAGAGAAGAGAGAAGGACGTAGCTTCCATGCCCACTGAGTTTTCCACTGACCAGGTGACCCCTGAAGAAGCCTAGAGGTCACAACTTGACCTTAACTGGAAATTAAAAGTTGACCTAAAAGTCAAAATCCTTCACAGATATATCAGAGAAATGAGATGCAAAGAACAAAATGCTGCCCGCAAATTGCGGAGACCATCATAAAAATTCATAGAATCAGAACTGCCCGAACAGAAAACTTTGGAACCAGCACCATAGTAGGAAAAACTAAACTATCACTCACTGACATGCTTCTGGACAATCACTGGGGATAAGTCTGACATATTAAATTTTCCAGGGGTCTTAGTGTGGTCATAGTAGAGTACTTAATACAAATGGTCATGTAATATCCATAGCTCAGTGAAATAAATGAATCTAGACACTGACCTTTACAAAACCAAATGAAAATAAGTCACAGACCAAAAAATAAAAACAAAAATTTACAAAACTAGAAGACAGCACAAGAAAAAATTATATATCTTAATGGTATAATGGGAGTCTCACACAGAGATAGAGGACGTGGGCTTCAGACAGAAAGTAGACTTATTCATGCTTGTTCTGGCTCTGTGGATGCAGTTTCAAAGGCCACGTTCTAAGCATTAGAATGAATATAAAAATCTCTTATATACATTTTTAGCTTCTTTGTCCTCCTTCTATGGTAGCATATATTTTCATTGGGTATTTTATCACTACGGGTTTATCATGCTGTGGTGCTTTGAATAAAAATAGCCCTCATAGGCTCATTCATATGCTCCAATGCTTAATAGGCAGGGAGTAGAACTGATTGAAAGGATTGGAAGGATTAGGAGGTGTGGCCTTGTTGGAGAAATGTGTCATTAGGGGATGGATTTTGAGGTTTCAAAAGTCTATACCAGGCCCACTCTGTCTCTCTCTGTCATTCTCTCTTTCTCTCTTGTCTCTGTCATTTTCTTGTGCTCTCTCTCTCTCTCTCTCTCTCTCTCTCTCTCTCTCTCTCTCTCTC
>NW_021604719.1:7057471-7108516 GCF_004785775.1 Grammomys surdaster
CTCTCTCTCTCTCTCTCTCTCTCTCTCTCTCTCTCTCTCTCTCTCTCTCCTGCCTGCAGATGATCAAGATATAGAACTCTCAGCTACTGTGCCAATACCATGAGAGCCACGCTCCTGCCATGCCTACCATGATGATAACGGACTAACCCTCTTAAATTATAAGGAATAGTCCAAGTAAATGCTTTGTTTTATGAGAGTTGCCTTGATTATACTGATCCTTCACACCCATAGAACATGATTAGGACAGCTACCCAGGCTACAGGAATGTCATAGAGTCCCTATGGCACTGAGGACTGCGGGATGTGATAAAGCTATACATGCATATTGATTAAACCACACTGCTGACTATCTTCTTTTATTTAAGGGAATTCTTGCCATAATGGGGTAGTAGATACTAAAACAATGGCATATTCAAGGACATAAATGATGGACAAGATGGATTCCTGTTAAAATTTTAAACTTCTGCTTAGTGACATACAATGCCCAAAGAATGAGAAGATAAGCCATAACTAGAGGTTGTACTTGCAAAAAGTAGCATATGAAGGTATATATATATATATATATATATATATATATATATATATATAACCAGATGTCTCACCAAAGAAGATATGCATAGAAAAGAAAAGATAGACAATAGAACACTTGTATAAGAGTGCTACCTATTATATGTGCTTATGGCGTTTCAAATCAAAATAACAAAATTCTATCCCATGGCTATTAATCCAGAACACTGACAGCACCAATGGCTAATGAAGGTGAAAGATCCAATGGTGGTGTCTTTAAATAATAGAATAACAGTATTCAACACTGAAAAATGTGCTACTGAGATCAGGTCTGAGAGTAGAAACCTAGAATCCCAGCTACCTTGGAAACTGAGGCAGGAAAATTTCAAGGCTAGCCTAAGGAACACATAGCCAAGATAGTAAGTCTTGTCAAAGGAAAGAAGAAATGAGTGTGGGGAGAAATTAAATGAGCTATGATTCTGAAAACCTGCAAAGGAATCTTAAATGTTATTAGAGATTAACCAATCTTGGGAAAGGATGCATTTATAGGATATACCTACCCAACACTCTAGAAAGGAAAGCAGGAAAACACTAAGCTGGGTACCGTCAGGGCTGAGGGATGACGGTTTGAAGAAAAGACGTCACAGACTATTTGGAGTGCAGCAGTTACTCCAGGTGAGCCTTTAATGATGGATATTCCATTATGCATTCATATTATTAAAAAAAAAAAAACACTGAGAACAGAGTTACCCCTAATGTAAACCAAGGACTCTGGGTGAGAATGTGTCATTGCAGGAGCTTTCCTTTTTTTTTCTTTTAAATTGGATATTTAATTTATTTACAGTTCAGATGTTATCCCTTTTCCCCATCCCCCCAATCCCCCATCCCATCCCCCTCCTCCTGGTTCTATGGGGGGGGGACCCCCACACCCCCCCACCCACTCCTGACTCCCCACCCTCACATTCCCCCACACTAGGGCAGCCAGCCTTCACAGGACCAAGGACTTCCTCTCTCACTGATGCCCAACAAGGCCTTCCTCTGCTACATATATGGCTGGAGCCATGGGTCTTTCCATGTGTGTTCCCAGGCTGGTGGTTTAGACCATGGGAGCTCTGGTTGATTGGTATTGTCGCTCTCCCCATGGGACCACAAACCCCTTCAGCTGCTTCAGTCCTCTCTCTAACACCTCCATTGGGGACCCTGTGATCAGTTCAATGGTTAGCTGTGAGCACCCACCTTTGTGTATGTCAGGCTCTGGCAGAGCCTCTCAGGAGACAGCTGTATCAGGCTCCTGTCAGCATGCACTTCCTGGCATTCACAACAGTGTCTGCCTTTGGTGACTGCAAATGGGATGGATCCCCAGGTATAGCAGTCTCTGGACCACCCCTCTTTCAGTCTCTGCTTCACATTTTGTCTCCATATTTCCTCCCATGAGTATTTTGTTACTCCTTCTAAGAAGGACCTAAGCCTCCACACTTTGGTCTTCCTTCTTCTTGAGCTTCATGTGGTCTGAGAGTTGTATCTTGAGTATTTTGAGCTTTGGGGATAATATCCACTTATCAATCAGTGCATGCCATGTGAGTTATTTTGTAATTGGGTTACCTTACTCAGGATGAAATTTTCTAGTTCCATCCATTTGCCTAAAAATTTCATGAGTCATTGTTTTTAATAGCTGAGTAGTACTCCACTGTGTAAATGTACCATATTTTCTATATCCATTCCTCTGTTGAAGGACATCTGGGTTCTTTCCAGCTTCTAGCTATTATAAATAAGGCTGCTGTTAACATAGTAGAGCATATATCCTTGGGGTTTTTTTTTGGTTTTTTTGTTTGTTTGTTTTTGGTTTTTTGTTTGTTTGTTTGTTTGTTTGTTTGTTTGTTTTTTCAAGACAGGGTTTCTCTGTGTAGCCCTAGTTGTCCTGGAACTCACTCAGTAGACCAGGCTGGCCTCGAACTCAGAAATCCGCCTGCCTCTGCCTCCCAAGTGCTGGGATTAAAGGCGCGCACCACCACCACCCGTCTGTATATGTCCTTTTTATATGATGGAGTATCTTCTAGGTATATGCCCAGGAGTGGTATAGCTGAGTCCTCAGGTAGTACTATGTCCAGTTTTCTGAGGAACCACCAGACTGATTTCCAGAGTGGTTGTATCAGCTTGCAGTCCCACCAACAATGGAGGAGTGTTCCTCTTTCTCCACATCCTCAATGCAGGAGCTTTCATTACACCACTGTACCTCTCTGGTGGGAGGGGTAGATAATACACATAAAGATGTCTGGGGGACAGGAGGCATATGGAAGCCTCTACATCTTCTTCTCTATTTTGTTGTAAATCCAAAACTCCTCTGAAGGATTTTAAATGTTTAATGAGAAAAGTGACTTCCTCTCCCAATGGTAACACGAGCCATATTTTAGTCCCTCAGAGGAGCAATGCCTTAAAACGCAGTCTCATGTCTCCATGCTTGCCTCTGAAACACCCACACCCTATACGGGATGTCATTTCCTGAAATCCCATGTCATAAGTTCTATTTATTGTTCTAAGCAGTAGAAAACAGAAAAGGAAACACAGACCGTAAAGCAGCCATGTATGTAGCCCTCCTTAGATCTAGTCCTGCTTCAGTTGTCTGTCTCAGAGCTGGGAGCTTTGTAAAGCATCTCCAGACCCTAGGAGGGAGTTAAAAGAACAAGTGTTGACCTTCATGGGCTGTTTCTGACCTGTGTGATTCCTTTCTTCCTAAGGCCTTACATCTACAAGACCTGGGGATCTTTTAATAACAAGTCAATGTAAACCATAAGCATTGGGAACTGAGGGAATAATCAGGAGGGGGAAAATGTGAGAGGAAGAAAGAAAGTAAGGAAAGAAGAAAGGAAGGGAGGGAGGAAATAAGGGAGTGAGGAAGGGAGGAAGGAGAAAAAAGAAAGGAGGGAGGAAGAGAAGAAGGGAAGAAGGGAAGGGAAAGGGAGAGAGGGAAGGAAGAAATCTGCACATCTTCACAACTGCCATCAGAAGTGATAGGCAGTCAGTTCCACTGTCCGTGGGAGCCTCTCACAAGGAAGCACATTGTAAACAACAAGCAGACACCAACTCTTGCCACCAACATTACCACAGAGGTAGATAGCTTTAACTCCACAATTCCAAGCATTCTGATGCAGTATTAGGCAGCTAGCTGTCCACAGCACATGGTGCCATTCAGACTTGAGATTGTTAGCAGAAGTAGGTTACAGTCTGGTCAAGTGTTCAGTCTGTAAGAAGAGATATATTTTTGATATTTCCCTCTTAAAAGGAACTTTTACCTAGAAATTGGACAAAAATGCAAAATCAAATTCATTTTTGGCTCCTAGACCCTTCCCCACGGCTTCCTTTCTTTTCTTCTTGGATATTCTGGGACCACATCCCTAGCTGTCACTTTCACTCTGCCCTTCTGAGTCTTCTGAAAATTTAATTTCCTGACCTACATCCATCTCACTAAAATTTCCTTAATTCTTTGTTTTAGCTTCTGCTTCTGTTTCCCAAATGACTCACATTCAAAACCTGTCATTTATCATCTCCTCCTCCTCCTCCTCCTCCTCCTCCTCCTCCTCCTCCTCCTCCTCCTCTGCCTTGGGACAATGTTCAGCCCTTGTTTTGTCATTCTCTCCATCCCAATGGCTGTGTTGCTTTACTGTTAGGCTGGCTGGGGTTTATCTGTCTGTTGGCTGATCAAGATACTCACTAATGTGCTACTCTTACTGTACTCACAAAACTTAGAGAATCAACTCCAGGTCTACATTAAAAATACTTGATAACAGAGTCCCAGCCATATAGAGGATTGGGGAACATTTGTTCAACTGATTTCATGTCATAGCGAGACCCAAATCACACATTTACAAGCTAGTCCTTTCACATACCGAACCTTATTCTTCGTTAGAATTCTCAGAACGACACCCAGAATATTGCATCGTTTATCTGTCGTACTCTTTATTTGGAGAGCTTAACTATACAGTGGGTAATATTCTCTTGGCAACTGATAGAAAACGAGCAACCTTGTGGTCTAGTTTGCTGCCTGATCCTTTGATAAGATAATTGATAAGATAATTTGATAAGATAATTGATTTGATAGTTATGTCTTACAGGTTAGAGTCCATCATCAAGAGAAGCCAGAGCAGGAGCTCAAGCAGGAAACAAGCAGGAACTGAAGCAAAACCCATGAAGGATCTTTGCCTAGGGCTCACTTTCATGGCTGGCTCAGATTGCTTTCTTATACAGTCTGCTCAGAGCTGGCACCACACACATTGCGCTGGCCCTTCCCTCTCAAACATCAATCAACAAGAAAATACCCCCACAGGCTAATCAGATGAGGTAACTATTTAATTGAAGTTCCCTTTTCCCAAGTGACTCTAGTAGGTGTCAAGTTAACAAAAGCTGACCTGCACACATTACAAATTCTACATTTGTTTCAACAAAAAGAGTAATTCTCTTATTGCTTTCTAGTACAGTGCCGCTCATAATGCTAATGTGCTTACTGTTGAATCTGAAAGTATCACCCAAGTGGGTTCATGTTATTCCTCTGAGTCTTTGGGTCAGAAAACTGCATGCTGTTCTGACCTCCAGCTTTTAAAGTCTTATCTCCCTAAAGCAAAGTAAGTAACTTAGATGAAAGGAATGCTTGCCTAATGTATTAGTGCCTAAAAGAATCTGGGCTATTTCTAGAAGTGTGTGTGTGTGTGTGTGTGTGTGTGTGTGTGTGTGTGTGTGTGTGTGTGTTGTATGTGGCACATGGATGTGAGTATGCAGGTTCTTGCATCTGTGTCTGTAAGCATGTAGAGGCTGGAACAGGATGTAGAATGTCTTCCTCTATTGATCTCTGTGTTACATTCTTCAGACAAAGTCACTCACTGAACCAGGTGGTCATCATTTCTTGGCTAAGCTGGCTGTGTGACTCTTCCCCATGGCTGTAAAGGCACATACAGCTATATTTGGCTTTGTTTATGTGTTCTGGGCATTTGAACTCAGGTCCTCATGCTTGCAGAGTAAGCACACTTACTCATTCATTGAGTAATTTTCCCAGCCCTTCTAGGGTGTTCTTCACAATAAAATATATCAGAGTTACTACGACATTCGTCAGTAAGCATGCATGTAAAGCTTAATCTTATTAATCCAGTGAAAAATCAGCAACCCAATCTCTACAGCCTATATTTTCCTCTCAGTTCCCAGCTTTCAGTGTATAATGACACTGTATACATGTCTGTCCTTCTTTCACGAGGCCAATTTCTTCCCTATTAATTAACCTCAATGCTAATTGGGTTATCTGAGTTCTACTTGTAGACTTTACTGAAAATAACAACTTTTCCATTATGTCAGCAATCAAAGCCAAACAAAATTGGGATAGTGCCGGTGATCAAAGCTCATCAGGGAGATTCAGGGACAAAAAGGGCTTTCTGACTTCAAACACTTTCTGCGACAGTGTTAGCTGTCATTTGCTTACTTTTAAGGGCAATTTCGGAAGGAATTACATAACGCATATGCTAAAGAAGGAAAATTCAGCCACAAGGCCATGTTGATTCTCCTGGATCTTTCAATCCACTTCCCTCTACCCTTGCAACAGCCTGAACCTGGGAACAGGTAAGATGATTCAATTTGCCAGATGTAGCCAAACAAGATGAAGATAACTGTTGCTCAGTTTTCCTGAAGACCCAGTCACAGTGAACAACTTTTACAGATGCTTTCCTGTGGTGAGATGCAAGCATGGGTCCATGATCAGTGGGGTGAGATGACACAATACCCAGGGTCAGTCTGGAGGTCTTTCCCAGTGGAGAATGAGGGCAGGTGGGAACTGTAACAACTCCCTTTCAAATCCACTCTCCTTGAACTCTTGCAAAAGATGCCACCAACTATCTCTAAAGGTCAGTGCTATCAGTTTCATGTGCTTGCCATTCTGCTCAGTTTCATAAATAAATGGGAACAATCTCAAATATAAGTCCTACTAGTCCTGATTGGGTAGAGAGATATATTCTTTCTCTGTCTCTCTATCTCTGTCTCTATCTTTCCCTGTGTGTCTCTTTTTGTCTCTCTATCTCTGTCTCTCTGTCTCTCTCTGTCTCTCTCTCTGTGTGTGTGTGTGTGTGTGTGTGTGTGTGTGTAACATCTAACACTCCCCCTCCTAAGGTACCAATGACAAACCAAAAACCAAAGTTTGATTCTATGAAATTTCTCTGGGGACCCAATGAGTTTACTGAGCATACTTACAGAGCACAGGTGAGAGGTTACTGAAGGGTATTGGAGACCACAAAGAACTGCAATAGGAAGCCAGCTCCCAGCATGGATTATAGGTTCCATATAGCTACCTAGATGGAGTCCCTCTCCCTAGTTTTCTTGCAACCTACCTACTAGGCCCTCTCTAATGCCCCAAGACCTCATGCATTTATGACAGAATTACATCCAACTGGCTGAGAGGAGTAGCTGGATATTCCAAGTGAGTGTCCTACGACATTCCCCACCCCTTCTCCTCTGAAGGAATGGCAACAGTTAGCAAGCTCAGGTGTGATGATCTTTGGAAGCAGACACCACTAGTCTTATGAAGATGAAGGTCACTTGGCTTAGAGGACAAGGCTGTAGAGTTCTGTCTGTCCCGTTTCTAGCATTGTGGAGAGCTTTCCTCTAAACTCCTGCTCTTACCATTACCCAGCCACAGCTTCTGCTTGTTCAGAGCAGTGGAGCATATACAAGCCGGATGAACTGCTGGTAAGTGTGGAAATTTCAGATACAAATCACAGTGCACTGAAGGACCATAACAGTTAGGTTTCTGCATTGTACGGTCAGCACAGCTCGGGTTTAATTAAAGCACTCAATCGCACCATTACCAATTTTGGTGACAGTTCAGGTATAAATATATTAAGCACAATTCTTTCCAGGCACAGCTTGTCAGCACTCTCCTTAAATGCCCTTTTGTCTTCTCCAGCTTTCTTCCAAAGCCCTGCACTTTTAGCTTATAAATGATTAGTACCTGAACACTTCTACCTCCGGGGTGCTCAAGTTAAATTACTGTCTTTAGCCTTTTTCTGGATTCCTCCGGAGTAATAAGTCTCTTCTGTTGAACCATAATTCCTCCCTTTTAGCTTTAATCAAAACTGCATTGACATCTCAACCTCGTCCCTCAAATCTGACTTCTTTATATCTCTTCCCTCTCCAGCATGGATATAAGCTTTTACCAATCCCCGACATCAAATCTGATATTCTCCATGCTCTGAATACTGCTTGGGTCCCACACATATGCCAGGGTCTATTCTGTAGGTTAATGGTCCATGTGAGATCAGGATACACAAATGTCCCTCATTAGAAGTGCTTATACTCTGTCAGGCAGATACACAAAGCAAGAAAAGGAGTGTCCTACATAAGTGTTGTTAGATTATGGTTGATACTTTATTAAATGGCCACATTGTGAATAACCTTTCGGGGATGACTTGGCCATACTAAGAGATTCAGCTAAGGAGATGACTTGGGGGAAAGAGCACCCAAGAATAAAATACCAAGTTGACAAATGTCTCAGGCATGAGGGTTAGTACCCTGGAACATTCACAAACAATAAGGTTGTGTGGCTAAAGAAGTATGGCCAAAGGGACAGGAGGGATTCAATGACCCTCTTCAACATGTGCCCGGTACAATAACCTCCTTTGAAACCTCACAGTATATGTATCTATGTCTAAGCAGTCTCTATACATTTTAAAGTAGTCACTAATTGGTGGGAATGTAAATTTATGGAGAATTCCATGGAAGATCCTCAAAAAGTTAAAAGTAAAGCTTCAGTATGATCCAGCATCCCCAACTTGTAAGTATGTGTTCAGAAGAAACAAAGTGAATATCTCAAAGAGGCATCTGCGCACCTCTGTTCACTGTAGCCCAACAGACCATATATGGAAACAGCCTGAAAACCCATTGATTGAAGTTGAGTGGATCAATAAGACATGTACACATAGAAAAGAGATGCAACCATAAAAAGAACAAGCTCCTGCCGTTTTGGACAATTCAGATAGAGCTGGAGGATACTATGTTAAATGCAATACACCAGACACAGAAAGACAAATATTGCAGTCTCCTTTAATATGTAATCCAAAAATGTTAAACAGTGTTTGCTAAAACCAAGAGTAGGAAAAGTGGTTGGCAGGGTCTGTGGGGTGGAAAAATGGAGATGTTATGTCTCTGGAAGTGCACATGTGCAGAAATGAGCTCAAGATGAACTAAAGACGAATTCTGGAAGTTAGCTAAAAAACAAGCGTTCCTTGAAAACTTGTGAAATGGCTTTTCTGTCTGCCCAAAGAAGCCATTTCCCTTCCTGAAGAAAGGGACACATGGCTCTCCGCTGATTTATACCTATGGTGCCTATCAACATATCAAAGTCCATGCTGGGCTCCAGGGTCCTACAGTCACTATTAACATGTGCACATTATACATTTTAAATTCCACTTTAGCATTCTAGTTCCTCTCACTCATGACCCTTCTACCCTAACCTCCCAGGCCTGCTCCAGCCCACAGGCTTCCCTCCCCCAGTTACTAGTCTTCCTTATAAACCACATTTTCCACAATCACCAACCCCACCCCTCTTCTCTCATAGATAGCCCTGGCCATGACCAGTACACTTCTTTTTCTTTCTGCTCCAGACTCTTCCAAATGCCCTTGAATATTTTCTCTCTCTTACCTACAAGAAAATCATTCCCCCTAATAGAACAACCATTTTGGAGTTGCTTTACTCTTCTCCTCCACATAGAAGGGAGATTTTAGTCCAAAGGTTCAAAGGTAAAGTTCAGAGAGAAAGGTAAAGTCCTAAGTTTGGCCACTCATGTAGGTCAAACACTCAACGTGTTAACTATGGTTGGCAAATATATACATCTGAAATTTTCTAGATCACTTTCTAAGACAGTGTTCTTACTATAAGCCCTAAGAGATAAGTATGTGGGATGCTGATTGTGTTGACTGATTTGATTATGGAAATCATCTTGCAATATATAAATATGTCTAATCACATTACACTGTAGGTATGTAATTTTGTTGATTATACCTTGATACTGATGGAATAAATCAATACAAAAAATTGTATTCCTGAGTAAAAAAAAAATCTTGACCCAGCCTAGTCTTGCCTATCCCTAAGAATGGGCACTATTTCCTTAGGCCTAAAATGCTTGAAATTCCAAAACTGTAAAATAAATAGTTTTTTCTCTGAATGGAAGACATTGTAAGTTCTGTTAGATGTTGTGGGGAGAAGCAGAGAGTGATGTGGAACACAAAGGAAGGAACCTCAAGAAAGAGATGAGTCGGCCTTTTGATGGTGGGTGGGCAGAGCAGACATACAGATTCCCCTTGTGGAAATGATGAAAGCTCTTCTTTGTCCTTGTTCTTGATACCATCTTCTAGCAGGCAGCCATGAGAACAACAGCTTTAGGAAGAGTGTTCTTAAGTGTATAATACACATGGTCCCATAGGTGAAAGACAGACGATACCCCTGAATCCAGGAGCTAACAATGGTCTTAGACTTTGTGGCTGATATCATTTTAAGCATGCACACTCTCACCAATTCTGAAGCTGCTGATGCAATTTTCCATTCCCAATTCCACACAGGAATCTCCTGAAGATCTTCTGAGAATGGCTGACAGGGTTCAAGCCCATAAATTCTGACTGAATTATTCTGGGAGATAGCCTGGACATCAGAATTTTTTTTTATCTCCCTAGGTGGCTCTGATATCCAAACAAGGTTAAATATCACTTGTGATCCATTAAACAGTGGGCCCAAAGATGTTCCAGGTGGGCCCAGTGCATCCACAGGAGCTTGTGCAAGAGGGAAGCAGGAGTCAGAAACAGATGTGGTATCTGGAAGGAAAGAGTAGAGTGATGTGAGGAAGGAGCCATGAGCTGAGAGCTATGGGAGAGCGACCTCAAAATTATTTCTCTTAAAAAAAAAATAGATTCTCCCCTAAAGCCTTCTGAACTTTTTAACTTGAAAACAATTGATTTTTATTTGTAGTTAATTTCCTACAACATCAGAACATACAACAATAACAGTAAAACTACTACATCTCTGTTTCGATCAATAAATCTGAATGGAACATAGATTACACGTGTGTGTGTGTGTGTGTGTGTGTGTGTGTGTGTGTGTGTGTGTGTTTTAAATTTCCCAAGCAGTAATAAATAATGTATTTATTTAACTCTGCCTGATTCTGGGTCCTGTTGGGTGGTAGCCAAGCAGGAGTTTCCAAGCCTGGAGGTGAGTGTGGGAAAGCAGGGTTTGGTGACTTGTGGAGTCTACCGCTTTCTGAGGTAAAATAGTCCCACCACAGCCAATTCACCTGGCTTCACAACCTCCTTGCTTGCTTGCTTCCTGAAAATGCAATGATCTCTGCAGAGCTGCTACAAACTGGCTGCAGCTCACACCTGGGAAGAAGGGTGAGTGAGTCTCACAGCCTGTTTGAATGTACCCACATGAGGCTCCTCCAGGGAGAACAGCCTCCTCCCTGAGATTGCCAGAGTTGAATCCAGAGCTCTGCTAGGATCTTTCTGTCATCCAGCAAGGGTGTTTTTTCCAGCTCTTGTTCTTTTAGGTATGTTCTAGGGATGAACCATGCAGTATTTAACAACTTACCCAGTTTATCTTAATACACAATGCAATATTTACTGGGTCAACTATACAAAGCAGTGTCCTAAGCCCTAGAGATATAACATTTTAAAAAGGACATTTTCTAATAGAAAAAAAAAGACATTTCCATGCATATATATTTAAAATTTGCTTCATGGGACTTTTTTAATCCCAGTGAATAAAAACATTTATAAACAAAGAAAATATAAGGATTTCAGATGATTTATATCTACAAAGAAGTAAAACAGACATGAGGGTGACATTAAGGTTTCAAATAGGAGAATATGAAAGGCCTTCGGAAAAGGTATCAGTTGGACAATGATCTAAAAGTTAGAAATGGGGTGAGCTTGGAAGACCTCCCAGGAGATGGCATTTCAAGGGACAGGAACAACACATAGAAGGGTCATGAGATGGAAATACACCAAGAGAACTCAACTTTGAACAGCCAAAGAAAAGAGTTGTTTAAAAAAAAAATCGAGATGGGGGGGGATGGGGAAAGGGGATAACATCTGAAATGTAAATAAATATAATATTGAATAAAAAAATCAAAGATATAACAGGTGACAAATCACAGGGCCCTGTAATCTGAATAAGACATATTGAGTTTATTAGAAATATCAGGAAAAGCAATGTAAAGATTTGTATTAATCTAAAACTTTGGATTTAAGATGAGTAAATACCACCTTGGTTTGGCCTTGTTATTTTAGGATGTGCACATTGTTACTGTTGCTTTTAATTTACTCATGCAGTCTCTTTCCTTTAATTGAAGTATTTAAACCATTCACATTTAAAGTGATGATTTATATAGTATAGTAACTATCATATCTATAATTATTTTCAATCACTCTCTACATAGTAGATAAGGCTGCTGGCTGTTTCTTGGAGTCAAGGGTGTGTAGAAAGAGCCAGTTGACCGTTTCTGATACAGAAGAAGGGGGGTTGGGAAGGCCCAACTGTTTTCTAGGAGACCTGCACAGATTGAACAACACAATCTGCTGCCAGGTGCTTCCAGAGGCTGTAGGTGGGTGGGTAGAGAATCCTGTCAGATTCACAGGGATGTGTTAGAGGATCTTCTGGGGGCAGTTGCCTGGCAGCTTCAAAGATCCTTGGCTTGGTGAAATTTACAAGAATACTCATGCAGCAAGAGGCTCATTAGGGGAGGCACAATTAGACTGGGTGGGCTCTTTCTCCAGGATAAAGAAATATTGCAGTGACCCTGCAGCTTTCAAAAATGTGACTTAGATTCTCCTAGGACCACGATGTTCTCCAACAATAAATGCTTTAGCTGTTTATCATATCTAAGAGGATGGGACTGGCTGCTTACCCCTCTCTGTCAAGAAAAATCACTTGGTACAGGGTTGATCCTGAGATGAAGACAATAAATAGCCTTCATGTATCTTTAAGTACATCTCTCCAAAGTCCCAACTGCATACTTTATTGAAATGGCAACCATTAGCTTGCTTGAGCCTTTTGCTATGGAAAGAAGCACATCAGCCCAGGATTCTACTGTTCCCTAAATGTTCTTGACACTGTTGCGATGCCATGATGACTGCGCATTCTAAGAGGCAAATGTTTATTCCAGTCTTTGTAGTCTGTCTTGTCAGAATGTTATGAACACTCTGAAGCAGTTAGCCTATGCAGAGACTCTAGGCTAACCATCCAGTGTAATGTACAGGCTGGCAGGCTTGCCACGGGAATCCTGGACTGACTGGCCTGGTTCCTGAGTCTGCTGAGGGATAGGCCTACAGCCCAAATCCACTGAAATGGACTATTTCTAGGGTCTTCTGGGTTGGGGGAGGGGGTACTTGAGTCTATCTATATTCTTCAAGGCTGTTCTGAATCAAGTGTTCACAAGATCTGTAAATGAGCTATGAGAGGCCTTAAACCCGAGTCTTCAAGGAATTGTGAGATCCTTCAATGGAATGAATCTAGTATCTCTAACCTCTGGAAATCCCTTGAGGGAATTATGTTATGAGGGTAGATTCTAGATTGTCCTGGAGGTAGGATCTTTAGAAGTATTCCTATAGTGTCAATCCACAGGGAATGGCCCAAACTGAGTGAGCTGGAACCTCTGTTCATAGGAATTAGCCTGATTCAGATTGGGCCTGAAGTCTATACTTAGAAAAGCCATCTTGGTAGGAATAGCCAAAGCCCAGAGCCTCTAGGCCCTTACAAGTGCTAGAGTGGGTATAGCCAGGTTGGAGGTTTGAAGTCTGGTGCAGCCCTCTCTAATTAGAACCACTACTAGTTTTTTTCCCTCCATCTTTAATTTTATTATACATGGTATGACTATTAAAGAGCCATGGTGCACATATGAAACATTTGCTACTGTCTCATGTGTCTGCTGCTTGGAAATTATTGGAGCCTGAGGACTATGACTAATGAATCTATTCCTTGATGGACTCATCCATGGTATAATTAGGAGATGGTGGAAATCAAGAGGTAGCGCCTTTATGAAGACATGGGTCACTGGGGCTACACCTAGACAATGTGCCTTGTCTCCTGCCCTTTCTTCTGCTTCTTTCCACCATGATGTTGGGCCTTACCACCTGCCTGAAAGCCATGGAACCAGCTAAGAATAGACTAAAACTTCTGAAACTGAGACAAAATAAATCTTTCCCCCATTTAAGATGTTGCTCTTAATGACAGATAGCTACAACACAGCATGTAGCACTGCTTTGTTCTTAATTGGACTAAGTTTTAAATTTCCTCAATTACCAAGAGTTCCTTCAATAGTGTGAACACATATTAGATACACAAGGACTTCTTGTTACTTGAGAAAGAAATTCATCATAGTTGGCTTTGGTGGGCTACTTGGATTGCATGCTGGTGAAATCTGTAATGCGTCACAGAGAGCTGTGTTAGTGGAATGTTAATTTACTTGCCATGTTCAGTTACAACTAAGAATAGCATTTCCCTAGATATGTGTTTGTATGTGTTTATACATCTGCAAAGTATAGACTGCAGTTTTTATTAAGAAAAATAAAGACAGTAATATCCTGCCCTGAATATATTACCTATTAAAACTTTTTTTAAATTATCAAAATTTTTTCACATACTTTTTTCCTTCTCAAGTTCTTCATAGATTCCTGAGCCTTGAAGGGAAGAGTTTGATGAGGAAAACTGATTTAGGTTTGAGAGCTCCAAAATCTCTCACTCCGTGTAAAATTTCCAGTTGTAGGTCCCTGTGTTAATTACCACATACTACAAGAAGCTTCTCTGAGGATGGCTGAGTGGTGCTCTGATCCATGGGTACAGCAATATGTCATTAGGAGTCATTTTGTTGCTGTGGTCCTTTGGATTTGGGCTCTTGGACACTTTATCACTGTCATGTATGGCTTCTCGATCATGAACTTGGCCTTAAATTCAATTTTAAAAAATGGTTGACTACTCCATGACATTTATGCTACTATTTTTACCAGCATATTTTACAGGCAGGTCTCTGTTATAGGTCACAGGATTTGTAGCTCAGTGATACTGATGGTTACTTTTCTCCTCCAGTAGCATGCACAGTACCGTGCAGCATCATGAATGATTGCAGTAGAGTGAAGCTTCTACTTGGATACCAGCTTGATTCCTCCATATTCAGTAACATAGTAAGTGAGGTCTTCAGCAATAGGGCCTTAACATCAGGTTGTGGAGAATAACCAATAGTCTCAGCTGTCACCTGTGATGTTTGTGGGGTCTATGGGAGCCCTTGTGGCCAATCATTCAACATGATGCAACCATTCCTGGCATTTAAAGTTTTATATGATGACATAAAATGTCAGGTTGGGGCCTTGTCTTTCTCACTATGTGGTATTGCATTTAAATTCCTCATATATATATATATATGTATATGTATACGTATACGTATACGTATACGTATATGTATATATATATACATATATATATGTGTGTGTGTGTGTGTGTGTGTGTGTATATATATATATATATATGCTTCTACAATAGTAGGCCTCCATATGGCTTTTCAAAAGGCCTTCAGCGTTAGTCGCCTCTCCCCATATTTCCTCTCCTACCCTTCCCTCTTATCTGGATCCCCATTTAATCCTCCTATCCTAATTATCCATTATCTCTTTATAGCTCTATATTTTATTTCCCCTTTGTTGGAAGATCCCTGCCTTCCTTACGGGTACCTTATTAGCTACCTAAACTTGGTAGTTATTTGAATTGAAACACACATATGTAAAGCTTGAAAGCTAACACCAAATATAAGTGGAAACATGGCATATGTGTTCTTGGGGTCTGGTTTACCTCACTCAGGATGACTATTTCTGACTTCATGCACTTACCTGTAAATTTCATAATTTCACTTTTTCTTAAATAGCTGAGAAAAATATTGCACTTTATAAATAACTATATTTTCATTGTCTGTTCACCAGTTGATAGCCAAATAGGCTGTTTCAAGTTTCTGGCTATAATAAATAGAGCCACAGTGAACACGGATGAACAACTATCTCTGTAGTAAGATGTAGAATCCTTTAGGGGCAGTTCAACATTTAGAAATCAACAAATCTAGTCTATGATCATCTCATTAGCTGCAGAAAAGGTCTTTGACAAAACCCAGCATCCTTTCATAATAAAAGTCCTGGAAAGACTAGAGTTATAAGGATGATAACAGCATAATAAAGGCAATTTACAGCAAGCCTACAGCCAACATCCATCTAAATGGAGAGAAACTCAAAGCCTTTCCACTGGAATCAAAACCAAAGCAAGGCTGCCAACTCTCTCCATACCTGCTCAATATAGTTTCTGAAGTCTTAGCTAGAACATTGAGACAACTAAAGAAGATCAGTGGGATTTGAATAGAAAAGGAAGAAGTCAAAGTATTATTATTTTCAGGTTATATAATTTTGTATATAAGAGATCCTAAAGACTCCACAAGGAAACTCCAACAGCTGATAAACACTTTCAGCAAAGTAATAGGATACAAAATTAACATACAAAATCAATAGCCTTCCTATGTGCGAATGCCAAATATACTGAGAAAGAAATTAGAGAAACTGTATTTTCACAATAACCTAAAAAATAATATCTTGGGATAAATCTAACAAAGCAAGTAAAAAAATTGCACATAAAAATGTTAAGACCTTGAAGAAAGAAGTTGAAGAAGACACCAGAAAATAGAAAGATCTACCATATTCATGGATCAATAGAATTAATGTTGTGGAAACAGTCATTCTACCAAAAGCAATCTACCAATGCAAGCTCCATCAAAATTCCAATGTAATTCTTCACAGAAATTGAAAAGGCAGTCTTCAGTTTCATATGGAAACATATGTGCGTGCACACACACACACACACACACACACACACACAGCGTAGCTAAAAACAAAATCTGAATAATAGTGGAACTCCCAAAGTTTTCACCATCCCAGATTTCAAATTGTGCTACAGAGCCACAGTACAAAACAAACAAACAAACAAACAAACAAACAAAAACCCTACCAGAACACTGGCATAAAAACAAACATGCCGGTCAAGGGAATAAAATTGAAGACCCAGACATAATTCCAACACTGAGGAAAACCCAGCATTGTCAACAATGGTGCTGGTCAAACTAGATAACTGTTTGCAGAAGAGTGAAAATAGATTCATGCATCAAACTCAACTCTTAATAAATCAACGACCTCAACACAAAGCCAGATACCCTGACTCTGACAGGGTATCTGATAAAGTAGTGATAAAGTCAAGCTCATTGGCACAGGAAATGGCTTTCTGAATATAATACTGATAATTAATTTAAAAATGAGACCTCATAAAGCTCAAAAACAATAAAAGGTTTGTAGAGCATAGGATATCATCATTCAAACAAAGCAGAAGCCTACAGAGTGGAAGAAGAAATCTTTACCAATTACAACTCTAATAGATGGTTAGTATCTAGACTATGCAAGGAACTAAAAGCAAAACAAAAACAAAAATACTGAACATCTAGGAAAAAAAACCAAATTTTTAAAACTGAGGTACATGATTAAGCAAAGAGTTCTCAAAAGATTAAAGACAAATGGAGAAGTGTTCAATATCCTCATCCATCAGGAAAATGCAAATCAAAGCAACTTTGAAATTTCATCTTTCCCAAGTCAGAATGGCCAAGATCAATAAGACAAATGACAGCTCATGCTGGCAAGCATGCAGGGAAGGGGCCATAGTTATTTATTGCTGCCAAAGGTGGAAAACTGGTACAGCCACTATGGAAATCAGTGTGGTGATTCTTCAGGAAGCCGGAAACCAATGTACAAAAGATCCAGCCTGTTCTACATTTTAGTTTATGTTGATAGACCGGTTCATTCTCGTGCTGAGGCTACAACATCTATGTCAGTAAATAATAGGTTATTGCCAGAAGGGTTATAGGATTTCATCTGATTGATCCAATCTTATTTCAAAATTGGAAAGTGAGGTTCAAAGAAAGATTAAAAGACCTGTTCCAAGACTAAAGTACCAAAGTCTATAATCCCAAATTCTCTAGCTCCAGTTCCAGAACCAAGTCCCAACCAATAGGTGTTAGGTACGTCTGCCAGAGGCATAAAGCGAGGTGACAAATATATTATACTGAAGTATGAATACTATAAGAGGCCACCCCAAGTTTTGGGCAATTTAACAACTATAAATACACATTTCTACAAGTGCCTTATGTGAGAAGAGCTTTAGTTTTTTGTTTTCTACCCAGACACCAGTTAGCAACAATTATCTGCCTGCACCTATTGATAAACATGCAGAAAAGCGGGCGCCAATTAATAAAACAGAGTACCAACAAACACACAACATAGATAAGTGCTTTGGGCTCTAGCTTTGACCACTTTAAGTTTCTTTCTTCCCTAGCACTGTTTGGATGGAGGTTAATTGGGCTCTTTAAATACATACTTGAACCCAATAGGGAGGCAGGGCATGAGTGTCAACAGTCCCGAGTTTTTACCTGGAGCCGGAAGCATTAACATGGCTTCCACTAAAGAAGGTTTACGACTGATGGCACTGTTGAATTGTTTCTTAGCCACCCCCTGGGAGCTATTTAAATCCACTTCATTGATAAGGACTTTATGCTATTTTACAGCATGTATTTTTTTCTCCTTCATCCTCCACTGAAGTATAATGAATGATTAGCTAGCCAAGGATGAAGTCAATAAGGAAGGACAAGAAATTTGCACCCTAAAGTTTGGACTTTGGCTGCCTCTAACTTTGTCTTCCCCCTGGTCATTTCACTTTCATGCACCAAACAAAGACGTGTTAAAAGAATTTTCAAAACCTGTTCTCTTCAGGGTTTTCGGTCAAAATGAACCTCGCTTTAAACACATCCTTTGTGTGCGCTCCACAGGGCCGCTGGACGGTTTCCAGTGCTGCCTCAGCAGAGAGACTCTGTTTTATTTTCTTTTTAACAATTTCCATCCCAAACACTATAGAGGCAGCTAACACACAAAAAGTCTTCAGTAAGGTGCAATTTGAAGGAGAGTAGCCATGGGCAGGGCTTTGATTCTTTATCTCTCAACAACAGACAAACAGGTTGCAGAAAGTCACCCCAACCCCTGAGTCAGGCAGAGCAAAAAGATCGGATTCAAAGGCTGCTTGTGCTTAGAAATGAGTCTTTTCCTCTCTGTTTGTTTTCCTTGCATTTTCAGCTCTGAATCTGCCCACTAGCTGCTTTGACCATTACCTGGAATGCCTGCCTAACTCTCACAGTTCCAGCAGAATTTACTGTGCGGCCTCAAAAGCAAGAGAGCAAGGAAGGAGAGTTGGCATCATCTTACTCAGAACCAGAGTTTGTCTGTGCTTGGTCAAACCTAAAGTTTGAAGCACACAGGTTCCACATAGAATTTCGTCAGTATTTCTCCTTTTGAGATTCCAAATGATTTCTTTCATGTAATTTTAAGATATAACCCGTGCTTTGTTTCTGTAAGTTGAGTAGTAGTTGAGTTGGTGAGAATCAATCCAGCAACACATCTCCAACCTACTTATGTCCTTAACAGCTCTGTTTAGATAGAATTCACATACCTTGCCAGTCCTCCACCTATGTAAGTCTAATGCCTATGAGCCATGCAGTATATTGTCTTTTGTGCTTCCCCCGTCTCATATCCTTGTAAGGTTTGCGATCCTCGTAAGATCACTCTTTCAATGGCATGTTTCATTGTATGGACAATGATGGATCAAAAAAATCAGTTGGTGGGTAGTTTCTTTTTAACCTTTAAGAAAAATGTTTCTGTAAACATTTGGCATTTTAAAAATTGTGCCTTATTGTTTGAAAATTTCATACATGCATATAGTATACTTACATCAAATCTATTTCTCACTCCTTCCCTCTGATTCTCTCTATCCCTCTCTCCAGGACTTGTCTCCCAACTTCCTCTGTTCTTGTTTTAAACCTACTGAGTCCACCTAGTGCTGTCTGTGTGTGCACTACTAAAATTGTGTACTGGAGCCTCTCAGGGAGCCACATCCCTAAAGAAAATTGACTTTCCCTCTCCCAAGAGTCATCATGAACCAACAGGCCCTCAACTAGGGTTGAGGCTTCATAAACCCCTCATACCCAATGCTGATTTGGGATCATTTATTCTTATGCATCCATGTCACAACCACTGTGAGTTCCTGTGTACAGTTTACATATCATGTCTGAAAAACCCTGGTTTGTGCAGTCATCCTCCACCAGTGGCTGTTCCAATCTTCCCTCCCTTCTACCAGTATGATCCTTGAGCTTTGAGAGACAAGGCTGTGATATATACGCCCTTTTAAATGCTGAGCACTCTAGAACTCTTTATGCTTTCTAGACTGTCCTGTTATGAATCTCTCTACTATTTATCATCTACCAAAGAGAGATTTCTCCAATGAAGAAATGCACTGAGAGATGCACTGATCTATGAGTAAAAAGATAAGAACTTAGGGGACAGGTTATCACTATGTCTATTTAGCAGAATAATATTTGTCGGTTCTCCACTAGGGCCTATGACCTACCAAGCCACAGGTTCTTGGCTCAGCTAATAGAAATGCAGATGTCAAGTGGTACCAATGTAAAAGCTTCGTACCTATTGGCTAGCTTTCATGGTACTGGAAGGTACTATGTATACTACTGGGAGAGAAAAGCATTCATAAATCTCACCCAGTTGTGACCCCTGAGAGTTGCAAGAATGACTGGACTGGCAAAATATGCCTACCAGTGCAATAGTGACATGAATGTTAGGGAAGAAACCAACAACTTCTTGGTGAGATATAAGGCCCACTCTACATGGTAAACACCTGTTTACAAGTAATGGCTATATTTCATTTCCTGAAGTATATACACAGGTGTAGAATTACTGGATCATACAGTAGTTACCATGTTTAACCATTGCAAAGCTGCCATCATTTGTTTTCCTATCAGTGACATCACTTTGCATTTTTAACAGATGTATGAAGGTTTTGACTTTCCTATATCCTTCCAGACGCTTCTCGCTGCCTGTATTTTTTACTATACCCATCCTACAGGAATCACATAGTGTCTCACTGTAGTTGTGATTAGCATTTCTTTGATGAGTAGTGATGCTGAACACTTCCTTGTTATATAGCCTCTTTGCTGAAATGCCTATTCATGTCTTTTGTGTTTTTCTTTTCAATTGGATTGATGGTCTTGCTATGCATAACTGTGTGGTCATAACTATATATTACAAATACAAGTCTCTCATCAGACAAAAGATTTATACAGCTTTTCTCTTGTTCTACAGTCTACCATTTTATTCTCTCAATGTTATCTTTGAAAGCACAAAAGATTTTGATGCTTAATGATATCACGTGTGTACTTTTGCCCCTGCATCAATGCTGTCAGAGAATTTGAAGGACCATAAGGCTCATGCTTGAGTATTTATATCTTTGTTAAGAATCATATTAATGACTAAAAAACTATGGTTGAAAAGTATGACATTGTGGCATATGACCATTCCTTATATTAAGATATTTCATATATCTACAGTAGAACTTCATCTCTCAAAACCCATCTGAAGTCTTCAGATTACTGAATTCCAAAGGAAAGAGGTATAAATGGACATTTTCCCATTAAGAATTGATCTAAGTAAACTTGTACTGCTGAAACTGAAATCTAAGCTGTGAATATTGTTCTATTTGAAAATAAAAGATGTCATTTTAAAAATGAAACCAAGATGCAATCAAAAAGCTCATTTAAAATTTGTTTTGTAACGTTAAGTCTTGTACAATTTTCTTTAACTTTAATCAGCTAAACATGTCGATACTAAACAAATAATTCTGATTCTCACAAGAAGGTTATAGATTTGAGTTGTATCAGTCAATAGTGCTATTGAGAGGTTTTACAACAAAGGAGGGAAAAGGCTGAAATGGATTTAATGAGTCTTGGGTATGTGGTGAGCCAGGAACAGGTCATTATACTCTGAAGTTGTTTCTCTGTAAACAGATCAATTCTCATAGCCCTTGTGTTAAGGGGAATAAACATAAAGGTAGGTGGAACTTTAACCATTTGTTCTGACACGTGACCAGAATCCATCTCTTTTTCCTCTCTGACATAAGTCTTGTTCACATAAAAACTATACCTAAATATGACCACCTAAACATTGATGAATGAATTAAGCCTGCTAGGCTACAAAAATTGTTTTGTTCACTGTATACACAGAAAACAGACACCTTGAGGCTGTTGACAATTTTATAAACACACACACACACACACACCTCTTGAAAAATCTTAACCATTTCTCATGCCATTGGCAAAGATTTCCAAGAAACTAACTCTAAAACCACCAGGAAAACACCTTTAATTAGATTGGTGATTTTTTTCCAGATCTTCCTATATAGAAATTCTCTCTCCCACTACAAGAAAGTAATTGAAAGAGATAATTCAAAAGTACATGTTCAGTTTTATAATTCCACCATTATCTTCCAAATCATAGTCTGTGGGGAACTTCATATGTCTGGGAAGGCAAACTTTTATGGAATTACAAATGTGATATTAAAGAACACCTTCACTTTTTCAACAAAAACTTCAGGGTCTTCTGAAAATTATGTCTTAACTTCTTGACTGTGTTCACACACAAAAAAACAAATCAGGGTTGTTGGTACAGCAAAAGTTGCTACATTATAGTAAGAACATGCTAGGTCTCTACAGTCCTGTCAAACTTCAAGTGTTTTTGAGAATAGTATTTTTCCATGCAACCAGTTCTTGGAACCAGAAATGATTCCACCTTGTATACGACTCAGACACTGCAACACAGAGTGTCCCAATAGTGCAGGCGTTAGTGTTTTGTTACTGGTTTCTACTATGTCTGATTTCTAGACCACCTCTTCTCTGCTCTTGTTTCTCCCATCCTCCCACATACTGAGCAAGTCATCCAAGAAGACAGCCTTTATGTACCACAGAGTGTAGATGTCGTCTTTGCCTGGAGGTAGTAGTTCAGGTGTGACTGTTTGATAGAGACCAGGGGATACACTTGCTAAGGTCATCTTGCTCACTGTGCAGACTAACTTGCCAAGAAATCCAGGTTATTTCTATTTCTACAGCATTTTTACAGAGGTCACAAATATTTGCAGCCTGTACATATGCACACACACACACACACACACACACAATTACTTTCATTCTCCTGCCCATAAATCGCCCCCTTTCCAGAATCACTTCCCCTTTTAGATTATATCTAGAAATACTTACAAGTTCTAGAAAGCATCAGGTCTTATCCCTAGGCCTGGGTGGTGATGGTTGGAGCTAAGAGCTAAAATCGATTATAACTGCCTGTAGGATTTCCAAAGAAGCAAATCCTCATGCATGTGCCTGTCCTCACTCGTCCTGGCTCAGTAAAGTTGTCAAGGACACTGGACCAAATGCCTAGGGCCCAAGCCCACTAGCACAATCAGCAACTCTATGTAACAAAAGACACAGGCAGGTTCTGGTCTTGAGCAAATAATACAACCTCTAGGGGCCTCATCCTAAAAACACCACTTTCACGAGTTGCAGCGATTGTTGACAGAGATAAAAGATGTAAAGCCCTCAGCTCTGGCCTGGTACTAAGACCTGACTTGTGGAATATACCTAGTGCATTGCTGTGATGTGACAATTAAGAATCATTGAACAGAGACCAGAAAAATAGCTCACTCAGTAAAGATCTTTGTTGGCGACCCTGGACCAACATCCCAGCTAACAAAGTTGCTTAAATGAATTGCCTTAATGAGAAACTGTCTCTTTTGGGAGAATCTGACCTTCAGCTAAGAAAGAATTTCCTGTTCTTAGAGAACTGCTGCCCCGGGACATTCCAGGAAAAACTGCAGAATGCTCTGCCGGATGACTAACCTTATCTATCGATAGTTGATAGAGTCCCCATCCTGTTCTTTGTTTCCCTTCCTCCTTTGCCTAGAGTATATCTTGTAAGCCGTTTCCACATTAAAGCAGACCTTGACAAGACGACATTAGCTTGGTCTCGTTCTCTCTCTCGCCCATGTTCCTTTCAGGTGAGGTCCCCCTCAACCCCCACAAATAACTGGACCCACGGGTCGGGTCAGATCTTGCCTTTCAAGCATGAGGGCCTCAGCTAAATCTCCATGATCCACGTGTAAAAGGCTGGAAGTGGTGGCATATACTTCTTATCTCAGTGCTGGAGAAGTGGAAACAGACTCTCTGGCCAACAAGTGTTCCATGATAATAAAGAAACACACACTCACTTAAAAGGTGGACAGCAGTAGAAGACTGACACCTGCAGTTGTCCTATGATCTTCATAATATGCACATATCCATGAATGCTCATAGCACACACACACACATACACACACACACACATACACACAAACACCAGTGATTTTTCTGCACAATCACTACAAATATAAGCAGGTGTGCTTTCCATAGACCCACCTACAGAAGCACAGCATCTTAAAATGGTCCTCCTTCTGAAGTCTTCTCCGTCACAGAAAACAGCCAACGTCCATATTTAGACAGGAATGGTGGCAATGTTCAGGCCTTCCAAGAAAGCATTAACGAGTTAAGTGAGCATGATTACTCAAATACTTCTTTTAATTCAGTGGAGCATTTATTAGAAACTGCTACATATAAGACACCCTGCCTAGTGCTACTGGGGAATACAGAAGAGTGAACTATACTTGTTTCTCAAGGAACTGGAACTTCTTTCAGAGCTATACATAGTATACATATATAGTCATGCCAGATAAAATGCAGACCAAAGGAACAGCATTCTGAGAGTATCCATGAAAGTCCAGACCCTCCTTGGAACCTCAAACAGGCTATTCAAGGGCTACACCCAGTAGACATGCTCAAGGCCCAGAATGAAGAGGAGTGAAGAAATACTTAACACTAATTTTTAAGGGGACAGAGACTGGCAATCCTTGTGCCTCTAACCCGTCTGCACTGGACTTTCTGCTCTGAGTATGCATGGACTAGGAGAAGCTGCCAAATATGTATGCATTTCCCTGTGTGTTTTCTCTGTCTAGCAAGGCTCAGAAGAGCCATAGCTATTTACCTAGTGTAAGCTTTTATTTTGATGGCTGTTTGGTAGGTCTTTCATCAAGTATCCAACAGCTCTTCGCAAGAAATCCCAAAGTGTCTTCTCTTAACAACCGAGGGCAGCACAGTCTTTGGAATAACCAAGTATCTCAAGAGGGGAGAACAAGAAAATCTACGAATGGCAAGGTTATCCAAGGGCGAGGACAGAGTCTACAGGACATATGGACATATTTGGATGAGTCAGGCAGGCAATGAGCAAATCCTGGCTGATAGTACCCCATGGAGTCTCAGCTCCTTCCTGTCAGCCAGCAAAAGAGTTGGCTCTACTTTCTCCGCCTCCTGGTGAGGTTGCAAATGACAGCCCCTGTCTAGCCAGGAGACAGGCCTCAGCCAGCTAACAGATTAGAAAAGAAAGAGCAAGGCCCCTTTCCAGCCTGCTGGAAAGTGCTCACATAAGGGGCATGAGTTTCGAGAGCAGCATCTGGTACCCTCTCATTACTCTCCTACCTCAACAGGACGTAGGACACATATCTATCCAGAAAACTCTGCCAATGACACAGCTGGTGGCCTCCTCAAGAAATGGAAGCATCTACACTGTCTTTTCCCTCCAGCCTAGTGCTGCCCAACCAAGCCTACTTCCCAACCCCCGCCTTCCAAATACTGTAAATAATGATGCATTTAAAACAAAGCACAGGTTAATCTCTTGTTTCAAATCCCCATCTCTCTGCTGGTTTATGTCAGTCTTCATAAAATGATCCAGAATCCCCAATTGAGAGCGCAATGGACTCCATGGTGTGCTTGCTCCCTCTCCCCAGCTCCCTCTGTCTGTGTCTTCCTTCCTTCTCCGTGTGGTGACCTTCACATTAAATCCCCTTCAGTAGAAGGAGAACTCCTTCATCTCTTTCTCTCCAGTCTCCTTACCTTCCCCTTTTCCCTCTGCCCTTCTTCAGACTTTCCAATAATACAACACAGGACTTATTAGGACTTGGTCAAATGTCATTTCCTCCTAGAAGTAGGTCTGCTTCTACTCCTAAACAAGGACTGAAGTGTGCAATCCTTTCCTGAGTCCCACAGCATCCCTTTCCTCATATACCTTCATATGGTGCATTGTATTATGATTGTCATCTGATTTTCTGTATAGATTTTCATTCCCTACTGCTCATGAACACACTCACTGTATACTGAGCTCCTTGGGAGTGAGACTGCTGTTCCCTCTTAGGAGCACATCCCTTAGCCTAACAGAGTGTGTGACATGCAAATATGGTTATAGGAGAGCAAAGCAAATCACATCAAAGTTAATAAAAAGAGGTATGGGGAAAATATACTCAACATACAATATGTACATGTATAAATACTAGGGGAAAAAGTAAGTTTCAAAATAGAATAAAAGAAAGACAAATAAAGAGAGGAGAGAGAAACACAGACAGACAGACAGACAGACAGACAGACAGACAGACAGAAAAAGAGTGAGAGTAAAAACAAGTATACATGAGGAGGGGTGTAAGACCTAGAGGTGTGACTCAGTGGCAGAGCACAGGGCTAGCATGCATGAAGCCTAGGTACAAACCTAAACTAGAAAGCAAATAAATAAAAACATTTAAAAATATTTCCTTGGTACTAAAGCAAACTTGAAACAAGATGGTTTCTAAAAAATATTTTAGCACTTTTTCCTTTATAGATATGGGAATTGGAGCCCAGCAAAAATTTAGGGGTTTGTGGGGCTGAAAATTCAAATCCTAACCTGTATAAAACAGGAAACCCTATGTTTCCCAGTAAGGGTTCTTATAAACACTGAAAGCCTGCCACAGATGGAACCATATCTTCCCCAGGATAGGCAGGCTGTTTACACTTATCCCCCATAAGGCAAAAGTTCAGCAGCAACTACAATGCCTTCTGCAAGGAAACCCCAATTTGAATGTGTTCTGTGGGGTACAGTCATGTAATGCACACTCACTTTAAGGACTCCAAACCATTCTTTCTTCTATATTCTCTTTGTTCCTTTAAAAGGGATCAAAATAAACATATTCTACCACTACATCATCTTCAAACCCTTTTTGTTGTTTAACACAATGAAGATCAGCTAGAGAAACTTGGGGCCGACAATCTAATATTTTTTGCTGAATGGTTATGTGGTCTGTGACCAGTGATCACAGCATCATAGCTTCCTCCTGGAGAGATATGCTTTAGCAATATATTGTAACCTAAGCTGCTAAACCTGGGTAGAATTGACTGGGTGAAACTCATCAAACCACCTCTATGGTACTGCACAGCCGTCCTAGACTCCCTTTCCTTGTTTCAGTGCTTGAGAGCAGAAGGAGATTGGTGGCCCTGATATTGGACAGAAGATGGGTAAGCCAAGGTCACAGTGGGAAACTGACAGCTGGAGCAAAGACTGCTGTTCAAAATGAGTGATGTCACAATACTTCTTCAGGTTAGTGGGGAAATGTTAAGCAACTGTTTCTCAGTCACTCAGATTCTCGTGGTCCTCAAGTGTTGAAAAGAATGTAGCTTAAAACATGTCATCAATGTTTAAAAAATAAAAATTCATCTCTTCAAGATAATCTTCTTGTGTTCTCCTCCTACATTAAAAAGAATATGGCTTCTTCCTCATGGGGCTCTCAGTGAGAGCCAGAGACATGGTCCATATTTGGGCTCAGTTCCAAGCAAGCAAGGTCTTTTTCTCTCATCCTCAACTCACTCTTTGTTGCTCAGAGGCGCCCTCCCTCCAGGAGAGAACACTGTGGAACTTCTTAGATATGTCCTCCTCTGGAGTGTATGAAGAAACAGAGAAACTTTGTGTCTAGGAACCTCCTGGAAACACCAGATGTTCGAGTGGGTAATGCTGTATGTAGTCAAGGAACACTCTATTGAGAGATCCTGAAGTCAATTCACCAGCCATATTGTCACGTCACTTGCCCAAGGCTTCTGTAGTGAATAAGTATCTCACTCGTTCAGCTAATTAAGAAGTGATTGAAAATACTAGTCGGGTATCCTTTGGTGATTTCATGGCTTAATGACATTATTGGAGGATTGTTTTTGTTTGCTTTCTGTTGTGACAAACAGACAGAAAACACCTAAAAGAGGAAAGGGTTTATTTGACTTAAAAGTTACAGGCCCTAATTAAAGAAAGCAATGCAGGAACTCAAGGCAGGAACTAAACCAGAGACTATGAAGATCTTGCTGGCTTGCTTCCCCAGCTTGCTATACTCTTTCTCATACAAGCAAGAGTCACTAGCTTAAGGTTAGCACTGCCCACAGTGGACTATGACCAATCTGATGGAAGCAGTTCTTCAGTTGAGACTCCCTCTTTCCAGATGACAATAACTACCTGGTACAGAGGTGTGGGACAGGGGGCTGGTTATAGGCATTGCCACAAGCATGCCTTTGAAGAGTATCTTGTCTCTGGCTACTTTCTCTCAATTTCTTCCTGCTTCCAGTCCTATTGGAGTCAGCAGCTCAGTTCTGCTATGCCCTTTCCTCCAGGACGCTCTGCCTCTCTTCCTATGAAGGCAATGCAATCAGATGACCATAGACCAACAACTCTGAATTACAAACCAAGGTAAATTTTCCCACATTTAAACCGTGTCTCTTGTGTATTTATCACTGTGACAAAAAGGTTAACTAACAAGCCTTCAATCCAGGGCCCTGATTAAGTAGAAGTCACACTGGTGTTGAGACTATGTACGTCATTTTATAGGCAACTTCAAGTATTTCTTAGCAAACATATATGTCATCTGGAAAGCTTTTTAGAAACAAAACTCAAGAACCACCAGAGTAGGCTGAATGTGGTGTATCCCCAGGGCACTGGCACCTTCTCAATGAGAAGACTGGCATACCCCCTTTCCTCAAGCTGATTTTATGTCAGGTGTTCTAGCTATCTCTATGCTAACCTTGTAGGGTCATTTGGAGAAAGAGAACCTCAGTTGAGAAAATGTCCCAAACAGAGTGGCCTGTGAGCCAGCCTGTGGAGCATCTTCTTGATACCTGATTACTGTGGAGGAGAACAAAGAGGAACAAGCCAGGAAGCAGCATTCCTCCACGGCCTCTGCATCAATCTCTGCCTCCAGATTTCTACCTTGGGCTCCTGTCTTGACTTCCCTGGATGATAGACTATGCTCTATAGAATGAAATAAACCCTTCCTCCCTAGTTGCTCTTGATTGTGTCTTTTTTTTTTAATAAGAGCAACAGAAAGTCTAAGACAACAGGAAATAATTCAACATTGACTCACAATTCTATCCTTATTCTTTTAATAGAGAAGAAAACTTTGAGAAAATGTTAGCAAGCGACTTCTAAAGTTAAGGAGTCTATTTCCATTTGCTCTCCTTAGAGGAAAGGCTAACGTCTTGTTCATCTTCACAATTATGGCCTTTTAATAATTGTTCAATGATTTAATGTAAAATGAATAAACATACTAATAAACAGCAGTGGGGCTGCCTCAGTGGTGGCTGCCTCAGTGGTTAAAGGTTCTTACTACCCTTACAGAGAAATGAAGTACATCACCCAGAACCCATATTGAGTGGCTCATCATCACTTGTGACTCCATCTTCAAGGGATTCAATGCCTTCTTCTAGTCTCTACAAGCTTCTACACTCATGTGTAGACACGTGCATATATACACATACATATACACATCACATGTATCCATACATACATATATACACTTAAATACATAATAAAATAATCTTCAGTAACTCATAACTGGTCAAAGTGCTAAGAATAAGTGAATGTTCAGCTATAGAAAACATCAAGTACACTCTGGAAATATTACACTAGACACAGTTCTATGGGGCAATTTGTATTTATCCAGATTATTTGTCTCCATGTATTTACAGTATGCTTTTCATCTATACCAGTCCCTCCAAAGCTCAGGTAACATCATAGAAGAAGGCACAGAAGCAGTGAAAGATCCAAAAGAGGTGTTGAGGAATGTTGTCTTCTGGACACAACTTGGTTAGTGAACTCCTGACATCCCAGGAGCTGTGATAATCTGCATAAGATATGAACAAGATTGTCTCCATCAACGCCTATCATGGAGTATGAAAGGGCTCATGGTACCCTAGCCCTCACTGAGGGTTTATATATACAGGTAAATGTTGACAGAGACGGAAGAGACGCTTTCCTTAGTTGCATAGCCACTGGGAAGATGCCAGTTCTCATTATCCTCCCCAAGCAAGCTTAAACAAACTCACAGAGCTGCCTCAAAAGTTTATAATGAAACCCATTATTACTCATAATTAATAAATGTTAATAATATTCTGTTTTGTTACAAATGGTAGGAAGCATAGTTCAGTGATAGAGTATTCATGAGGCCCAGGCCAGAAGATCACAAGTTCAAGGAGTGACTCTACTACATAACAAAATCCTCTCTTTCAAAAAAGAACTTTAAACACCAAGTTATTCACAGCTACTAAAGCGATCAATGATCTTTCTAACTGATCATTTATGAGAAGCCCTTCATACGGACAAGTCCTTGTGGAGCGTTTCTACTATTAGCCCTGGAGAACAGAGAGAGGCTGCCTGCTACATCACTGCCTGGTTAGTGCGCGTGCACCATCTTGCTAGCATTCACCGAAGGTCAGAAAGTCAACAAGCTAAGCTGCCCCGGGACAGCTCTCATCCCACACCTGCTGGTGTGCTTGTAGGTTTCTGCAAGCCTCTCATCATCATCTCATCTATAGAAATAATTGTGTCATGTGTGTGTGTGTGTGTGTGTGTGTATCCCACAAATGTATATGATTACTTTCATTGTTAAAATCAATATATGACCCATTTAAACTGAAAAGCATATGATTCAGAATTTTACTTCAAGACAAAAAGTCCCATCAGGAGTGAAGCTATTTTTATTCATTACAAAATACATGCCTCTAAATTTCAAAGGTAGCCTGTTCACTGGGACTCATATAATTTGTGTTAGCAATACTTGAATTTTAGCCTACCTAGAGCTATCAAATTCCACTGATGGGACAGTGTGTTGTAGAGAATTTGTTTGTGAAAAGCAATGACTTTACGCAAAAGTACAAGTCCTGGCTCCCTTAATTTCAACTTGAAAAGGCTGAGAAAAGTTATTAACTCAGAGAATTTCCTCATTCATAGAAAGGTAGTCACGTAAATAGCAAGGACGTCTATCTGTAAGTTCAAATGATATCAGGAAATAGGCCTTGGGTCATGACCTCTTCCTTATCTACATCCAAACGTGTTGTAGGTCATTTACTGAGTCTTCTAAGGTCAAGAGCTAAAACATCAGGAATAGCTACAGCCTATACCACTTTCGTTACTTCCTATTATGAGCTGAATTTTTAAAAAGATCCTAGCATTATTTCTAATACCTATATGTGGGAGGGGGGACAATTGGTGCATGTGAGTACATATGCCTTGGAGGCCAGAAGAGGGTAAGGGATTCCCTAGAGCTTGTATTCCAGGGGCATGTGAGCCTCCTGACATAGGGTGGGTACCACACTCAGGTCCTCTTCATGCACAGCAAATGTTCTCGATTTGCTCCAGGTCCCCATTAACCAAATTTAAATTATGAAAATTAGAGCTGGGCTGTCACATACTATCCCACCCGTGAGAGGAGGGCAGGAGACTGATTGGCAGAGTTCACCCAAGACCAAGTGCAGAAATGGTGCTGTATTTGTACCAGAATCAAGAACTCAGACATCTGCAGTGATCACCCATGCAATAGAAATTAGAACAGCAGGTTAGGTACATGGAGCAGGGAAAGGCTGGGATGCTGGCAAGAAACAATGTGTGTCTCTGTAAAAGTGAGCAGAGACGATACTTAGTTTATCTTCATCTCAACCTAAGGATACAGTTCTAGAACTGTATATAAATTCTAGCTTTTGAAGAGAAGCCAGGATCATTTTCAAATTTTTCGGAATCCTACCTATTACCATCAGGTTCCATTAAAAACAAACACACTGTAGGCCAAATAAAAATACCGAGTGCCAAGTTCAGTTTGTGGACCATCAGGTTGAAGCTTCTGACCTATAAATCCTCATTAGGATCACCACATGGCCAAGCCTGGCAGACTCTCAGAAGTAGCCACTACTGTGCAGCATTTCTTTTTTATCCCCATAACTGGCTTTGTTCTTCTTCGTGTCATGTCCAACCATGACCAAAAAGAGAAATTGGAAAGGAAATTTCAAATGGGTAAATTCACCAGGACTAATTACGGCCAGGAAGAATTTTAACTAATACCTCCTCTGATCCTTTCTTTAACACACATCTGAAACCCCTTGACAGTGAAAAGTCTGTCTCCCAACACTGGACAAAGGACACCTGAGGTATGTCCACCCCAACTTACGGGCTTCCCCTCCCCCACCCCAGCCAGCTGACCTTGACAAGGACAGTGGAAAGCAAAGCGGCTGGCTCTCAAGCCCGCTGACATTTGGAAGCACAGGTGCAGCCCAAAGCCCTGGAAGGATTTGGCCAGGCATTCCTGTGACAAGCCCAGGCCTGAGGGGGAAACTCCCCTGACAGTCTGGGCAAGAGTCTGAATCTGTCATTGTCTGGCTGCCTTAGCCACAATGCCTGTCTGCGACAAGTGCTGACACTGGATGCCTGAAAGGGGGCTCAGTCAAGCAAGCATTTGTCACAGAAAAGTGCCCCAACTCATATTTCACAGGGTGATCAGAGGCGGTGAGACAAGAGCCTGAAGTGGCCCATCCGGCGCGTTAGCAATGGCAGCCTTCTCACTGGGACAGCTGGGCTGAAGCCAGAGAAGCTTTCTTTGGACACAACAGTTACCGCGCCCCCAGAGATGGTGAGGATGGACCAAACCAGGCCTCGCCCCACCCCCGTACCTCAGTGCATAGTCCTACAACACCCCCTTGAGGATCTTAAAAGAATAAGCACCAAGAGGCTGAGCAAGGCTCACAGCTAGAGGAGATAGGAGCCTAGGGCTTGAGCCCTCCCAAGTCCTCTGCCACCAACTAACACCCAACGGCCCCCTCAACCCCATCCCTCACCCCCGAGGCTAGTTTTTGACTTTATCTCAACAGCTGCCCTGAGTGGAAATAGCACAAGCCCTCTGTGACTCAACCTACAAAAGAAATGCGTTTCATTTTTCTTTCATTCTTGTTACTCTGCAGTGCGCACAATAATCCTTGATTCTGAGCTCCATCCATTTGTATGGAAAGGCAAATGAAAAAGGCAGAGGAAACCATCAAATTTAGTTTTTTCTCAGGAGTTTTACAAAGAAATGAATTTTTTCTTTCACACTTTCTAATTTTATTGGCATGGCAATCAAAGGTGGAAATTATTGCCCAGCTTCCCATCCTTGAGCTCAGTGCCCCACCCCCACCTTCCTCACACACCTCCTGCCTTAAGCCCACCCTGCACTGTTAAGTGACTTACTCCTTAGGGAAACGTAGAAAATACACACAAAAGATGACCTCTCTCTCCAAGCAATCAAGACAAGCACAGTAAAACGCCGGGTAGTTTTAACTTCACCAGCAGAACCAGAGTTAGCCTGTTCTAAATCCACAGCACAAGGAATTGAGTCCTAGGACACAAAGAGCTAGACATGACGACAGCAGTAATATTAACAATAAACACGGACTTGGACTTGGTGAGAAGAGGGGTATGGGAAGGGGAGGAAAATAAGATGACAGACTGTCCTGTGCATATATAAAATTGTCACAGAATAAATTGTTTTTAAAACTTCAATTTCAAATAAACTGGATAATCACTAATGTTTATGGAATGCTTAGCATGTAATAAGCCTTTGTCTAAGCTTTTTGTGCGTACTTTACTGATGAGAAAAACAAGGTCCAAGGGCTTGCCTTGTCAAGCTGTGATAACATGGCATCAGAATTGCAAACAAAAGATAACATGGAGTCGGAAATACAAACAAAGGAAAAGCACCTTGAACATAGTACTAAAACCGTGTCCCAATTACAGTTACTAAGGAGTGGTTACAAATTAACCCAATCTTGAGTAAGAATTAGATTTGATCTTACTACATAAACAACGCGTATCAGTTTGGGCTATTTTTCTCTCACATTAAAAATAAGCATTCAATTTAAACAATTCACATAAGAATTTGACAAGTGATCAATCATGCATGTAAAACTTCACAATGCTCACCCTAAAAATCAGCATGCCATCTCTATCCTGTATATATCACAATAGTAAGTGCCTCTCACAGCATTGACAACCAGATGGTAAGTGTGCAAGGTCAGCAAACACCGAGAACAGAGCTGATTTTATACATCCTTTAGAGTCAACTTGATAATGAATGTCCAAATCCTGAGAGTAGTTTATCTCATCACCTGGCTATCAATTCTTTAGTGTTCCTTCTGTAGACTGATGGGACTGTATTTCTCTTCCTGAACACAGAAGGAAGGTGACCACTTTGATGTTAGAGTACATCGCAGTGGCACTACATGACCTCTAAAGGCCCCTTATGAAGCCCCCATATCTTGCCTTATTGTTAATGCTGGGGTGTCCATTCCCAATGCTCTGATCCACCATACACACAAGGCATTTGCACTGAAGGCATCATGCTGGAGGGGATGCCTGTGGGAAGAGAAACCACAGTTCACACCAATCCCACGGAAGGGGAGTCAACCCAACAAGGTTCCAGCAGAGGGCCACCATTCTCTCCACTTCTTTTATCAATCAACGATATCTATGAGTATAACACAATAGTAGCTATTTCAATGCTACTAAGTTTTGATTGGTTTGTTTTAAGGGAATAGATAACAGGACCAACCTCTCATAAAGTGTTACTCTTCTGGAATGTTATTTTCAGGAATGGCTCAGCAGACAAAGGTGCTTGCTGCCAAGCTCAAGGACCTGAGTTCAGTCCTCAATACCTACATGGTAGAAAAAAAGAACTGACTCCTTTATATTGATATCTGAGCTCTACAGATGCACACACACACACACACACACACACACACACACACACACACACGAGGTCATGAGAGCAGGAGAGCTGGTCCTGCCTCTCACCAGCTGCAGCACTCAGGAGAGCAGGTCCTGCTCCTCACCTGGGCAGCACAGTAGAGCTAACCCTTGTGGCTGGGAGTGGGTGAGCTGGTCCTAAGAGCATGAAACCAGGAGAACTGACTTTGTCCCTTGCTGCCTGTGGCATTGGGTGAACTAGCCAGGCCAGTGCTAGAGAGCTTGCCTTGAAGGAGCAGATGGAGGAGAGCTGGTGGGCTGACCAACTCAGCTACCTCCCAGGCCCAGTTCCAGGGATTTCAGTTGGTCTAGCCCAACATCTACCCTATCTGTAATCTGCTGGAGCATATAAAAGGACTAATCCTGCAGATCCAAAGCTGCAGGATCTCCATAACACAGAACACGACAGGATATCTGAAAAGAGTCCTGAGAACATCCAGTATTGATAGTGTGACAGAGCCAGAAGCCTGGAACAGACCAATGGACTCATTGCAATGAACATTTTCAAGTAAAGATTTGTGGATAAAAGTGTGTATATACCATGGGACACACTGTGACACACTACAGCTTCCATGACAAGCTAATTTTTAAAATTCTTTTAATTTTATCTTATTTTCTTTTGTGAGGGGTGGCTGCGAGGGTGGAGGGCAGATATGACGGATGGGAAGATGAGTGGATTGGGGTGCATGATGTGAAACTCATAAAGAATCAATAAAACTTTAAGAAATAATAAAATAATAGAAAATGGAAACGTAAATGTGAACAGTAAAGACTTCCTTTATTTTTATGATATAATATAGCTATTTAACATCAGGTCTTAGGGGAATGCTTAATAACATTAAAGCCTTTATAACATATTATTTAAATAGAGGTTTAAAATAAAAATCAAATGTTTACTTTTGTAGAAAAATATGTACTAAAATGTGGTGAAGATATTCTAAAGTTTAAACGGTATTTATATCTGAATTGTTATAAATTATATAGTGTCTTCTTAGTGACTATATATATATATATATATATATATATATATCAAAATTTGATTAAGTAGTAGAGAAAATTCTTACTATAATGGCAAAACCTTATTAAATCTATGTAACTTATAAGAATTCTTACTGAAATCCTGAGCTCAAATTCCAGAAAGATCTACCTTAGTATCTTTAGAAAAACATACCACCTCTCTAAATCTTAATTTCCTCTCTACAAAATCAAATGTTCAAAGTTAAGGTAAACTGAATAAGGCCTGGTGCAGATCTAGGCAGCTACAAGGCATTTGATAAATGTTTTTTAAATGTATTTGTTTATTCACTTTACATTCCAATATCAGACCCCCCTCCTCCTAATACCACTCACACAGATTCTCCCCCATTCCTCCTGATAAATGTTTTTATTAAATTTAATGATAAATATGTTGTCCAACTTTCCCAGCACAACCATAATGAGGGTTGAATTAAACGCCTGTACCTCTCAAGTGAAAAGTTATTTGGTCCTCTGTCTCTCCACTCATCAAAACAAGAGAAATTTGTGCTAACTGCCTCTTCCTACCAAATACAGACAAAAGTGATAGGCAAGTCTGAAGCTTTCCAGCTACAAGGAGTGAAAGGAAAAGAACTACCTGGGATAAAATGAGCAAATTGTTCACTAATGGATTTCTGTGTCTGGATGTGTAAGCCATTTCTGATCTTTTTTTTTTCTGCTTCCATTATTACTGTGAATCAAGTTTTACCACTAAAGCTCATATTGACTCACCCCATCTTTACCAGAATGCTTCAGTACAACTTTTAGAATCATCCCTGTTGCCCATTATGTTGTTTCTCATGTGGGAATCTGAGACAGAGGAAAGCTAAGTAGTCTACCCATGATCACACTAGTAGAAAGCTCAAAAATGAACCCAGTCGAGCAGCATGGCTTTGCTATCTTTTTGTATGCTTTACTCTATCTCTCATTTGTATTGTTCTACTCAATTAATACAACTATGGCATCCATTGTACAAATCTTGGCATAGAAAAAAACATCCAATAATAATTCAAACTGTCCATCTGACCCATGTGATGTTTATTAAGCTACATATTATACACAGAGGAAAAGAAAAAAGAGACATAAACTCTTCTTCCTGGACCACTAGTTTAATCTCCCTCTACTGCCCTGTGATACCCTCAGTATGATCCATAGCTCCCTGGGCATAGTATATTAATGTTATGTCTTCTATGTTTAGTCACACATCTGAAGAAATGAAATCATTTACCCAAATGGACAGTTTCTACCTCATTACTGCCTTCTGAGATCAACTTTTTAGAATAATCATACACATATATACCACACACACACACACACACACACACACACACACACACATTTAATGAATATAATGCCTCTAACATGCAGTAGTCTGGGTCTAGAGTTGACAAATAACATTCCCAACCTCCACTTGGACTTTGAATAAATTGCAAGAAAAAATAAGATGCAGACAGTATCCAAAATATACTATCTATGTTTTCCTGGGAAATATCATTTATATTTGTGGGTTAACGGGCTTCACAAACTTAAATTTTATGGTTAGACTCAGTTCTAGGACATGCTAACCTCTGATAGGAAATCTTGAATTCTTCAAAAGCTTTCCACCTGCAAAGAAAAAAGAGAGAATGGAAACCCATAAACATTTCTCCTCCCAGCTCCTAAGTAAAAGTAACTTACAGTTCCTTCTCAAGAGAATCAAGAGAGGAGACCAAGAAAACTACTGGGATTGTTTCTTTACCTCTTATGATAGCCTGGAAGAAGTGAGGATTTGTTAAAACTGATGCCATTGCTGATTGAGCACCTAGTTACTGCAAGTTATTTACATTCTTGTTGCACGTTTACATGCATAATGCACATACTGTAGTTGGCCCTCAATAGCCATGGCTTCCATAGCCTTGGATCAAACTACTGTGGAGCATGACTTTCTGAAAAAATGAAATTGATATTCACTGAAAATGTGCAGACATTTTCTTGTCTTTATTTCCCAAACATTTCGGTATAAGAATTACTCAAATAACATTTACATTGTATTAGATATTATAAGCACTCTAGAGATGATTAAAGTTTGCAAGATATACACACATTTTGTGCTAATGCCTTGCCATTTTACAGAAGTGACTTGAACATACAGATGTTGAACTTCATAGGTGGTCCTAAAACCAATCCCTTGCAGACATTGGGGCCTGCAATACATCGAATCTAATACAAACTATTTAAAATATTTGGTTTAACATTTGTTCTGCAAACCCAGAGCTATCATCAGAAGAACAGCATTTTAACTTTTCAATCACACTTACTGTATAATACAGTGCTGATGTAGGCTGTACGCTCCTTCAAAATACAATCTTACACTAACTGCCATCGCCTTCCTTCGAATTCAGGAGTCATTTATTTACAAATGCTTGCCTGTTGATGCATTCATGAAGGAAGAAATTGTAAAGAAATCCATATACTGCCTTTCTAATTTACCACTCAGAAGAGAATGAGATCAGCCTTTGTTTAAACACTGGGTTCAAAACACTTGTTTATATATCAGTTTGGAGAGCTACATAATTCTCTTCCTCTCACTGTGACCACAAAACTTAACAGAAACAAGGTGAGGGATGAGAGACTTCTTTTGAATGGTGGTTTTAGAGAACTTCTATCCATTTTGGCAAGAAAAGCAGGGTGAAATAATTCAGTTGATGGTAGTGAAAGTGTGTGGCAGAGCCAGGAACCAAGGACTACGTGTGACCTTTGGCACAGTTTGTCTTATGCCGCTGCAGTAAAACATTCTAAGAACAACTTGGAAAGGAAATGCTTTGTATTGGCTTATATGTCCAATCATAGCCTATAACAGAGGGAAGTCAAGGCAGGAACCTAGAGGCAGAAAATTATGCAGGGATCATGAAAGAGCTCTGCTTACTGGCTTGCTCCTCATGGCTTGCTCAGCTTGCTTTCTTCTTGGTACTATCACATCAATTATTAATGAGGAAAATACCCCCCAGATTTGCCTACAGTCTTGGGTAGCCTATCTGCTGTGAGATATAGTCACTGATAATCAAGGCCATATTAAGTCTAGACCGAGCAGCCTAGCAGGATAAGCATCCGATACAGTGACTAAAAGCTGACTAGAATAAGTCAGACCTCAGTTCCAAGGCTCCCTAGGAGTAGAAACCTCTCTGAACCCCTACAAAACATGTTAGCTTCTACCTCCGTGCATTCTGATCATTGGTACATTTGCTCTGTGCTTTAAGCACTTTATACAATAAAATATTCTTGGAAACTGAGGCACAATGAAGCTAAGTGTATTGGATTCGCAGGCTACCCCGATATTCTTCCATTATGGGTCTGTGGTCCCCAGTAGAGGGACAGAGCTGCTGACAGACAGCTCTCAGTTCTGGCCATTTCAGGGCATCTCTATTGTTCTAATTAGTCTACTATTCAGAGAAACTGCTCAGTGTGACGGTTTCTCCATCTCAGCTTAGGGTGAATCTGAAAGGTCACTAACATAGGGTCAAGCCCCTTGTTCTCTGTGTACTGCTACTTCTGTCCCACTCATCCTTTGGGTGTTGGGCCACAGACATGACTAAATAAATTACCTGCACATTAGCTCATCTCAGAAAAGTCAGAATGGGACTCTAAGTCACTTGTCCAAGACCCATCAGCAATCAGGAGGCTTTAAACACAAGCATGCAGTAGCCCAAATCCTTGCTGTCCCACAGCACTGTCACCCACTACTAGCTATCCCCAATTCCTTATCCCAAGGCTCCTATCTGGATCTGGATCTAAGTCTCACCTTTCAGTAGAAGCATGGTTCAAATGAAGACTCTGCATCCAAACACCCACAGAATTCCACACCAACTGGGAAAGGTAAGCAGCCCTCTGCCTGTGGACAGGAGATCTCAAGTCAATAGCATGTCTTCCATCTCCACATCTTTCTCCTTTTCCAAAGGATTTTTCAGAAGTGGGCCAAGGAGATGACATAGAAAGTAGTTACAATTTCCTGATGCTGCGAATTGAGGATAGGGATCTATGGGGCACACTTTCTCACAGCTCAAATGCGCGCTTTTTTGTTGCTGGGTTTGTTTATACTGTTTTGTTTTTGTGAAAGTGGTTTTCCAACCAACTTGCTCTTTAGAAAACAAGTTACTTTTTTTAAGGACCGTTTTCTGTAACATGCAAGCTAACATGGGTAACATTAGCCTTTTTCTCTTCCACTTTGTTATGTTCATTTTAAATAGTGAATCCAGTTGCCACACCATAAAAGCCCAAAATTGCCTGTTTGCTTCTTACGATAACCCCTTGTTTTAACATCATCTCTATATTTCTGTGTTGTGATTTTAGGTCCTACCTCTCCACTATATTTCATTACAAATGTAGCAAACTAGAACAGCCGATCCTCAGATTATTTTCCCACCCCAGTGTTCAGCACCAGTGCTCTCGACTGTCAAGGAAAGCTATTTGAAAAAAAAACTTTGATTTGATAAACGAAATTTTGTCTTGGCCTCCAAACATTTAGTCAGGAGTCCCATGTTCACCAGTCTCTGAGTTTTCAAGGGTTTCCTCTCTTAGTAAGAGTGTAGCGGTCTCTACACCCTCAGGGCAGCACCCAGAGTAACCCAACCTTCCGTTCAACTTCCTGGTATGTTAGCAACCAGGATGACAACTCCTCAAATCCCATCCTACATGTGTGTGGCTGCTCTGTGAAGCCGTGCTTTTCAACCGGCATGCTCTGCATCTTCACCTTGCCTCAGACTCTTCTGCTCATGTCAGGGGTGTAGCTTTGATGCAGACGTGATATTGGAGGAAAGCAGTAGGGGACAGAAAGGAACGGGATCAACAGCTCAATGGCTTTGAAAGTCTGGATTTCACTGAAACCGAAACCAGCCTCCTCTCCCTTCTTTAGACACTGATGATCACATTAATTCCAGATGAAAAGAAAGCTGGTGTCTTTCCCCCCTCATTTTGGTGAAGTTTTTCTAAAGGGAACCTGCAAAGGAAAACTCTCTCTCTCTTAGTGCTCCTAGGCAAAGCATTGAAGTACAATCCCACTGAAATCAAAGTGACAGCTAGAAGGCGCCTATAATCACAGCTCTGTGAGTTCTCTCAGGTCAGAATACAACTGTCAATTATCAAGGTCTCTTTGTAGGCCAGACAAGCAACAACAGATTCAAGGTTTAAGATAAATGTACCAAAAAGACATAGCCACTTAAAACGTGTGTGTGTGTGTGTGTGTGTGTGTGCAGATTCACACTTATATGAAAGCAATAGTGACAAATTCAACAACCCAGAGTACATGGAGTTTCCAGGAAAAGAAAACCAGGAAAGAGATTGTAAAATAATTATTTAAAAATGTGTTAACTATGTCTAACACAGTTAAATATGGCCTTGGTTCTCATGTTTTTCAAACAAAAACAAACAAAAATAATTCATCCAATATAGAGACTGTACTTAAAGTTCAGTTCACTAATTCTCAGATAAAGTGAGTAAAACATGCAACCCCCTGGCCACCTAGAAGTTGTAATCTAATAATAGCAGACAAAACCCCTTAATCACTGTAAGGACAATGACCACCACCACATCTCTTCGTCCCCCTCGCAGCAAAATTGCAACTAAGTCATTGAAAAGAGGTAAGAATTGGACCAAGAAATGTTCAAATTCATCAACTCCCCCATCCCTTGGTGGGAGGTGAGTGCTGAGGTGTGAAGGGACTCAACCTCCACAGTACTGACTGAGTGATGGAGCTGACGATATACTCAATCCAGTCTCCTTTGATGCCAAAGCACATCTACATCATTCTAATTCACCTATTTTACTTTTAATAACTCTCGTGGTATTTAAAGGACGTTAGATCTCAGTAGACAAGAAGAAAGGCCTAATGAAATCCTTTGGACCTGTCACCTGAACTGGAGACCAGAGAGAGTAACGAGAAAGTGTTCAGACAAATGGAATGAACCTTAAGTTTCTCTATCTTTATCTAAAACTACATATAATACGTGTATGTGTACTCATATGTATATAGGTTGGATTAAGTTTCTCTGCTGGGGTGCCGAGCAATGGTGGTGCACACCTTTAATCCCAGCACTTGGGAGGCAGAGGCAGGTAGAATTCTGAGTTCAAAGCCAGCCTGGTCTACAGAGTGAGTTCCAGGACAGCCAGGGCTACACAGATGAACCCTGTCTCAGAAAAAAAAAAATTCTCTTCTGGGGTGACAATGTTCCCATTAAGACCCATAGACTATGTAATAAAAACCCCAGTAATAAGCATGAGAAACCACACTTCAAGTCATTGGTCAGGAGAGTCTAAAGGATGCTAAAACAATATAGGATACTGCTGTTGCTCTTAATTGCCTCCCAAAACTTAAGGGTAAGACTTTACGAAGGCACCACACCATTTACTTCAGACACAAGAGTAAAGGAGCTGCATCTGACCCAAAAGCTTCCCCCCCACCCACCCCAGGACTAGTTTTCATAGTACTGGAAGACAGTATGCAAGCTGCCAAGAGAAGGAAGCATTAAATCATCCTGCCCAACTATAATGCCTACAAACCATAGCAATACTCAGTGTGACAAGATACTCCTACTGGTGCAATAGTAGCACATACATCTTGGTGGCAGCCAGCACCTTTCTAATTGGATTCAAAGCCCACTCAACATTATAGAAATTATGTCTGGTCCTGGAAGCTTAACCAAACACCCATAGCTGGTAAGGCCACAGATCTAAAAGGAGAACCGATCACTGCCCCTTTCTTAGACCAGCATAATTCCTAACTGCATTCCAAATACTTATCCTTACACCCCAGCATGTGTGTGGTTCTCACACCTTATCAAAACAGTCTCTCTTTGCCATCAATGGGACCATTATAGAAAACCACAACTAGTCATACTGCAGAGAACAACTGTGAAGTGCCCAGCCCAGACTGGTACATGGACAGCCCAACTCATACAGCTAATGATTAGAAAGCACTGCAGAAGAGATGGGCAGAGTAAGAGTCGGAGGATCAGAAAATCTGATGCAAAATTGTGTCTTCTAATTATGACAGGGAAGCTACACCCATGAAATCTCAACAATATGACTGCTCAAACAAGACCTGAATAAATGACAATGCCTATGTGGATGGGGAACATTGGATGTTGGAAATCACACGGTCCCCTCTAAATAAAGAACTACAGTCAAGTAACAACTGTGAAGTAAGAAAGTGAGTAGTTTTCCTAAGAGATGAAGGCCCCAAATACTTATCAAATAGTGGGTGACCAGTCCTGAAACATATATACACAAGCAACACTAAGTGGATTCAGCAAGCTGTGGTTATATAAAATGAAAACAATCACTTGGTGAAGAATTCAAGTCTCAAGTCTGATCCTTCTCCACATACTGAGGGAAATGCCATGAAATAGGAAATGGTCTTAAGAGGACATACCCCTTCAGGTTAATATTAGCTGTGTGCCTCTCAGAATCAGGAAGAGATCAAAGAGTTCAGTATACTTCCTGTAGCCGAATTACCAGGACTTATGTAAGTGAGTTTGCATAAGCAAAGAGCTCCAGAAGCTTCTCTCTCAGCACATTGAACAATGTGCCCCCAAAGCCACTCTGACCCAGAAAAAGGAAGAAGTAGGAGGCTGTCAAGCAGAGAACACTTGAAACTCTGTTCCCTGTATACTTTGTTTTTTCTGTGACCTCTGCCACTCTGGCTGCATGTGTGGGCACTCATCCTTTACATGCAAATACAGCTCTGAGGCAGTTTTCTTTCTGTAGAATTAGATAATGAATTCTCCTGTTGCAAAGTGACCGACCGCAAGAGCCTAAGACATCACTTCCTTTCAATTTACGCCAATGAAACAGAAATTGATAAATTACTCTTTGTATAATTTGGGTTTTGGTCTCAATTGTATCTCTAGTGACAAGAACAAATAGGTCTGTAGGATTCGTCTCCTATCTTTCCCTGTGACAGTGATTACGGGACAGGCTAGTGACAACTAGAAAACCACATTTCTCTGACTCTTTCACAATTACTCTAAAGTGACAAAGTATTGCATAGGCTAAAAAAAAAATCATGTAATGGAGAAAATAATTTTTTATCTCTATTAGCACACAAAAATGTATATAAACACGGAGATGACAGTCTTAGCCAGGCATGGTTGGACACATCAGTAATCTGGGCAGAGGCAGGGGGATTTTACAAATTTGAGGCCAGCCAAACTTACAAAGCTAGACCCCCGTCTCAAAACAAATTTTGTTAATTATTACTATTATTAAAAATGTAGAGCAGTAGTAAAGCACTTCCTTCACCTGAATTTGAGTCCTAGCAACACGAAGATTAAATAAATAAACAAAGCACTATTGGAGAGTATTCTTGGGTTGTTAATCACTCCATGTTCTCTATCACTAATAGTTTTGCATTCTTACCATTTCTGTTCTCTGAGAAGTTGACGCAGAGTAATGTTTCTCTGTGTGTTTTTGGAGGTGGAGGAGGCTCCCCCCAAGAATTCTGTCATCTCCTTTCTGAATTCAAATGGCAAACCAAATTTGCACATTGTTGATCCAAAACTCAAATCTTTAACCTAAGTCTAAAATGATGTGAAATCACATCAGGAGACATGCCTGTCCAAGCACTATAGCAACTGAGCCAGCGTTGATTGGAGTCTCAGTCATTTGCTCACCTTTCCTCAACCCAGAATCATTTGTGCTTCACCTGCTCCCACATCAAATTATCCTATAACTGCCTTTCGAATACAGTTATATCAACAGCACCAACAGCACCAACTGGCTCCTGGACCTCAGGGATGTGGAATTGCCTGTTCCTTTTTCCTCCCCTTGGATGTACAGGACAGTGTTTACAGTAACTTACAGAATTATTTAAGAGAAGAAAAAAATGTTCTGAATCCATAAATATACTAAGGAGATCAGGTGATGCCTTCCTCAGTATGAGATGCTCCTCAAAATCACAGAACTTAACACATTGCCGAGTTAACATACTTTTTTATAAAATACACCTGCACAGTTTGCTTGCCACTTCCTCAGAGAGAACACCAAACTACAACAGTCTTCACTCATTATACTGAAGATTTGTAAGTTGTTTGAAAATTAAAAGCAACTTTTAGACTTTCTGGAAACTGCCTGGATGTGGTGATAAAGTATTAAAGGAGAACAGATTCCTCAGTTCAGAAATACTATTTGTTTTCTGCCACTTCCTGAAAGGAATTCTGATTTCTATTTCACACTTGTGGCAGAGCTTGCCCATAGCACTTGTTCCTCCAAGCTGTGGGGAAGGAAGTATAATCCCTCCTTTATTCCCTTATTTACACAGGGTCAGCTAGCAGCCCAGGCTGCCTTTGACCTCTTGTTGCTCCTGCCTCTGCCTCAAGCACACACCAACACACACCGCATTAAGTCCTCTTTTAAGTGATGGGAACATTCAAGTTCACAGAAGCCAATGTTACCCAAGGTCATGGGATTTTAAAGGGGTCAAAATGTGAGTTGTTGGCCAAATGTGTGCCCAGTTATGGACTCCGACTATGGACTGTTATATTATGGACCCCTGAAGTCTTCAGCAGTCAGTTAAAAGAAGTGCACGTCCAAACATGTGAATTATTTTCTGCAAAATTTTGAATTATTTGTTGAATATGGAAAGGTAGCCACAAATTGATTTTCAACCAATTTCTTATGAAGCCAGATCAGCTACTAACAGCCTTTGGCTTAGAGGCTACCATGGTAGGAATTCACGAACAGCCACAGGTAATACATAAAAACTTCCTAAGTCAGAGGTTTGAAACTTGCTTTAATTTTTAAGCAGGTTCAGGTTGATATTTTTGGACCGCAAAGGTAAGAGTCAAAAACATCAGTCTGGTAGGTTTCTCAGTATCATCAAACACAAATCCTGTTTGGAAGAATGGATTTTTTGTTCAGACTATAAAATTCCCAGCAAATAAATTCTGTTTTCATCTGGTTTTGCTTGTGTTTAAGATCTGGCCTTGTTCTATTACCCATGGTGGTCTCAAACCAGAGCTCAATGATACTTTTACCTCAGTTTCTGGAGTGCTGAACACATATGTGCACAGCTCAGAACCCAGTAGATCATTCATTTCCTTGGTTGGCTGGCTGCTTGGTTGACTGGTTGGTTGGCTGGCTGGCTGGCTGGCTGGCTGGCTGGCTGGTTGGTTGGTTAGTTGGTTAGTTGGTTAATTCACAGATATTTTTTCTATGTTTGTTTGATTTGATTTTTTTTCCCCTTGGGGGAGTAATGTTTAATGTTTAGTTTTGTTTTGTTTTAGAGTCAGGGTTTGACTATGTTAGTCTACCCTCTTGATCCTCCTGCCTCAGCCTTCCAAATGCTGGGATTATCAATATACCACTTGTAAACAACTTGTAAAAAATATTAAAAAAATATTTAAAAATACATAAAAAGAATCATGCGCCAGTTCATGCTTCTGAAACTAAGTCATAAAACACACAGAGGAATAAAAGCCAGAAGAAATAGATTATAAATTTGGACTTAAAAATGTTCTCTATATTAAAATTATCAAGCTACATGATAAAATAAGTCTAATCAACGTTAAAGATGTAAAACAAGATAATCATGGGCCACATAATACCATTTCTGCCCATATTGGATTTAGATATGACGGTGATCCCACAGATGCTGAGGTCCTAACCATCAAAATAATCTCATAGCACCTGAGTTGATACTGACATCATCAAACCTACTGTGCTTTCAGTTGTACAAAAATACAGCAAATCAATACAAACATATGAAATGACTCAGTACGATACAACATACTTGATGATACGAAGAAGCTATTATCTTAGTGACTTATGTATTTGCTATAATATGCTTTTTGTAATTCTTAAAATTTTATTTTAGTGCAGCCCAGGCTGGCCTCAAGTTTGCTGTGTATCTGAGGATGCCCTTAAACTTCTGATCCTTCTGCCTCCATTTCCCAAGGATTACAAATATGTATATATCACAAAATGCATTTTTATGCAATGCTAGGGATTGAACACGGGGCTTCCTGCATGCTAGGCAAATACTCTACCAACTGAGTTACGTCTCTGTAGCGAGATGTTTTCCCACAACATTTGTATAAAGCTCAGAGATTGGGCTGTATGAGAGGTAGGCGGAGTGAGGAGTCGGGAGGAGACAAGGAGAGGAAGGGGAGAAGACTAACAGGCAGAGGAGGAGACTGGCAACGATGGAGGAGGATGCATTGGTTGAGAGCAGTCCTGGGTTAACAATTTATATCTAAAGGTTAAATATTGGGAAAGAACCTTAATTGTGAGGGCATCTTGTTAATTGAGCATCCCAAATATATAAATCTATTGGTTAATTATTAAGCTTTAAGAGTCTTCATTCGACCAGGAACTGTGAGCATGGTGAGTATTGTCTGGGGTTCAGCCAAGCTTTGTGGAAACAGCGTGGGTGCCAGGGCCAGTGTTTCTAGATAGCCGGAGCCACAATCCAGAGCCAGAGCTGTGGGAAAATGGCGGCTGCCCGGGAACAAGCCTTAACTCTCAGGTGAATAGACTTAAATTTCTAGTGAATTCGTGCCTGAAGTTAGTGCACCACTTGTTGCGCACATAATATTTAAAAAACAGTGTCGGATCTAGCTTGTTCCCAGTCAGCCACCATGCTCACGGTTCTCTGTAGAATGAAGACTCTTAAAGCTTAAAGGTATCCAAAGGATTTGTATATTTGGAATGCTCAATTAACAAGATGCCCACACAATTAGGGTTGTTTCCCAATATCTAACCTTTAGATATAAAGTGTTACCCAGGACTGCTCTCAACCAACGCATCCTCCTCCTTTGTTGCCAGTCTCTTCCTCTCCCGGTTAGTCTCCTCCGCTTCCTCTCCTTCTCTCCTCCCGACTCCTCACTCCGCCTACCTCTCATACAGCCCGATCTCTGAGCTTTATACAAATACAGTGGGAAAATATCCTGCTACACATCCCCAGTCCCTATTGTTGTTTTATAATACTTTCTTTATACATATAAAACTAAGAGTTGACTGTAGAACAGTAAGCCATGCTATGCCACCAACAGCTTTATATATCTTGAATCACACATTTCTTGTCTGTATAATTTTCTTTTGTACTTTAATTCCTTGTTTGCTCATTATGGCCCCTAAGTATATGAAATATACTACTAATCTTAGCAAAAATTTTTAACAAATGTTTTATAAAAATATCACTTACATTGACAACAAAATTTCCAGAAGTTGATGTAATAAAATAGGTAAACACCTTATATAATAGCAAACAAATTTTATTTTAAAAATTAATAAAGCTCTAAATAATTGAAAAGTAAATACATTCACAAAAAAACTTTGAAATTATAAAAACTTCTTTCAAACTGATCTTTTAAAATTCTGATAAAATTGCTATTTGTGAAATTTTATAAGAGATCTAAAGTTGATGTAAAAAGCAACAGATAAAAAATAATCAAGATTACCTCCAAGAAGTTGAAAGGAACTCCTTATTACTGAAGACACCATGTACTCTGGACATGGGACTCAGGAGATTCAAGCTCCAAATCTGACCTGAAAGCCTCGTGTCCAAGGACTGATATTTTGTAGAACCAGAAGATGTTGCCAGGGGAAGGAAACAGTAAGTAGTTCTGCCAAACTGTGATGCATACGATCCACAGCAATGATCAGGACGGGAAAGTATCACAAAAGTGCAACAGTGGCACTCGCACCTTGGCAGTAACCTACTGGCTACTACTTGGCTGTCTAATTAGACTTAAGGCTAACTCCATGGAAGCAAAATTATGTCTGATACTGGAAAACTAACCAAGTACCTGAGAAGAGTGAAGTCATAGATCTTAGAGGACAACCACTCCTGCCACTTTATCAGACCAGCACAATTCCTGCCTGAATTCTAAATATATCTTCATGTATATGTCATCATGTATATCATACATATATATGCATGCATCTTTATGCCCATAGATAAAGATCATTATCACTCCTAATCAAAGAAGCTTCCCTTTGCAGCAGATGAAGATGGTTATAGAAAACCACAACTGGTCAAAATATAGAGAATGTTGGATACCTGGCTCCAGTTGAGAAATTGATTGCACAACTCCTGAACCTAAGCCTCAGGAAGCATAAAAGAGGAAGAAGAAAGAAGAGCCAGAATTCACAGGAAGCCTGCTGTGAGACTGTGTCTCCTGGAAATGATAGGGAAGCTTCATCCATGCTACCTCAACAATATGGCTGCCTCAACAAAAACCAAGCAATGACAACACTAATATATATACAAAGACGGGAATGGGGAAATCTCACAGTACTACAACCCTAAACAAAGAACCACAAGCAACTAACAATTGCTGAGAGAGGAAGAATGAATCTTCCCCAGGGATGAACTACTTAATTGGTTATCCAACATCAAGTGGTCAGCCCTAAAATTATACACATGCAAGCAATACTAAATGGACACATTAGGTTGTATTTATGTATTTGTGTGAATGTGTTACATCATCATCAAAAGGAAAGCATGAATTTGAGAGGGAGAAAGGAGGAGTTTGGGAAGAGTTGGAAGGAGGAAAGGGAAGATAAGTTTATTTAATTATATTTTAGTCAAAACTTAAATATATTGAGAAAACATTTATAATAAATGAACAAACATTAAAAACAGTCAAGAAATGCCTTTAAAACAGATACATTGTCAGACATCACCATTACAAAAAGAAAATAGGACCCTGAGAGTAAAAGAATTTCTTTAAACTACAAATCACAAAAGAAAAGGTCAATGTATTTGTCTAATTTTAAAAATGGTACCTTTTGTTCACATAAAGTTTCATTAATGAAATAGAAGTAAAATGTAAAAACTGAAATAAAAATTGCAGCATAGAGAACTGACCAGAGATTCCAAGTCATAATACATAAATAGCGTCTACACATCAGCTAGAAAAATACAATGAGGGTTGTACCCAGGAGTGCCTGAAAAGATACTCGACCTTACTAAGTGCAAAATGGCCCCAAAAGTACTATCCAGAGTAGTATAAACAAACTGAGCAAAGTTGACAGTAAGGTGGTGAAACAATACAAAATTTCATGGTGCTAGTAGGAGTATAAGGTTGTGTAGTTTCTTTCAAAAACAATTCAGTATCTGTGAATATACATATGTTCTGAATATGTATATCCCTGACCCAGCCATATCCTCATACAAATCTCCATACAGTTCACTTATACCTAGCTACAACTAGTAGCTAATACAGTGATTCATAATAACAGTATTTGTAATGTGGATGACAGAAGTTATAGCTTGTAGAAGACAGACTACACAGTTTTTCTTTTCTCTCCCTCTTTCTCAGAAAGTGAGAGTGGTCAGCACATCCAGTGTGCAGTGGATGAGTCTCATCCTGGGAAAACTGCCTTCTTGATTATGGTAAGTCCCCTGTCAGGTAAGTATTAGACTGTAGAATGTTTAATCAATAAAAAACACCTCACAGAAGAAGAAAATAGCAAAAGATGGTCCATCAACCTGGAGAAAACTTGGAAAAACACAAAACTCAAATTACAAGTCAAGATGACCACCCAAAATGTAATTAGCCACATAAAAATTCAAAAATAAAAAAACAAACAAAAATTCTTACATATTCAAATAAAATGAGAGAGTGATAAACACAAGATTAAACAGAAGGCAAGTAAAAGAGGACCAGGGCCTTTGACCAACCTGCAAAGCCACTAAAAGTATTCCAGATGTATACAAGATAGGTCCCACCCACACATTTTCTATAATGCCACTTTTAATATCACCTACATACATTGCAGTATCCCTTTGTACCCATTCAGTATCCAACACAATTATTTTAGTAGATTTATGTTTTCCTATCTGCATGTAGCAATACTGCAATATTGTCTGGAGATATTAGAGAGCAATTTCATAACGTGAAATCCCTTAGCAACATATATTAAGCATGAATATATAAGAGCACAATCTAACATTGTATGTATAATAATAATAATAGTAATAATAACTATAGTAGTAGTAGACATAGTAGTATCGTGTTCCATCACTTGTTATGATTTGACGTAAGGTAGGATAGCTCTGGTCAGGAATGGAATTCTGGCTGAAGTGTGACCACTGAGAAACTGAAGACCTACAATCTCAACAGACAGCCAGTATATTGAGTTCTAGAACAGGTAGAGGTTTTAGCATCAAGAAAGGGTAACAGAACAAAGACAAGTTTATAATTTCAGGTTGAGAAAAACTCGACAGACGGATTTGGAGCCTGGGAAGTTTCCAGGAGTGACTTTGCAATATAACAGATGTCAATATCCCAGATTAAGATGAAGTCATACCAAGTTAGGTGAAGGAAAAGGCTCAGCCAGGAAGATGTTCTGAGCTACTCTCCAGAGCTCCTGTATGTTAGTTTTCTGTTGCAGTTTAAATTATTGCCTATTATAGAGCTGTGTGAGAACAGAAAAAAGTATTAAAAGGATTTATATACAAAGGCTATAATCTTAAAAAAATAAAAAAAATAAATAAATAAAATCCAGACATGATACCAGCAACCTTGGCCACAAATATATTCTGGTTGGTCAGATAAATAAATGAATAAATAGATAGATAGATAGATAGATAGATAGATAGATAGATAGATAGATA
>NW_021604719.1:7108916-7110627 GCF_004785775.1 Grammomys surdaster
TTAGCAAAAATTTTTAACAAATGTTTTATAAAAATATCACTTACATTGACAACAAAATTTCCAGAAGTTGATGTAATAAAATAGGTAAACACCTTATATAATAGCAAACAAATTTTATTTTAAAAATTAATAAAGCTCTAAATAATTGAAAAGTAAATACATTCACAAAAAAACTTTGAAATTATAAAAACTTCTTTCAAACTGATCTTTTAAAATTCTGATAAAATTGCTATTTGTGAAATTTTATAAGAGATCTAAAGTTGATGTAAAAAGCAACAGATAAAAAATAATCAAGATTACCTCCAAGAAGTTGAAAGGAACTCCTTATTACTGAAGACACCATGTACTCTGGACATGGGACTCAGGAGATTCAAGCTCCAAATCTGACCTGAAAGCCTCGTGTCCAAGGACTGATATTTTGTAGAACCAGAAGATGTTGCCAGGGGAAGGAAACAGTAAGTAGTTCTGCCAAACTGTGATGCATACGATCCACAGCAATGATCAGGACGGGAAAGTATCACAAAAGTGCAACAGTGGCACTCGCACCTTGGCAGTAACCTACTGGCTACTACTTGGCTGTCTAATTAGACTTAAGGCTAACTCCATGGAAGCAAAATTATGTCTGATACTGGAAAACTAACCAAGTACCTGAGAAGAGTGAAGTCATAGATCTTAGAGGACAACCACTCCTGCCACTTTATCAGACCAGCACAATTCCTGCCTGAATTCTAAATATATCTTCATGTATATGTCATCATGTATATCATACATATATATGCATGCATCTTTATGCCCATAGATAAAGATCATTATCACTCCTAATCAAAGAAGCTTCCCTTTGCAGTAGATGAAGATGGTTATAGAAAACCACAACTGGTCAAAATATAGAGAATGTTGGATACCTGGCTCCAGTTGATAAATTGATAGCACAACTTCTGAACTTAAGCCTCAGGAAGCATAAAAGAGGAAGAAGAAAGAAGAGCCAGAATTCACAGGAAGCCTGCTGTGAGACTGTGTCTCCTGGAAATGATAGGGAAGCTTCATCCATGCTACCTCAACAATATGGCTGCCTCAACAAAAACCAAGCAATGACAACACTAATATATATACAAAGATGGGAATGGGGAAATCTCACAGTACTACAACCCTAAACAAAGAACCACAAGCAACTAACAATTGCTGAGAGAGGAAGAATGAATCTTCCCCAGGGATGAACTACTTAATTGGTTATCCAACATCAAGTGGTCAGCCCTAAAATTATACACATACAAGCAATACTAAACAGACACATTAGGTTGTATTTATGTATTTGTGTGAATGTGTTACATCATCATCAAAAGGAAAGCATGAATTTGAGAGGGAGAAAGGAGGAGTTTGGGAAGAGTTGGAAGGAGGAAAGGGAAGATAAGTTTATTTAATTATATTTTAGTCAAAACTTAAATATATTGAGAAAACATTTATAATAAATGAACAAACATTAAAAACAGTCAAGAAATGCCTTTAAAACAGATACATTGTCAGACATCACCATTACAAAAAGAAAATAGGACCCTGAGAGTAAAAGAATTTCTTTAAACTACAAATCACAAAAGAAAAGGTCAATGTATTTGTCTAATTTTAAAAATGGTACCTTTTGTTCACATAAAGTTTCATTAATGAAATAGAAGTAAAATGTAAAAACTGAAATAAAAATTGCAGCATAGAGAACTGA
>NW_021604719.1:7110727-7119478 GCF_004785775.1 Grammomys surdaster
GAAAAATACAATGAGGGTTGTACCCAGGAGTGCCTGAAAAGATACTCAACCTTAATAAGTGCAAAATGGCCCCAAAAGTACTATCCAGAGTAGTATAAACAAACTGAGCAAAGTTGACAGTAAGGTGGTGAAACAATACAAAATTTCATGGTGCTAGTAGGAGTATAAGGTTGTGTAGTTTCTTTCAAAAACAATTCAGTATCTGTGAATATACATATGTTCTGAATATGTATATCCCTGACCCAGCCATATCCTCATACAAATCTCCATACAGTTCACTTATACCTAGCTACAACTAGTAGCTAATACAGTGATTCATAATAACAGTATTTGTAATGTGGATGACAGTAGTTATAGCTTGTAGAAGACAGACTACACAGTTTTTCTTTTCTCTCCCTCTTTCTCAGAAAGTGAGAGTGGTCAGCACATCCAGTGTGCAGTGGATGAGTCTCACCCTGGGAAAACTGCCTTCTTGATTATGGTATGTCCCCTGTCAGGTAAGTATTAGACTGTAGAATGTTTAATCAATAAAAAACACCTCACAGAAGAAGAAAATAGCAAAAGATGGTCCATCAACCTGGAGAAAACTTGGAAAAACACAAAACTCAAATTACAAGTCAAGATTACCACCCAAAATGTAATTAGCCACATAAAAATTCAAAAATAAAAAAACAAACAAAAATTCTTACATATTCAAATAAAATGAGAGAGTGATAAACACAAGATTAAACAGAAGGCAAGTAAAAGAGGACCAGGGCCTTTGACCAACCTGCAAAGCCACTAAAAGTATTCCAGATGTATACAAGATAGGTCCCACCCACACATTTTCTATAGTGCCACTTTTAATATCACCTACATACATTACAGTATCCCTTTGTACCCATTCAGTATCCAACACAATTATGTTAGTAGATTTTATAATTTCTCATCCGCATGTAGCAATACTGCAATATTGTCTGGAGATATTAGAGAGCAATTTCATAACGTGAAATCCCTTAGCAACATATATTAAGCATGAATATGTAAGAGCGCAATCTAACATTGTATGTATAATAATAATAATAGAAATAATAACTATAGTAGTAGTAGACATAGTAGTATCGTGTTCCATCACTTGTTATGATTTGACGTAAGGTAGGATGGCTCTGGTCAGGAATGGAATTCTGGCTGAAGTGTGACCACTGAGAAACTGAAGACCTACAATCTCAACAGACAGCCAGTATATTGAGTTCTAGAACAGGTAGAGGTTTTAGCATCAAGAAAGGGTAACAGAACAAAGACAAGTTTATAATTTCAGGTTGAGAAAAACTCAACAGACAGACGGATTTGGACCCTGGGAAGTTTCCAGGAGTGACTTTGCAATATAACAGATGTCAATATCCCAGATTAAGATGAAGTCATACCAAGTTAGGTGAAGGAAAAGGCTCAGCCAGGAAGATGTTCTGAGCTACTCTCCAGAGCTCCTGTATGTTAGTTTTCTGTTGCAGTTTAAATTATTGCCTGTTATAGAGCTGTGTGAGAACAGAAAAAAGTATTAAAAGGATTTATATACAAAGGCTATAATCTTAAAAAAATAAAAAAAATAAATAAATAAAATCCAGACATGATACCAGCAACCTTGGCCACAAATATATTCTGGTTGGTCAGATAAATAAATGAATAAATAGATAGATAGATAGATAGATAGATAGATAGATAGATAGATAGATAGATAAATCAGACATGGAATAGTCTATGTGGTGGTTAATTGGATTCACCTAAGAGACAAGCTTCTGGGCTTGACTAGAAGGGGTTATCTTAATTAGGTTAACTGAGGTGGAAAGACCCAACTGACTCTAGTGGCATCATTCCAGGACTGGGATCCCAGACTTAAAGACAAGACGTAGGAAGTTGAACACTTGCTTCTGCTTCTTTCTGCTCTCTGACTATGGGTGCAGCATGATCAACTGCTTCAAGCGCCCATTGTCATGCCTTTTCTATCACAAAGAATCGCATCTTCAAACTGCAGCCAAAAGAAGCCCCTCCTTCCTTGAGTTGCTTTATCAGAGCAATGTGTGAAGTAGCTAATATTGTTACCAATACTTATAATTTTGATTTCTGGTTTGAGCTGAAATACAATGGTGTGGAAAAACAGGCCCTACATTGCAGATCCTGCAGGAACAATGGAGCCCCTGACTGGCTTGGATCGGGTAGATTTTTCTGTTGTTGATTACTGCAATCCCCCAGTCCAGTGGCCACACTCAGGAATTCTTACCCACCATCTAGGTTGGCACTTGACTTTTATATCATGTTTGCATCTTTAAGAAAACAATATCTAAGGCCACACATAGAGTGGTGAACCCCCTGAGGTAAGTTCATAAGAAGGGGTGGAAGGTAATGTTCACTCTAAAAATAGAAGTGAGAAGGAGCTCGATCCAGTTCTTTAGAATTATCTGATGATCTCAATTTTATAAGCACACATTTATTATTTCTGAACCAATTTGATAACATAAAAGTTCTATTTTGTGAAGTTCAATGACCCCTCTAAATATTTCATCTTTCTTATTATTTTTCCTGACCTTCCTAACATCTGAACTGAGTCAGCTCTTTAGGGAGCAGTTGTGGGTGACCATGAGCTGGTGACCAAGCTCAAAAGATCATAAGAGGCAAAGGGTACTGCCAGTCCAGTCTAGAAAGCAGCCAGGAAGATTAAGAGGGTCCCAAAGCTACAACTGATCACAGATGCAAACCAAGCAGAGATGTGGAAAGAAAGATAGTCGAGTTTGTGTCTCTTAGATGCATAAATACACCCAGCACTCACGGCCCCTGGAACACAAGGTAAACAGACTCCTACTAAATATCAAATTGAATAAACCCACTTATGGCACAAGAGAAGACAAAGAAACATGGAAAGCAAGTGAACACTACCAGGCTTTGTTAATACCTATTCTTTTAGTTTGTACATTAGAAGAAACTCGTCATGGATGACCTAAGTCCTAACAGCAAAGCTGATCAGTTGTTAACTTTTCAGTCAAGATTCCCCTTTTAAAAATAATCTCAGTTTTCTGCTTGAGCCCCAGAGCCCCTGAAGTGTAGTGTCATAAAACAGAAGAGAAGAGAACAAACTAAGATTATTTATGGTTCTTATTAGGTAACTAGAGAAGTTGAAACTTTCAGTACTGATGCAAGGAAGTATCATAGCATTCTGGCTTAGGGAAATACCAGGTTCCCATCATGCTTCTGCTGCATCCTGCTCCCTTCCTAAGTAGAAAGCAGTATACTTTCATATACTGTGGGATAACAAAAAGAAAAGATGGAGTGGGTAAATAATTGTCACGCTTGACCATTTCCCCTGCGATGTCCATTTGGACATAATGACCATTAGGGACTGCAGTACAGCAACAGCTATCAAGAGACTTGCAATCTAGAGTCTTCTGCTGCTAAATAACCAAACGATCTTGAACAAGTCACTTCAACCTCCTAACTTGAGTGTAAGCATCTACCAAGTGAGAATAAAGGGAACTGAGACACATAACTTCTTGGAGGTGAAGGATCCCATAAGACACAGCAAAAGAACCCATTTTTACAGGCTGTAAGATGCTTTCCCATGCAGAAAAGTGCAATGAGTGGGAAGCTCCATAAACTGTGCTTATGCCTGAATCACTATAGCTGCTTGGCAGGAAAGCATGCAACAGGCACAGAAAAAGAACGACAGCATCAGTTGTCCCAGGGAAAGTCACAGCCATATCACGGGCAGCACTCAAACTCTGGGTGATCCACTTTAAAGGAGCAGAAGGGAAGGTCATGTCTCATGAGGTAGCTGGCCGTGGCTGGCACTATGCATGCTCAGCATTAGTAACTCAGAACAAGAAAGGCCTCTGCTTGCCCCATCTCCTACCACATAAACCCCAGCACACACCTGCATGTCTACTGAGTGTCGTGAGAAGTGCTTCTAAAATGAATTATTAGTTCTAGTGCTCAGAATTAGCTCTCTTGAGTTTTTTTAAAAAATACTGCAATCTGAAGCTGGGTGTGAAATGAATGGCAATCAAATGTCCTGTCTGGAAACCCAATGTGGAACAGTTCAGGAGGCTGTGTTTCTTGTAACTAGCACTTGTAATACAGCTTCTAGCCGGACTACACCCTAAAAGGAACCATTAGTTGAAAACACAAAGATGATATTATAAAGGTGCTTGCCAGTCCGATGCTGACTTTGAAGGTCTGATGTGCTTTTGGCCAAGTGTGAAAATGTTGAGTGATCTTTATTCTCAGGTCTTTATTGTGTCTGGTATCTTAACTTTTAAATATTCTCCTAACACTTGAAACCCATGAAAGATCACACATAAAATACATATACTGTGAAGTGTGATATCAAAGAGGCCCGCCTCAGTCTGCCAACTGAAAAACTCAAACCTGTTTTAGCAATGCAAATAGAGCAAAATTGATCTTATGGTGCCTAAAGACATCATTCCTGATAGAGGATACATGTAAAGCACATAAAGTTGGTTTTCTCTTGCCCTCTTTTCCTCCCTTTACACCTTCCAGTGATAAAACATACAAGTGAAGCAACTTGAAATCAAAGGGAAGGCTCTCTGTTTGGTTGTATTCAGGCACTAGGAATGGACAAGTTGACAAGATATCATTGGAAGGGAAACCATAGCAGACAAAATATTTGCTACCTTCACATATTAAGAAAAAAAAGTAAATTCTTAATAAAGGATACAGACCTAAAATCTGGTGTCTTCATGTTTCAATAACAAGAACACATGAACTTAGAATCAGCCTAGAAACAGGCAACTCACTCAAGTGTTATTTTTAAATAATTTGATTTAGTGTATAAAGTACTTTCTCAAAGAGATCCTGATACAGCTTGCACACTTCGGTGATTTGCAGGTAGATAAATCCAAGACATGGTCTCACTCACTCTGAGTTCACTCAGTCTGCTCTCAACCATAGTGAGCTACTTTCTTGGGTGTGTTTACATGAAGTCCTCTAGCGCCTATACTCAGCTCTCAGTGGCTCTATTCTGTGGCTCAGCTGCGGCTCATGTCCTGGCTTTCACCATGAAGTTCTTTCTATCCTGACCTCCTGGATACAGTGCCTCTGTGCCACAGCAGATCCAGAAGAGACCAGGCAAACGTCAAGCTGTGTGACCGGGAAGATTTATCACCCTCCGACCTCCAACTTCCTCAGCAGAGGCATCAGGGAAGTAAACTGGACAAACTCCAAAGACCATCCCATACAAAATGATCTATGATTCTGAAGGGTTTGTGCTTCCCTTGAGAGTTAGGGGATCGGGGTAGAAGCTCCCCTACTCAGCCCCATCAGTGCCTTGCATTCCAACTTCTTCTGAGCTAATCCTTTACTTTTCAAGATTCTCAAGTATTTGTGGATTCTCTTTAGGATTAAAAATTTAACATTCCTCCAATTTGGATCAATATCTAAACAAAAAGGAGAGTAAAGCAAAACTCCTAGGTCATTAAGCTTCCTGCAGTTTGTTGTAGGAGGTGTGTCACTGTGGGGGTGGTCTTTGAGAGAGCTTCCTTCTAGCTGCCTGATGATTCCAGTCTTCTCCTAGCTGTCTTCGGAACAAGATGTACAGCTCTTAGCTCCTCCAGCACCATGCCTGCCTGGATGCTGCCAGGCTTTTCTTGCCATGATGATAATGGACTGAACCAAAGTTGACTTCTTCATTCAGGATATCTACTTGAGTGTCTCCTGAGCCTCTTGGTATGGTACAAGCACATTACACCACGTCTTCTATTAGAAAATAGCTAATTAACTCGGCTCTCCAGATTCTTTTATCTTCATTATTTTTATCCTACTAAGAAATGGGTTCTTAAGTGCATTCTTAGAGGTGCTGTGACTGTGAAATGTCCCCTGTAGATTCATAGGTATGAGCACTTGTCTGACAGTTGGTGGCAGTGTTTGGAACCTTTGGGAGGTGAAACTTTGTTGAGGAAATGTATCACTGGATCACTGAAGCTTTAGGGTCCCCTCCTCCTTCAGGGTATGGATAAAATGTGACTTAACTGTTTCCGGGCTTCCAGCCCCACCTCAGGCTCCTACTGCCAAGCTTTCCCCACCATAATGGAGTGAGTCTCTCTGGAACTTTAAGGCAAAAACAAACCCTTTCTTCACTAAATTGTTCTTGGTCATATTTTATTACAGCAACAGAAAGGTAACTAATACTGACGTCAAACCTTTATCACAACAAATACCTTTAAATAGGTTTTAGATATAGCAAAACAGGTCAGCATTTGAAAGACTTTTTTTGAAAGAAGTTCTATCACATTACTTAGGAGTAGAATATTATTCAAGTGAAATTCGAATGTCTCCTTCCTATTTACAGATCTCCTCCTCACTTCAGATAAAAATCTTAGGACCTACAGCAGAGAATGGAGACAGACCCAGATACCCATAGTGTCAGGAAGTTATGCTATTTTATATCTGAATAACTTTTCCTCCAACTATAAAAATGTCAATTCAGTTCGAATAATGTTGAACCTTACTTCTTCCTTCTAACCTCTTACGTTAGCAATCACTGTGAAAAGAGGATGTTTTAGTTAGTGTTTCCATTGCTGTGAAGAGACACCATGATCAAGGCAACTCTTAGAACAATTGGGGTTGGATTACAGGTACAGAGGTTCAGTCCATTATCATGGCAATAAAAGCCTGGCAGCATCCAGGCAGGCATGGTGCTGGAGGAGCTAAGAGTTCTACATCGTGTTCTGAAGACAACTAGAAGACTGGAATCATCAGGCAGCTAGAAGGAAGCTCTCTCAAAGACCACCCCCACAGTGACATACTTCCTCCAACAAAACCACACCTCCTAATAGTACCAGTTCTCAGCCAAGCATATTAAAACCACCAGAGAGAATTAATCCAGAATAAAAGCAAGCTTTTTCATGGCCAGATTCACCATAGCCCCACACTGGGGGAAAAAAGTCTTAAATGAGAAATTCATAAAAATATGAAAGGCAATTTAAATCACTAATGAGCCACTCTATGTAGTACTGATCAGCTTAACAAATACATTGACCTTCATCCATGTATTTGTTATGGGAACCCTCATCATGCAGCAAGCAAGCAGCCATTCAACTTCCCCGTGCCACTCTGGCCCACTTTTTGCCCTCTCTTACCTCTTTCCTCTATAATTGCCCAGGATTCAACCTAAACTGGTTCTTCTGCCACTTGTCCAGGTTTTTCTAAGCTAAACTCCTTTTCTACTATCCACTCTCTATGCTTTCCAATGCAAAGCCAGTCTCAATTTAACTTTTGTTTGGGGGAGGGTCTCCTTTCTTTTATTATTATTATTATTATTATTATTGGATATTTTATTTACATTGCATATGTTCTCCCTCTGCCCCATTTCCCCCCCTCCCGCCCAGGAACCCCATATCCCACCCCCTCCTCCTGATTCTATGAGGATGTGCCCCCACCTATCCCCCACTCCCATCTCCCCACCCTCAAATTCCCACACACATGGCTTCCAGCCTTCATAGGATCAAGGATCTCCTCTCTCCCCTATACTTGACAGGACCATCCTACCTTGCATATATAGCTGGAGCCATGGGTCCCCCGCTAAGTGCTCCCAGGCTGGTGGTTTAGACCCTGGGAGCTCTGGTTGCTTGGTATTGTTGCTCCCCTCATGGGGTCACAAACCCTTTCAGTTCCTTCAGTATTCACTCTAACTCTAATTGTCAGTTCTATCCATTACACTTCTAAGCAAAGCTCAGGGCCATCACTAGCCCTGATAGCAAAAGACCCCTTCTATTTAGAGGCCGAGGATGGGGAGAGCTGTAAGGCATGAAAGAACTCAGCATTACTCTCATCCTTTCTATTCATGTTCCTGTACAGCTGATACTTGATTCCAACTGAGGTATTACAAGAAAATGTACTTGCAGTGGTTTCAGCTGCTGTCACTGCTGTCTATATAGGGCCAAAGGTTTGTAGACAGATTCAGCATTCCAGATAATGTGGTGACAGCAGACAATATAGTCATAGAAGCTTCCTGAACTCTGAAATCCTCTTATAAACTAAACTCTTTAAGGCAGTTGACAAGAGGTAGCCTTCAATTTTTTTTCCAAGCCCTTTCAAATGATACTATATAAAATCTTCCACCACTGAAATATCTAGCTAGAATGATTTCTGTGGCTTGCCCTGATCTGACAGATATTAAGAGTTGAGAGACAAAGAACGCAGAAAGCCAAAGGCAAGAAGAGAAAGACTTTGGTATATACAAAGAAAATTTTAACACAATAAAAATGGATTTCATCATCCTGAAGGCGAAGATGAAATCCACAGTGAGAACTATTGCACATTAAGGTGTCCACGTGTTAAAAATAAAATAGATACCATAGATAAGGATGTGGGAAAACATCTTACATCTGGAATATCGGTTTAATGCAAACGGAGTAGCTACTTTAGAAAACAGTTTGGCACTTTCTCAAAATATGATGGTAGTGTTTTGAATGATAATGACTCCCATAGGCCCCTGTGTTTGAATACTTGGTACCCAGTTGGTATAACTATTTGGGAATAATTAGGAGGTCTTGCCTTATTGAAGGAGGAGTATTACCAGGACAGACTTTGACGTTTCAAAATTCCACGTCATTTCCAGTTAACTCTCTGACTCTTGCTTGCAGATCAAGTTGTAAGCTCTCAACTACTGCTCCAGTGCCATGCCTGCTTGCCTGCCTGCCTGCCTGCCTGCCTGCCTGCCTGCCTGCTTGCCTGCTTGCCTGCTTGCCTGCTTGCCTGCTTGCCTGC
>NW_021604719.1:7119488-7127487 GCF_004785775.1 Grammomys surdaster
TGCCTGCTTGCCTGCTTGCCTGCTTGCCTGCTTGCCTGCTTGCCTGCTTGCCTGCTTGCCTGCTTGCCTGCTTTGCTCCTTGATTGGCTGCTTGTCTGCTGCCATCTTTCCTGCTATAGTGATCATGGACTCACCCTCTGAAACTGTAAGTCCTCAATGAACTCGTTCTTCCATAGGTTGCCTTGGTCATGGTGTCTTATCATAGCAAATAGCAAAGTAACTAAGGCAATCATCATCAAACTGCCAGATGACCCAGCAGTTCCACTCATGGGTGGGTTTGTATTCAAGAGAAGTGAAGATACATGTTTATACAAAAGTAAGTACAAAATGGTATTAGTGGTAATAGTCAAAGTATAGAAATGCAAATGTTCATCAAGTGGTAACTGACAAGTCCAATGTGCTACAGCTGTACAATATGATACTATTTGGCAATAAAAATAAGTGACACGCTCATACAACATGAATAGACCTGAAACATTATACCAACTGAAAGAAGTCAGTCACAAAGGACCACAGATTGTGGGATTCGGTTTAAATAAACTGTCCACCATAGACAAATGCTTAATAACAAAAGCACATCAGTGGTTGTTTAGAAACAAGGAACAGAGGAATTGAGGAATTGGGAAATAGTGGATGGAGAATATGAAGAAACAAAACATTCTCATAGGTTCATGCATACCCTATGATATGCTAAAGCTGTTTGTTGGATATTCTCAATGAAGGAATTGTATGATAACTAATAATACTTCAATACACCTGATTCTTTAAAGATGAAAACAAAATGAAGCCAATAGTTTGGTCATGAGTAAGGAGAGAAAATATTGGAGCACAGGTTGTAAGAGCTAAAGGAAATAACTCACAATGGTCTACAAAAATTCTCCTACAGTTTCTATAGTTTCTACAGTTTCCAGAAAGTTGGAAATAAGGAATCCTGCACATTAGGCCAAATCTACTCAGTATTAATATGATCTAATTTACCTCCTATATCAGTGATAAAAGTCAGCTTTTCATCTCAAGGTCTAGATTGATAATTATTTACTACCAAGACTTGGATATTAAATAGTAAAGAAACAAAACAACTGGATGGGTTGACTGAAATAACACGGCATAGCTTCTATGAGACCTTAGCTCAGCTCTCTCATTACAGTTGATGTTAATGTCAACTTGCCACAAATTAGAATCACGTAAGAAGGGAGCCTCACCTGAAGAGCTGTCCTGATTGTCTTTGACTGATGTGGGTGGGAAGTCACACCTCAACTGTAGGCAGTACTTTCAGGTAACATCACAAATAAAAATCTTCATTGAGAAGGCAGATTATACCTACCTTTTTCTGGCTTGGCCTTCACTCTTGCTACTCAGGTTGATTTGCTGTGTTGTTGTTGTTGCTGTTGCTGCTTCCTTAACTGATAGCAACACCAGTGCTTACAAACCTTCATCATGGAATAGGGGCCAGCAGCTCCTTAGAAAATTTCTAGACTCCTAGCTCCATATTTGGACAAGTGAGGCATCCTACCTAGTAACCTGAGTAAATACCAGTTGCTTCCCCTCCACCAGTTCCAGTGAGCGATGCTTGATTTGGGAGAAGTCCAAATGTTGGGGCAGCCAGCCTCAAGGACTGAACAACTACAGGGTCCTTAATATCTCTGAACAGCTCAGCTCCAATTTGGCTATCATTATTATTTTAAATCTAATTTAATAAATTCTGAGATATATATTAGGATTGGTTCTAGAGAAACAGAATGATAAGAGCAAGTTTCTCTAGTAGGATTAATTGTATACGGATAATACAACTCTTGCTGGATAGAACCTACCATAACTGAAGTTCCTCAGACAAAATGTCAAGTACTGAAAATTCATGGAGCTCAAAATCCCTCTGCCTCAGCCTCCTGAGTTCTGGAATTATAGATGTGAGCATCCATGTTTGACCCAAGATAGCTTAAGCATGTACTATCTAATCTGACAATATGGATGCCTACCATCCTGGCTTTCATGACAGAGAGGTATGTAAGTATGGAGCATGGCAGTGAGCATAAGAACAGTTTGAATCTGCCATGGTGTAGCACAAACTGTCTCCTACAACAGTGCTCCATTTAGTCATGCATCCTACAATTTAAATTTAGAAGTTTGGAAATTACATTAAAACCAAAATGGATCAAAGGGCCAGATGTTGCAGGCAGGATGACTGATCAAACAGTGCCTGCTCAATGGGAAGTAATTACTCAAACATTAGCTTTACAGTGTTTAAACAACCATTTCATTATATTTTTTTCTACACTGATTAAGTTTTCTCGGCATTTCTAATGCATCATTACATCTGCCTCGCATTTAGATAGCACACAGCATTGCTATCTATTAAAAAGTCCCTTTTCTCTTTCATCACCTTAATAAATCTGATTTGGCTTTATTTGCATAAAGTTTGATAAAGAGCGATTAGTTCTCTTGTGAATAGCGTACCTTGAGACAGATGGAAGCATCTCATGTATCAGTTGACAAAAAAAAGTTACTCACAAAGGAATAAGTAGATCCCCAAATACAGCTACTAAAATAATATGGCGACAAAGATTTGTCGCATAAATGTCACTATAGAATTACTTTCTTTCCAAGACTGGTGAGGAATAGATACTATAACCATGGAACTATCTAAGGCACTTTGTCTCTTGTTCCTAAATATATAGCCCAAAGAATTATAGTACAGAATAACATCAAGAATAATAAACTCTATTCTAGCCTGCACTTTCAATATTCACATTTGCCCTCAACACATACAGACTGGGGACGTTGTAGCTCCTGCTCAAGTAAATGGACTGTAAAGTAATCTCTGGAAGAGATTAGCTAAGATGAAAAGTGGTATGAGGGTATCAAATATGCCAGGCAATCACTTACAGAAACTAAAACTCTGCTACATTCTCTGGGGAACTTTTTTAAGCATAGAAAACAAATGGAACTTTTTGGTGAAATGGTTTGCAGTGACCTTGATCTTACCTTTTGAACTTAGGGTTTTGATAATTGAAACTCAAAACCATTGAACAAGTGTCCTTGGAGGTGAGAAAAGGAGGTCATGAGTCTAAGCAGAAGAGATTGTCAACAGGGGTCGACTGACTGTTTTCGAGAAACAGGCTGATATGTGGGGTTAGAAAGGCAAGAACAACCCCTCATTTGACTCACAATAGAGTGAAGCGTTGGACACTCCGGTTTGAATTAGTAACTGGCCATTCATTCCCCTAAACACAAGCCACCAGTTTTTGCTTTTGCCATGGGGGAAATGCCATGGATTATGAAACTTACTAAATCCAAGTTCAAAGTCTTACATTCCAAAGCCATGAAACTTTACCTCCTACACACTTCCCTCCTTTGTCCTCCCTCTCTTCTACTTCCTCTGGGCTAGAAAGCATCGTGGAGTGAGGCTTGGTCTACTCCTCACTTCTGAGTACCCATCCTACTTCATCCCATGCCTGCCGAATGACGTGTGAGTTATACACTAGTGGCAGAAATCATTGCCTCCATCTCTGCTAGGCTCATGGCTACTGATGGTAAAGGAATCAAAAGCAATCTTTATGTTCTTGAAAATTAGAACTTTGTATAGAGAGGGATTTGGCTAGAAAACTAGCCAACTAAATAACTCATTATGGATGCTTGAAGTTGTGAGAAGCCTAAAAAGGCGTAGGGATGGTGTGATAATATTTTTGTTCCTTTCAGAACAGAAGACCTAGGAATGCTATTAGCTTGCTATGGTTGATTGGCCCTTCAGTCCCAAGTCTCTAGCTACTGTGTGATTAAAGGCTCTGATTTCATGAGTCATTTTCTTACCTCACTTCTCCCTACTAGAATTACCCTTTGTTTAAAAAAAAAAAAAAAACCTTTCCTTTGCTAAAGTATGCTAGTGTTACAGACGTTGCATTTGTTCTTGTTGAAATTATCTAGTTCTCTAAACCCTCATTTCAGTACAATTGACTTCATCTACCTGTGAAGAGGAAATTAACAGAGACCCAGAAGTGGGACTGACTGGTGGTGCAATGAATGTTAATTCTCATTCAGGAAAGCCAGCCATCTAAAAAACGCCTGGGATCAGAAGCCATGCCAGAGCCTCTTTTACCTGCACGTAGCCACACTTTCAAATATATTGTCTGATAATCAAGACCACCAACTGAATCCCTTTATCTGAATTTCACTTTGCCTTTTTGATTTTGAGTTTCATAGTTCTGTATACATAGATTTTCAGCAACAACAACAATAATTAGTAATAGTAAGAAGGAGGAGGGAGAGGAGAAGTAGTAGTACTAGTACTACGAGTACTAGTACTTTTGGTAGTACTAGTCGCTACTAACCTAAAATTGTATTTAGAATATTAGGAACTAAGAATCTAGTTCAGTGGTGGAATACACACCTAGCATGTACAAGATGCCAGGTTTGACCTTCATATTATAAATTAATAAATGCATCAATTAAATAATTTATAGGCTTTAATTTAAACTCACATGATACTTTAGTCAGATAGTAAGTGAGACACCATTGTGCTACCACTTAGCATTAGGCAATATACTTTCATAGAAAACTTCAGGTATTCCAGGCCACTGGTCTACAACCATTATTCTACAACGAATAGTATCAGTATTACTTGAAAACTTATGTTATGACTCTACCCTAGGCCTGAAGAATTAAAAAGCTTTGAAAATGGGGCCCAGAAATCTGTGTTTTAAATCTATGATATGATCCAGGGATTATAAAATAGTCAGAATTTGAAAATCTAATTAACCCCTTGAACTAACTCCTTTACCAAGTCTCACTGACTATTCAAGAGTTTCTTACTAGATATTGTTAACTGGGGGCCTATTGCAGACACCTATCTGCATGCATTCATTTGCATGGAATACCCAAGCTCACAGAAGAGAATGGGAGCAGAGTGCCCAGTGGAGTATCAGGCCTGATGAAAGGAGTAACAATGGGCTCCTTAAAGAAACAACCAGACAGAACAGGAAGACCAGCATGCAGCCTAGACTAAGCAGCAGACCTGAACATTAACCGGATGTATGAGTCCTGTGTCGGTCTGTAAGTGTGTGAGATCTATGGCGTCCCTGAGGTTCTGTGTGAACAGGAATAGCAGGATCCAGTCTTTAAGAACTGCTAGGGAACAGTGGGTCTAGAAGGAGGCAGTGACAGACAGCAGTGAGGCCAGTCTCCAGAAGCTGCAAAACGCCAGCAGCGTACAACAGAGAAAAGAGACAGCTCACCTGGGAAGCTTTCCAAGAATGTACAGAAGGAAAAAATGGGGATTGGGGTAGAACAACTAAAAATTAAACTAAATCTAAAACTCAGAGCTATTGATTAGCAGTCACTGGGAGCTAGCTCATTGATTCTGCATTTCTCCCTCACATATGGTGCCATTCTTCTGACTGGCAGGTGAAGCTCAGAAACATCAAGGATGTATATTATAGTGCATTATTATGCATACTATTACTGTATTCAAATGCATAATGCATGGGAGCAGAAAAAATTCAGTGTTTCTCTCTCCTGATTATCTGAAAAAGACATATTATTTTCCCCAAGCAAAGTGGCTTTGAAAGGCAGCATGGACCACAGAGGTCTTTACATAATTTCTAATTATCCTCTACCAGCACCAAAACAACCATAGGGGCAGCCTAAAATCATAGTCCTCTTCTCCTCTGAGCCACAATATCACCCAAGGTTGATCATTGCCCAGGGTTCTAATACTCTCTAATCTTTCCAGGCCGTCCACCCTACCTCCATCTACCCCCACTCTGGTTTTGCCAAAATGTTCTCACTTTCCAGTGCTCTCTAAGCCCCTAAGTTGTCTGCTGAACCCTGTGTACAGTTTCCTGCAAATTCTTCTGTATACTCACCCTCTTGCTCGATCTGCAAGTTGGTGACACCACAGGACATCACTTAAACAACCTTCTCAAATAGTGGCTGCCTCCACTCCCACATGGCTGCTTTATCCCTGAGTTGAAGCATTTGATGTCTATCTACATGTTACTGCAAATATGTTATGCATCTTCCTCTTCTCTGTTCCTGTGAAGCCTGTGACCCATAACATTATCACCAGACATCGGTTCTGCTGAGCACCATAGTGGTCATTTCTCTTCATTCAGAAAGGCTACAACATTCATTGATGGAATTTCTGACAGATGGTCTTATCAAACATCCTTGATGATCTCCATATTCATGGATAGCGGGTTTCTATATCTTTCCCTATGCCCTTACCCGTTTGGTTTGGTTTGGTTTGGTTTGTTGTTGGTTTGTTGGTTGGTTGGTTCACTGGTTGGTTGGTTGGTTGGTTGGTTGGTTGGTTTTGGTTTTCTGGTTTTTGTTTTTTGTTTTTTGTTTTTTGTTTTCCATTCCTTATCCTCTGTCTCCATACCTTGCTGACACACACCTTCAAACCCTTGATATGGTGTGTCCATTTTCTGTCACCGTCTATTCTTCCATAATGCTCATGTGCTCAGTTCCAACTTTTCTTCTCCTGCAAGGACTTTCAGCTCATGGATGCAACCACATATCTCACTGTCCATCAACCCAACATGTTCTCACATCCCTCTCACTAGATTCCATGTCTCTAATTTCAATAATTCCATGATTAAAAAAAAAATCTTAATTGTCCCCTTTCATAGCCTTGGGCATACCTAGCAAAAACAACCTTGGAAAACTCCAACTTTTTATATGATGTATGACTATTTCTCACATCTAACTACTTTAGGAGAAAATCATCCATGTCACACCTCCCTTTAAATAATTGCCACAGCTCTCAAATGAAGCCCCAGTGTTAACCAGCAACTTTGCCATCTTCCCCAAGAAATCTGTCTACCTGCTATCAGAAATACTTCTTTTGTCCAACAAAATTTGTAACCTTCTAAGTAATAATAAAATAAATCCAATCACATTAAGACTATCTATATTTTCCTACCCCAGTCTACTAATGATTTTCATGTGTCCTCATCTGCTTTCCTCCCTGAAAAAAAAAAAAAATATATATATATATATCCCCCCACTGGGAAACACTAGACTTAAAAAGCTAATGAGTGGCTTAAAATATTATGTTCAGATATTTTTCTGCCAAAAAGTAGTCATTCTAGAGGAAAACAGAATATATCTTTGAGAAAATAGTTTTGCCAAACATCGAATATTTTATATTTGCATATAAATATTGCATATATATTGCAAATATTATATATGCATACATAGTTATATACAATTAAATATACATATATATTATACTTATATATATGTATATATAATGTGTGTATATATACATATACACATATACATACACATACATATATCCTGACCCTAACTTGTCCATACCCTACCCAAGGCCACTCCATTCATAAACACATTGGATTTCGTACTTCACTACAAGTCAAGCATTTCATTCTCCATTTCCTTTTAAAAGTTCCTTTGGCTTTCTTTTTTAAATTTTTCATCAAAGCATAGATATTGAGCTTTTCATCTTAAGGACACAATTCCTTAGCCCAAGTCTCACTCCAACATTTGCCCGTTTCCCTCCTCATGTAATGTATAAACTTTCTGTAGCCCTCCCCTCCCATCTCCAGTCAGATTTTGCCCACTACATCGCAGGAACAGACTTATGGGCAGTCAGGGTCACCCTCCACGTTATGCTCTGATCTGCTTTCATTTTAGTATGTCTAAGAGACCTTTACCACAGTTGAATGCACCACAGAAGTGAGACACACAGTATTCAGTCAGAGGCCCACCTGTGTCTACTGCCTCCATAGGTGATCTTATCTGAGGAGGCCTCCTACTATACTCTTTTGTTGTATGTATAGATACAGTGAGTCTGGCCTAAGAGGGTGCTAGAAAACACTATAATGTAGGCTGGTGTTTCTTTTCCCCAGAGCTATAACTCCTCAACAGACTCACCTGCTTTCCTCTCTGATATTGATATATATATATATACAGATAGATATAGATAGATATAGATAGATATAGATATAGATATAGATATAGATATAGATATAGATATAGA
>NW_021604719.1:7127497-7166594 GCF_004785775.1 Grammomys surdaster
ATAGATATAGATATAGATATAGATATAGATATAGATATAGATATAGATATCCCCACTGGGAAACACTAGACTTAAAAAGCACCACAGCAAGCTACTATCATGTGACTAGCCTATAAAAAAAAAAAAACCTAGACTAGAGACACCAGCTGTTAAGAGCAAATGCTGCTCTTCTGGAGGATCTGAGTTCAAGTTCCAATATCCACATCAGGTGGTACAAACACACACAAAGAGAGAGAGAGAAAGAGAGAGAGAGAGACAGAGAGACAGAGAGAGAGAGAGAGAGACTTCAAAAACATCATCCCTAAAGGTATATGGGAGTGTTGGGAGGAAAGAAACAAAAAGGAGGAAAAAATTTTAAATTAACTTAAATAAATAAAAAATGCCATCCTAATGTGTTTCTAGTTTCCTCCACACTTAGATTTTGCTTCAGAATCCTAATGGATAAGTTATGACTACTTCAAACCACTCTTTGCTTCTTTAAATCACAGATAACTTCTATACAAACTCTAATAATGTTTAAATAATCACCAAATCAAATATTTTATATGCATATATAATAAGTTCTCACTCCTTCTTTAGAAATGAATCCCAAAGAGAAAAATATTCATAATCGGGAGAGGCTTAAAGAGTTAGCATTAAATCAGATCTTGAGTGCTGAAAAGAATTTCAAAGAGTAATGATAGGTGAAGATACGAAGAACAGTCACAGGGCTGGGAGAGCGCCTCTGTGGGTAAAGTGCGAGCTAGGCAAGCATGAGGATCTTAGTTCACTTCCTCAGTACCAGTAAAGTCTGGGCGTGGCAGCACGTACCTATAACCCCAGCACTGGAGGAGCAGAAACAGGCAAGTCTCCAGAGCTTGCTGGCCAACCCATGAGCACCAGGTTCATTGAGAGACTCTGTCAAAAAAATTAAAAATGGACTGCAAATAACAGAAAGCATCTAAGGTCAATTACTTCTGGCATACACACACAGAGAGACACACACACACATACACATACAAACCACACATTGCACAGCACACATCAGCACAGCACCCATGTACACAAACGAAGATGAAGAGATAACGAAAGAAAGAGAATGCACGTAGAGAGAGGCAGTATTATGAGTGTGCCAGAATATAAAGTTGAATATGTGATTTAGAAAGGATACATGATGCTAAGACTTTCTTATATCGGTCCTCATAAGACTCAAAGCCCCTAGGCTGAACTTCAGACCAGTGTCACTTACTGGCAGGACCATATGGCATTAACCACTTCTCTGTTGAGAGTCTTTTATCTGTGGCCATGATCCTCCGCCTAGTATTCGAATTTTTTGGTCTTACTCACTCTTCTTACCTACTTCCAGGGACTTTCCAGATTGTTTTTCAGTCCTCTACCCAAATCTAATCTCATTTGTAAGGTACACTGTGTCCCTTAAACATCCAAGCTGATACCCCAGAGACCAGAAGTAAAGCTAAGAGCACAATGGTGGGAAAGCTGTCTGATCTTGAAAGAACAGAGATAGGGCACACACACACATGTAGCAAGACTAAGGATTTTCTATTAATCTGTCTAGGGTAGCATCACAAATGAGAGTGAGCCTCCAAAAGGGCAGAAGACACAGGGAAATGGAAGGAGCCAAGCAAGAGTGGTGAGTTCAGCTCCGTGACACTTTGCTCAGTCCCAAGTAGTCAATAAATATTTATTGATTATTAAATAAAACAAGTCTGGGCTCGGACTAGATGGTGTTTTCAGAATTTACATTGCAGTATGTCACAATCCCCCGACTGAATGTTTATATTTTTTTATGAGAATTCTGAAAGCATGACTGTCCTTTTAGAAGCCCAAGCCAGACAAACAACAACAATTTTCCCTCCGGCCTTCGATTTGACTTCAGTTCTCTGGGAAGAACTCATATGTTGTACTGGGAATGTCAGGGAACGGAATTGATTTCCCCTTGAACAGAGTGGCAATGCCACAAAGCTCTCAAGGTAAACTGCTAAGCCTATCAAAACATTCATGTTTCAATACTGAAGGAAGAGACTTCTGGACCCTGGTGCTTTCTTCTCAGAACAGCATTTGTTCAATAGCTCAGAGGCTGAGCTTCAGCTAGAATCCAGAAACATCACCACCACCACCAACAACAACAACAAAACATTAGACTTTACCAAGATTTTTTTGGACTGAGGAAGGAGTATTGAGAATTTCAGAACAGACTGGGCTGTATAGTCACAATCTTTCTCAAAAATTAAAAGAAGACAGAAGGATATATGAGAGAGTGGGAGAAACAAAGAAAAGAGTGAAGGGGGATGGGATAGAAAGGGGAGATGGTGAAAAAAGGGTGTTTTATGATTACAGTAGTTGATGCTTAAAATTTTGTTAATATATTTTTATCCTACCTAGTGTAGTTTGAACTGATGAGAAGGTCAAATTAACACCATCAGTCACAAAATCTATTCTAGCTTGAGGATTCTTATTGGAGAGAAAGAGGGAGAAATGGAGAATGGTGGGAGAGGAAAGGAGAAAGGGTAGGATAGAGGGAGGCAGGGACAGAAGGAGAGAGCATGAGAAGGGAGAGGTGGAAAGACAGAGGGAAGAGAAGGGAAGGAGGAAGGACAGAGAGGAGAGGAGGGGAGAAGGGAGGACAGAAGGGGAGAGAAAGAAAGGAGATTGGGGAAACTTCATAATTAAGTGACTGAAGAGATTTTCCAGACATTTTTATTTCCATGATCTCTCTTTATTTGCAACTGTCCCTCTAACGGATTTATTGATAGCTAGGTCTCCTAACTAAAATTAAATGGTTTTAGTGTGCACACAGCTGTAGAATTTCACTGTGGCCACTTTTGAAACAACCACCTCTGCTATCTCCAAAAGGAACTCAGCACACACAGGCAGTTACTCCCTTGACATTTTTTAAGCACACGGGTATCTTGAATGAGATGAAGATTATTGTAAAATAAATCAAAGGTGTCAACTTCCATTTAGATATCCTCTGCTGATGGTTCTGTGCCAAAGTCTCCTCCTTCTCAGGAAAAGAGAAATAAAAGGCTTCAGACAAGCCTCAACTGAAGCTTTATCCTCAAGGCAATCAGAATAACTTTTAAAAAATCAAACTAGAATAAGGCAGCTCACAGTGTTATAACTTCTGTGTGTGTTCCCAAGTCCTCGATCCCAGTGCTATCTGTTCTATCACACCAGCATTGTGCTAGCTGCTGTCCAATCGGATTTGACCTAGAAAGGCTTAGATCCTTAACCAGTCAATAAAGGAATACAAAAGCATCAGTGTCTATTAATAGTCTAATCTTTTAATTCACAATTCCACATGGCAAATGCACCCCACTGAGCCACACTGATACCCTCTCTTTCTGCATCCAGATGTCTCCTGAGCCCACCACAGATCTTCTGCTGTTCAGTCTTATCAGTCTTTTTCTTTTCCTTCTTCCTTCCTTTCTTTCTTTCTCTCTTTCTTTTTTTTTTGTTTTTTGTTTTCTGTTTTCTGTTTTTGAGATAGGGTTTCTCAGTATAACCCTGGCTGTCCTGGAACTCACTCTGTAGACCAGGCTGGCCTCAAACTCAGAAATCCTCCTGCCTCTGCCTCCCAACTGCTGGGATTAAAGGCATGCGCCACCGAAAATTTGAATTACAGTGGCTTTTAGTAAATCAAATATTCGACAGTGTGCCTGGACATCCTCAGCAACAGGTTTATGGTCCTCATGGTGCTGAATGGGGAAGAACACTGGGAGAATGTATCCCACATTCTCTTTCCTCATAGACTTTTGAATCACATAGATATGTTCCCTTTCCTGTATGATGAATGACAGTTCCATGGTACTTTATACACTTCCAGAAGTCCAACCCGGCTCTTATGAGAGTATTTTTCCCCACTTGGATGGGTAAACTCTAGGATTCCATCATTTATGTTATGTATATCAAGCCCCAAGCCACTTGCATGCACTTGATAAGGACCACAAATTCCCTGACCGAAAAATAAAGCCCACTCACAGAAGTAGAGGTATCTTGCCAGCGGGATCATTGCCATAGTTATTATGGAAACTGGCAAGGATGTGGGTAGAAAAAAAAAACTCTCTTTCCTAACACATGAGTCTTCCATTTTTGTCCCTGCAGTTCTTTTAGACAGGAATAATTCTGGGTCAGAAATTTTGACCGTGGGTTAATAACCCAGTCCCTCTACTTGAGGCTGGCCCTTTGTACAGGAGGTGGACTCTTTGAGTTCCCTCTCCCCACTGTTAGACATTTCATCTAAGGTTACTCTCATTGAATCCTGCGAGTCTCACTTCCCATGCTGCTTATCTCCATTTTTTCTCTTGGCCCTCTGGGCTTCTCTAATGTTCCCCTCCAAATATCTGATCCTGTTCCCCCTTTCCCCTCCTCCTCCCCTTCCCACCCAGGTCCCTCCTTCCCTCTGCCTCTCATGATTAATTTCTTTCCCCTTTAGTTAGGATTGAAGCATCCTCACTTGGGCCTTTTTGCTTGTTATACTTCTGAAATTCTGTGGGTTGTATCCTAGGTATTCTACACTTTTGGTTAATATCCACTTATCAGTGAGTATATATCATGTGTGTTCTTTTGTGACTGGATTACCTCACTCAGGATGATATTTTTCTAGTCCCATCCATTTGCCTGGAAAACACATAAGCAACCCCAAAAATTCTACCAGAAAACTTCTACAGCTGATAAACAACTTCAGCAAAGTGACTGGATGTAAAATTAACTCAAACAAATCAGTAAGCTTCCTCTATACAAAGGATAAACAGGCTAAGAAAGAAATTACGGAAACAACACCCTTCACAGTAGTCACAAATAATATAAAATATCTTGGTGTAACAATAACCAAGCAAGTGAAAGACCTGTGTGACAAGAACTTCAAGTCTCTTAAGAAAGAAATTGAGAAAGACCTCAGAAGATAGAAATATCTCCCATATGCATGGATTGGTAGGATTTACATAGTAAAAATGGCCATCTTGCCAAAAGGAATCTACAGATTCAGTGCAATCCCCATCAAAATTTCAACACAATTCTTCACATACATAGAAAATGCAGTTCTCAATTTTATGTGGAAAACAAAACTCAAGATATCAAAAATAATTCTTAACAATAAAAGAACTTCTGCGGGAATCACCATCCCTGACCTCAAGCTGCACTACAGAGCAATAATGATAAAAACCACATGGTATTGGTACAGAGACAGTCAGGTTGATTAATGGAATAGAATTGAAGACACAGAAATAAAACCACACACTTACAGACACTTGATCTTTGACAAAGAAGCCAAAAGTATACAATGGAAAAAAGAAAACATCTTCAATAAATGGTGTTAGTCTAACTGGCACTCTGTATGTAGAAAAATGAAAATAGATCTATTTTTATCACCTTGCACAAAGCTCCAGTCCAAATGTACTAAGGACATCAACATAAAAGCAGATACACAGAATCTAATAGAAGAGAAAGTGGGAAAGAGCTTCAAACTCATTGGCACTGGGGGAAATTTCCTGAACAGAGCTCCAATGGCTCAGGCTCTAAGATCAACAATTGACAAATGGGACCTCATGAAACTGCAAATCTTCTGTATGGCAAAAGACACAGTAAGACAAATCAGTAACCTACAGATTGGGAAAAAATCTTTACTAAGTCCACATCTAATAGAGGGCAAATATCCGAAATATATTAAGAACTCAAGAAGCTAACCTCCAAAAAACCAAATAACGCAATTTTTAAAATGGGATTCAGAGCTAAACAGGGAATTCATAACAGAGGAGTCTCAAATGGCTAAGAAGCACTTAAAAAAAATGTTCAAAGTCCTTAGTCATCAGGGAAATGCAAATCAAAACAACCCTGAGATTCCACCTTACACCAATTAGAACGGCTAAGATAAAAAACCTCAGGTGACAGCACATGCTCTTGAGGATGTGGAAAAAGAGGAACACTCCTCCATTGCTGGTGGGATTGTCAGCTGGTACAACCACTCTGGCAATGAATCTGGAAGTTCCTCCAAAAATTGGAAATAGATCTACCTGAAGACCCAGCTATACCACTCTTGGGCATGTACCCCCCAAAAATATACCCATGCCACAGGGACACACGCTCCACTATGTTCGTAGTGGCTTTATCTGTGTTAGCCAGAAGTCAAACAAAGAATGGATACCGAAAATCTGGTTCATTTACACAATGGAATACTATTCTCAAAGACAGATTTCTACATTCAATTTTTCTTTACAATTTCTGTGTGTGTGTGTGTGTGTGTGTGTGTGTGTGTGTGTGTGCATATGTACAGGCTGAAAATATTTGTGACCTCTGAAAAAATGCTGTAGAAATAAAAATAACCTGGATTTCTTGGCAAGTTAGTCTGCACAGTGAGCAAGATAACCTTAGCAAGTGTATCCCTGAGCGTGTGCACTTTAATATAAATTAAAAATGTAAAAGCAGGCAAGGGATATGTGCCTGTAATTCCAGCATGATTTCTTACTGAGGCAAGAAAATGTTCAAAGCCATCTTAAGCTACAGAGTGATCCTTGTTTCTAATACAAAAGCAAAAACTAAGTAAGTAAATAAACTGTTTGAAATGGACATATCGGAATAGGCAGAGAGCTGTGGAAACTGTTCAAGAGAGCTGGGCGTGGGGCCTTTATTCTCCTCCTGTTTCAAATCGTCCACATCTTGAAGTCTCTCTCCAACTCCCAAGCATGAGAATTTACTGCCTGAATGAGAAAAGAGCAATCTCTAAAAAGAAATTCAGCTTGAGAATCCAGGCATCCAGGCTAGCTTCCTTTTACTTAGTGTTTTAGTGGCTTTTGATAATGCAAGAATATATCTGAAGTGTGTTTATATATTTATATTATATATAAATAATATATACTAAATAATAAATCTTTCTACAGATTTTCAAACTCTGGAGATGCATTATGTAGTATACAAATGAATCAGAATGTGATAGGCAATTGAAATATATTCCTTGGATGCACAAGCAGTGTGTGGCCTTAATGCTATAGCTTGTCTCAATAAAATGTGCTTTAGGAACCAAACTCCTTCTCTACTATGATCAGAAACCACTGACAAATTTACAGGGGAAAACAATGGTAATTTTTGCCTTCAATTTACACATCCTTTAAGAGGCAACATGACGATCATTCATGTAGTTTCTGAATGCCTCCTTGTCTTGTCTATGATCCACACAGCCTAAACTTCCAGTTTAAGATAACTTGTGGTTCAGTTTTAATGTCATGTTCCCAACAATTTTACAACTCAGGATTGCTATTGTCCAATATGCATGCTCAATCCATTCATATAAATCAAATTTCTCTAGTTTTTAACTTCTCTTTCAAAACTAGCATATGTTAGACATAATGTTAACTCATATCAAAATAGGGCACTAAGTTAGTTTTGGTTACTTATACGTTATGAAGCTCTTTAAAACTTGATCTTTTCATACATATGCTAGCTGATGACACAGAGAGCAGAGATGTTAGCAATTCCAGAGTTAGGACGAATTCGAAGAAGAAGGCCAACTACCAAAGCTTCAGAACACAAAGGCTTCAAACTCTGAGGACAATTACAGCTCATATTTCATTTTCAATTGCATGAAACATTGGTTGTATTGTTATCAGTTACACACGCTGATAACTTTTCCAAGTATTGGGTCTTTTGATTTTCCAGCCAACAAAGTCATACTTTTCTTCCCACAAACCAAGTACCAAGAACCATAAATTACATCCTGAATTTCTCTTCCTTGATGCCTAGTTTACAACTTTTTCCTTGTATAAGACCTAACACAATTCATCCATCTGACCTGCCCAGTTCAGCCTTTGCTAACCAGATAAAGAAAGGGGCTTATGCTTCTGTGGTCTAACATTGACTATAAACTTCTGGGCAGGTGGCCAATCTGGGGTTTTTGGGAATCTTGATTCCTGGAAGGGGCAGCCCCATGTCTCCAGCATGTCAGCAAAGGGAGGATCCCAGCACCAGCTTAATATATTTACACAAGATGATTCTTTCAAAGGAGAGGTGTTGGCTCAAGATCAAAGCACAGTCACAACTAAAGATCTACAGTCCTGAAGTTTCAAAACAAGCCATGCTTAAGAAATCAAAAAGACTACCATGAGAGAGGGGTATTCAAAAGAGATCGGCACATTGGAAAGTCAAGGGGCGGACAGCCAGAGGAAGCAAAATCAAATACACACAGTAGGCGTGAAAGAAACATGAAGAACCACCGAGTGACTCTTGATCTGGGCCAGTTACTGAATTCTGGAGAAAGAGCATTAATTGCCTTCCTGGGCCCAGCTATGGTTTTGTAGACTGGGCTGGCAACAATCAAGCACAATGTTCAGTCCCTTTGTTCAGACTAAATGCTGGAGCATCTTAGCTGAGTTAAACTTCTTTCAGCCATTCTGAAAACCCCAGGCCAGTAGCATTTGCCTATTGAAAATATGGGGATAAAATAAAGGACATCTGGTGGGATGGCTCATCAGGTTGGGCATTTATACACAGACTTAATAATCCCCAGGTCACACCAAGTGGAGAGAGGGTAGGTGACTCCCCACAAGCTGCCCTCTGACATCTGTGCCTGTTTCATCTTCTTCTTTCCTCTTCTCCTCTTCCTCTCCCTCCTCTTCCTCCTTCTTCCTCTCTGTCTCTCTCTCCCTTTTGCTCTCCTTCCCCCTGCTATTTCTCTCTTTCTTTCTCTTCCTTCCTTCTATTTCTCTCCCTCTCTACTTACCTAAAATAGGCCAGCTGCAAACCTGGGTTAATTAAGTGTAAATTCTATGCAGAAACAGAAGTTCATCAGTGTGATCCAGGAAGGAATAACTAGAGGAGACTCAGAACTCCACATACAGAGACCTAGGTCTTGGGCACTAAATAGCTTTGATTATTCATATTGGTTAGTTCTTAAAGCTTTTGTGTTCTCAAATGCATACTAATAAATGATGCTTATCTGTCAGGAGAAGGGGATACACAAAGATATCATTTATTGGTTATATTACTGGTAACAAAGAAAAAACAAACAAGTGCCTTCAGTTGTTGATATACATTTCTTTAGATGGATGAGTGATCTGGCTTTGAGCCTGCATTCACCTTCGTATCAAGAACTGAGAAGGACCCAGCTCTACCTAGACCATTCCCATTGCCTCTCCTGCTGCCTTAGCCCCTGTCTGCTGTTCTAATGCATGCTGGGATCATGATCCCCACCAAGCCCCTTTATGTCACATCGTCCTTCTGTTTCCTTCCCTCTCCATCTGTATTTCTATTCCTTCCTTTTTCTCTCCCCTCTGCTCTTGCTTTTCATTATTTTAACTTCATAACTATTGACCTGTAGCAAGTTATTTAATGAGAAAAATAAGAAACTATAAAAGATATAAATTAAGTGTTGTAGAGGATAATTTGTAATTATAGCATGTTAGATGTAATGTATAGAAATGTAATTTTAAACTACTAAATTAGAATATACGTCTCCACTCACCATCCAAGGAATATGTTACTGTTATTTAGCAGTGACGTGAGAAACATCCTTAGAAAGGAATAGTAGCCCAGAGAGGACATGCAAATCACACCTGTCACAGACCATCCTTTCAGAGGTCACCAGAGCAAATCAAGCAGCTTTCTTTCAGTCATTTCTTCTGTTGACTTCAGACTGAGGAATCTATTTTATTCATTTAATAATCAGCATTTTTTAAAACATTTGACTCTTTGACATAGCTAAGATTCACTTTGATATTTGATATGGAGTAGAAAGAAACTAATTAATTTCCCTAACAGTGTTTAAAAACTAATCTATAAGATTCTTACGTGTTCATAATATTTCATTATCATCTTTTAAACTTTATGGTGTGAGGTCCTACTAATACACATGTAAAAAAAAATGTGTCATACCTAGGTTTCTATTGCCATGTCAAAACACTGTGACCAAAAACAACTTGGAAAGGAAAAGACTTATTTAAGTGTACAGTTAGTTCCACATCACAGCATATCATGAGGACAAATCAGAGCAGAAATCTGGAGGCAGGAGCTGATGCAGAGGCTATGGAGGAGTGCTGCTTACTGGCTTGCTCCTCATGGCTTTGCTATAACACCCAGGACCATCACCCCATATCCACAGTGACCTGTGACATCTTGCATTAATCATCAATCAAGATGATTGATACCACAGGCTTTCCCACAGTCCAAACTAGTGGAAGCACTTTCTCAATTGGGCTTCCCTCTCCCAAAATGATTCTACCTTGAGTCAAGTTGAAATAAAACTAGCCAGCACAGAATGATTTTAAAGATCTTCTTTCTCTGTAATGACTTAAGAACAATGAGACATGGAGGGGTGTTTCCTCTAGGACTAACATCTTGTGATTAATAGAATGTATTGTTATAACTAGCAAGAAGGATAAAGAATAGCATCCTCATGAGGAGCTGTGCTTGTTCTCAGTAACACCAGGCAGGTTGCCATGAACCGAATCCAAAATGCTATCATTTGATACCTGGGTTTTGTGGTCTCATAAAGAACTCGATCCAGGTGTCTGTGCTGCTGACACACACAGAGGACTTCACTCTGTGGCAGTTTTGCTCTTTGAAAGAGACACACAGTTGATCATTGTGTGTAGGTTTTGTTTGCATTGGTCAATTTCTTTGCAATCTGCAGCTTAAAGGAGACAAATCAAATTCTGTCAGGGAAAGTTGCACTCAGCCACCACATGGTACTAATTTCAGTTAGATGGACAGTGGTCATCCATCAAGATCTTCCTACTAAGACTTTTACTGTCTAGATTTACCAAAATGCAACAGGATGTCTAAGGACCAAGAATATAAAACCATGCTACCAGTCTGAAAAAAGTAGTCATTAGAGAAAACAAAATGTGCATCAAAAAGAGAGCTTCAGAATGTGTAAGGATTAAATGAGCTTGCCATACATAATTTTTGTATTCTTACTAGAAACATCACTGCTCTCTGGCAGGAAGACCAGTCAGAAGAGTAGTCTTTGGCTTTTAACAAATTCCCCTGGGTAGTTGAAACATGAGTTACCAAACACAAAGTAATGATGCTACCTGTGCTGAAAGAATGTTGAATCATTGTAGTTTCAAACTGTGAGCTTTCTTTTCTCTTGGTTTGTTTTTTTTTAATTTTTTAACTAGCTACGAGCTATATCTAGAGACAAAACTGTGCCCAAATAGTTTCTATCAAGATCTCCAAATTGTTTTTCTAATTACAGCTTTAACTCTTCCATTTTCCTGGTTTCTCAGTCCTTTACTGTACTTTGAATTCATTAAACCTCTTTTACATACCTCACGTGGAAGAATGCTTTGGAATACTTTTGGAATTCTAAGAGTACTTTGGAAGCATATTTGTGTCACATTTCTATGTATACAAAAATGTTTTGAGATGAATCAGTTGATGCAGGATTATGGTAAAAGATCTTGCCTCAAGTCATACACATTATGTTAGTAAGTTGTGATGTACTGTTCAGGCTTAAAAGCAGACCCTGAGAGTGAGGAGTTCATCTGTGACTCAAGCACATTTCTGTCCAGTGTCTGGCTAAACCTCTTGTTCTGAGTCAGGCTGCCCCCGAAAGAATGGTGGAAACAGCACGCAGCTAAAGGAAGGGCATTAGAGCTCTGTGTCCAAGAGAACAGCCAGAAGTAAACAGCCCCCACAGCCATCACTGTGTTCATCTCACGATATGAAAATGCCTACAATGGACCCAAGAAGCTCAGCATTTATTCAATGAGAGCTCCAGCTGATTAACTCAACTTCCCCAGTTGCTTTCTGCTAGATGTCTGCAAGCCCCTGATCTGATGACATTCATTGCCTTTGTTCTCTCAATCAGGCCACTCCACTCATCACTGCTGATGTTATAAATTCCAGATTTGGTGATGCTTTGACATCTATCTGCTGCTTCTGTCTGTCTCCTGTTTGCTATTTGTTCTTTTACTGTTGCTTGCTCTGTACTTAATAAGCCCACTTATTTGAAACTGCAAACACAGCTCTCATAAACCATTCTGCAGACCTTACAGAATGCCATAATATGAACACCAATCCCAAAAGCTTAAAGACAACAGAATTTCTTATTAGAGAGAGATGCTCTGTAAACTTCAAACTCAGAGAACTGATAGAATTTGTGGTTATTCATCCTGCAAGGTTGGAGGGGGCTGGGTGTTCTTTCTAGGATCTCACTGCTGTTTCCCTTTACATAAAAACTCCTCTTGGAACACTGCAAACATGTTTACATTTACACATATAAAAATCAAGTGACGAGTAACTTTCCACATAACAGGTTACTCAAGGTGAGCCAACCTCCTCATGTGTTCATCTTCAGACCATATCACTTGGATTATGGAGTGCTAAACATAAGACTTTCGAAAGGATGGTTCATCTTGGAGAGAGGTTTGGTGTGAAAGTCCTGGTCAGGTGAATGTCTACTACAGAGTAGAAGATGGTGGCAAGAGGAAGCAGCTCTGTTGTCTTCAGATAACTAGTGAGAACCAAGGTCGTTATCTCTAGCCACCTAGGTTTGTATTGTATCTACAGTTTAGTACTGCAGAGCAAGATCAACTCAAAACCTTTATTCACATAAGCAGAAGTAACTCAACACTGAAGGCTAGAAATGCTAAGTGAAAGTGAACTTAGAAAAAGAATAAGTTCTTCATGGACAAATGCATCATTCTTAAAGGAATTTAAAGACAGTATCCTAGTGGAAGGCAATGCTTTAACTCAGCACAAAACAACTGCATTAATGGTACTGCAGCCCCAATGAGCTAATAGAGAGTCTAATAACCTCATTATTACTTGTCATTTTGGATGAATGACCTGTGAATTTAGCCAATATGCATAAGGCCAGAGGAGGATGCAGGATTCATGAAGTAGAAGGCAAGTTATATTACAAGAAGTCTGCCTTTCTGGATTTCACTTAGATATGGAGAAGGTTCTGTTCGGCATAGCAGTTTACCATTTGACAATTGCAATGCAGAACCACAGGCTAATTATAGTAAATCATAATACGTGGTGTGTCTAGGCTTCAGAACAAAGCACAAGAGACATAATGTCAACATCTCTTAGTTAACAATCAAAGAAGATAGTGCCTGCTCCTGAAAATGACTGACTTGGGGGATACAGAGGTGAGCGACCAGAATACATGAAAAGGCAGTGTACCTGCAGTGTGTCTGGGGCTGGGGGAGTCCAGGGGAAGAAAGCATATTTAAACATCTGGATCTTAGAATCTGACTGTAGTCCACTTGACTTCACTTTTCAAATACAGCATCTAGATTTAAAGCTGAATTAATTATTCATAAAGTGCACTGCCAGTGTGGTCTCTTATTTTAGGCCCCTCCCAAGACGCTGATCCTCTTTAGCATCTGAGTGATGTGGGATAAAGACCATGGTCCTTCATTCTCTTTTCAGATCAGGAGATAGAGAGTTTATGTGTTAAAGATCAGGGGCATAAAAGAAGCAACATCCAGACTCAGAGTTTACGGTGTGATGTTTTTTTCAAATCAATATTCAGTTTCACAACCAGGAATTCATAAAGAGAGAACAAACCATGAAAAAACAAACAATTTTGCAGTTATTCAGATGACACAAGTTGCTGGATATAAAAACAAAAAGCAATCGATTTTAAGGAGCAATAAATTAAAGCTTGTTCAAACATTGAGACGGGATTTTTTTTAAAAAAAATGATAGCAAACCAAAAGAGACCATTAGCTCTTGAATAACTAAACCAATTATTTGAAGCAATAGAAGGTGTGTTTTAATAGCTGTCTGTCTGCACTCTCTGCCACTGCATTAATAGTGACTGTGTTAGCTTCCTAGGAGAAGGTGCTATGGGACTATTTGTTGACACCTAGGGAACCACCTACACCTACATTGTCTAGTGAAGTCACAAAATTCATGCCTATTGGATGAAACATATGACCCAAATTCTGCAGTTTCTTTTCAAGTTGGAAATATTTAGAAGTGAGACAGCTAACGTTCTATAGCAAAGAATCTGTAAAACACTCTCTGACACATAAGTCATTTAAATTAGATACCTCATACAAGCCTCAGCTCAAGGAACCATCATCATACTGTGTGTCATTTATGTACCCAAACATAAGCAATGAAAGATGCTTGTATGTTTCAGGTTTTTAAATGAATTATCTAGAGGAGTGAACATCTACTGTTCTCATAGTTCCAGTTCTGTGACAACACAGACACTTACTTCTGAAAACAATTTCAACTAGGGATGACCCTAGAGAAGAAAAGCACAGATCTCCCCACCAGCAAGCCCCAGCCAAGAATTTCGACACCTCCAGTGTTGATGGCCTTTATATAGGGTGAATTCACCTTTTATAAGTGATTCTCTAAGACTAGTGTGTCAGTTACTTTTCTGTTGCCGCAATAAAACACCAAGACAAAGGCAACTTATGGTACAAAGAATTTATTTGAGGTTAGAATCTATGATGGCAGGGAAGCAAGCACCAGGCACAGCGGGGAAGCAAGACAGAAAATGCCTAGGATTGCAGCTCAAAAAGAAAGCCTGAAAACACGTCTTGAGCCACAAGCATGACGCTGAGAGAGTGAACTTCAAGTGAAAAGGCTTTAAGTTCTCGATCTGGTCTCCAGTGACACACTTATCCCCGCCTCCTAAACCTCCCCTAACAGCACCACCAACTGGCGACCAAGAGTTCACATGCCCAATACTATGGAGGATATGTCTCATCCATACTATAACACAGCTAGGTTTTAAACAAATCGCTGTCTTCCTGATAGTACAAATGTTTTAGCTGGCTCAATGGCAGCGTCTCCAGTTTTTAATTTGAATAAGCAATGGTAATAATTTTGTCCTGAATATTGGATCTTACTCCATGAGATGGGAGATACCTTTTATGGCAGCCATTTTTAATACTCAAATAGAACGAACTAACAGAATCCCTACATGGTTCACAAGTCATGCACTCAGCCTTTTAGATCAACCAAGGAATCCCGGATTGGTGATTTGCCTACAACTGACCAAAAACATAAGAGAAGTAGCTCATTGTTACCCTTGTTCTTCTATCAGTGAAGTTTTTGACCAATTCCTGTCTTGTTACAGCTTCTCCCTCCAGCTCCTGACAGTAGGCTCCTCTGTTTTGTCTTGAAGTTCATGTTTGTTTCCTGGTCTCTTTTACGAATTTCACTTTCCGCCAATCTTCAGACATGAAAGACAAGACGGGTGGTGGTGGGGGGTGCAGTGTTTGTGGTCTTGTCTTCCTTACTACCCAGAGACTTTTCTACCCTCATCTCCTTAATCCTCCTCTCCCTAGAAGTACGGAGAACTACTTTTTGTTTATTCTCTGTAACTACAATGCCTGTAGGAAAGTCAGATTTGCATTCATTCAAACAATCATTGGGCTATGTGTCACACAAACTCCACATATTTTCATTTCTAAGAGTTTGCAACCTTATTAATTAAAATCCCCGACTGAGTCCTCAGTACTGTGGGATCTTAATACTTAATGGTGGTTTGTAAACAAACATCCCATAAAGACATCCTCTGGGAGAACCTATAGCAATGCAAGAAAATAAACTTCAGTGGAATCTTCTGTTTAATTTCATACAAACTATTCTGTATCAGTAATGCTCAACGTCCCCCCATTGCAACTTCTATAAAGAAAAGTGTATAACACAATTAATTTTTAGGACTGAAATGAGCTACAATATGAGAAAATTATTACTATGAGTACTTCTGTTCATGTGTATGTGTTGGGGTGTGGAGGTGTGTTTGTCAGTGTATTGCACATGTTTATATATGTGTATGTGTAAGTATATGTGTACATGTGTGTACATGTGAGTTATGTGCATGTATGTTATTTACACAAATCAATGATGTAAGAAGGAAGTCAGGAATGAATTTTAGTATCATAGAACAAGAAAGAAATATGGCGTCATAATATCCCACTGTTTCATTTCATACATGGAAGAAACACATAATGGACTTGTGATTTTCCCCAAGGGTTGGACTCATTAATATCACCTGACTTCTTACCATGCCTTCTCCCCAGTAAGCCACAGCTTATAAAATGTTCCAAACATGACAAGATCAAAATGGCAAGAAGGCCCTTGAGAACTGGAGGCCTCATCTGAAGGGCATTTATCCTTTCAGTACACTGTCCCTCCATGCGGCACGCTCTCTCCTTAGCATCCAGCACATCGATGGAAAGCAGACATTTGAAAGAAGAGGGGTGAGGAAGGAAAGCTCACCCCTCCTCTCTGATGAGCTCAGGAGGACTCAAAGCACCCTCTCCACAGGAGAAAAGACAGCTGCTGAGAGGGACCAAAACTTTAATCCAACATCCTGAAGCCTCAGAGTCATGAAATCACCAGAGGAAAAGAAAGGGGCTGCGCTTTAAATCACATTTGGTAATACGAGCCTGGGTGTGAAATATATTAAAATTAGAAAAAGTGATGACAGATGAAAGGTTAATAGAAAATACAACAAATTATTTCACTAGAAAACTTCTCTAACGTACTCTATTTAAAGAGAGTGATGGTATTTTTCCACATAGCTAATGTTCAACTTTTCCTAAAGAAGTATGTTTAAATATTCATGTGTGTATATGTGAGTGCATATGTGTGTATATTTGTGTGTGTTTATATGTGTGTGTATTTACTAAGACAGAGACACACAGAGAAAAACATTTCTCTCTGTCTCTCTTTCTCCCTGTCTCTCTTTCTCCCCCCCCCGCCCTCTCTCTCTGTCTCTCTGTGTCTCTCTCTGCTTGTGTGTGTGTGTGTGTGTGTGTGTGTGTGTGTGTGTGTGTAAGAGACAGACAGACAGACAGACAGACAGACAGACAGACAGACAGACGGAAGGAGAGGAGACAACATATGCTGGTGCCCTGTTTGGGTCATAAGAAGACATTGGATTTCCTGGGACTGAAGTCACAGGCTGTTGTAACCACCTGATGTGAGTGCTGGGAACAGACCCAGGTCCTAGGCAAGAGCAGTAAGCAGAGCCATCTGACAGTTTAGCTTCCATAGAAGGGAAAAATCAATCCTTTTTGAAACACATAACTTTTTTGTTATTAAAAAAAACTCAGCCATTATTATAATACACCAAGAGACTCATAATTGTACCTTTATTCTATATAGCTATAAACATAACCATACCATAACTATATATAGTTACCTACAATCATACATGTATGTGTGTATATATATGTAACTAAATGTAGTTACATATACTTAATGTACTTACAGAATAAGAAGAGAGTGAATGTTTGGATCCTGGTTGAACTCATGCTCAGACTTCTCAGTGGAGGACAGCACACCACAAGATGGGCAAACCTGTGACTTGCTCTTTGATTAGTTATATTGCATCCAAATTCCATAGTTGACTTAGTCCCTTGTGCAGCCAGTCTAAATCAGATTACTTATACTCCACATGAGTTAAAGTCAACAAGTCCTTCTAGGCCAGCGCTGCCCCCAGTCATGCATAGCCTATGCTTTGACAGCTAGGTTTTTAAACTCTGCAGGTGTGAGCTAAATAAAACATACTTTTACAGCAGTGCTTAGACTCAGCCTGCAAGTCTCCATCTCCTTGGCCTGCTCTGCCAGACTCAACTGTTTCAAGTCAAACCACTTCCCCTAAAGACACTTTTCCAAATCAAAGCAGGCACTCCATCCAGTCACGCTTCCACCATTCACCACCCCTGAGCCTTCTCAGTGATAGCTACACTAAACAACAGCTTCTTGCCTCCCCCCTTTTACAGGCTTCCTACTCCACCTTCCATATTCCAACCTGGTCAGGATTCCTCAAATCTTGTCCTAAACCCTTTACTTTTATTTCTGTCATTAATACATAGATATAATTAACATTCAGAGGATGTTTCATCCAACAAAAAGCAGACCACCACCTTCACAAATTAACAGTAGAAATGACAAAAAAAAAAAAAAGAAGAAAAGAAATACACTACCAGAGCACAGTGGAATTATACTAGAAATCTGTAACAGAAAGACAACTAGAAAATCCCAACCTATTTGGCACTTAAACCACAGTTTTAAATAGCACGTGGATTGAAAAAGTCTTGAGAAAAGTTTAAATGTTTTTTATATAAAATAAAAAGGTAAATACAGTTTATCATGTTAGTGGGATACCGAAAAATCCAAACAAACGAGCAATATATGTAGCCCTCAGTCTTACATCTGATCAAGGACACAGTGACAACATGATTAGAATAGTTTCTGTGAATAAAAACATCACCTAGTAAGGTCTTCATTGAATAAATGCAGCTTCAGAAGCATAACATTTAGAAATACCAAAGTAAATGCCAAGAGAAATAGCTGTAAAATTGCCAGGGGCAGGTGTGAGAAATACCTGGGTATAAAGGACTGTGGAAGAAAAGGAACAGAGTATTGACTAGGTTATAAATGTAGATAAATTTAGTCTCATCTATAATCTTTTAGTTCTTATAAGCTACATATAATTACTGATATCCTGAAACATGTAGAAATGGACAATACATGCAAATAAGTTGTGTTTGGCCCTCAACCACACAAAATACAAAATAGGATTGTTAAGATTCAGTATCCGCAGTCCTTTGCAGGCATTAAAACTATTTAATACTATTCTGAGTAATCCAACCCAAAATAATATCCTATAATTTAATCTAAGAAAGCTGTACAAAGCTAAATACTGAATAAATCCAATATGGATGGAAGTATGGAAAATAGCACTAGAATGTCTCAAAATGAGTTTGTTATCTCTCTTAAAATTTTATACACATTTTGCATATATATTCTAGAATCAACAATATTATTTTCCAAATTTGACCTATAGATAACTCAATGAGTCCTCAGGTACATGTGCAAGAATTTCATTGTAACATTCCTTATAACAAAACATGAAAAATGTGTGTGTGTGTGTGTGTTAGTGTGTGTATGTGTGTGTGTGTGTGTTTGCGTGCGCATGTGCACATGCATGAACCAGAGATGCTGCCTGTGCACAACACACATGCACATGGGGACCACAGGTCAGTCTCAGGAGTTGTCTGCCCTCTCTCTCTCAGGGAGAGTCTCTCCTTATGCTGGAGTTCACCTGTTCACCTAGGCTAGCTAGCAAACAACAGCCACTTGTCTCCATCTCCCCAGCACTGGACTTACAGGTGAACACTCTCATGTGCTGCCTTGTTCCATGGACCAAACCCAAGGCCACATGCTTGTGCAGCAAGCATTTCACTGTGGTAGGATAAGAACCTACTGATGTCTCTACTGAAGTCATCTCCGGCTTAACCTGAAATGGATCCCTGCCCTTTTTTCTCTTTTTTCTTTTTTTTTCTTTTCTTTTTCCTTTTTTTTTAAATTGGATGTTTTCTTTATTTACATTTCAAATATTATCACCTTTCCTGGTCCCTCCACCAAAAAACTCCCTATCCCATCCCCCCTCCCCTGCTTCTATGAGGGTGTTACCCTACCCACCCACTCCCACCTACCCACTTTGCATTACCCTACACTGGGGCATCAACTCTTTGCAGGACCAATGGTCTCTCCTCCCATTGATGCCCAACAAGGCCATCCTCTGCAACATATGCAGCTGGAGCCATGGGTCCCTCCATGTGTACTCCTTGGTTGGTGGTTTAGTCCCTGAGAGCTCTGGGGGGTCTGGTAGGTTGATATTGTTGTTCTTCCTATGGGGTTGCAAAGCCCTTCAGTTCCTTCAGTCTTTTCCCTAACTCCTCAGTTGGGAACCCCGAGCTCATCCAACGGTTAGCTGTGAGGCTCTACCTCTGTATTTGTCAGGCTCTGGCAAAGCCTCTCAGGAGACAGCTCTATCAAGCTCCTGTCAGGAAGCACTTCTTGGCATCCACAATATTATGTGGGTTTGGTGACTGTATATAGGATGGATCCCCAGGTGGGGCAGTCTTTGGATGCCCTTTCCCTCAGTCTCTGCTCCACACTGTCTCTGCATTTGCTCCCATGGGTATTTTATTCCCCTTTCTAAGAAGGAACGAAGCACCTACACTTTTTTCTTCCTTCTTCTTGAGCTTCATGTGGCCTGTGAATTAGGAATGGATACAGAAAATGTGGTACATTTACACAATGGAGTACTACTCAGCTACTAAAAACAATGCATTCATAAAATTCTTAGGCAAATGGGTGGAACTAGAAAATATCATCCTGAGTGTGGTAACCCAATCACAAAAGAACACACATGGCATGCCCTCACTGATAAGTGAATATTAGTCCAAACGTTCAGAATACCCCACCCTCTTTTCTATCCCTGCCATGAAAACTCCCATGGAAAAGTACCCAATCTCATTCTAGAAACTCCAGGTTGCAGTGCCCCGGCTACCTGCATGCTTCGAGCTTCTATTAAACTGCTTGCTTGCTTGCTTGCTTGCTTGCTTGCTTGCTTGCTTGCTTTACCTCCCCCTAAAATTGCCAAGCAGGATGAAGTTTTTCCATGTTCTTTGCATTTAAAAGCTTCCTATAAAATACATTCAAAGCTTTTCTGTGAGAACTGTTTCTCATCCATTTAACAAAGATTCAATTCTGACTTTGGATGTCGCTGTGTGGTCTTTGGGATTTACCCAACAACAATACCAACTGAATCATTTCTATTGCTCAATCCCTGGGAAAAAATGTTCATCCATGAAAATATATAATGTACCTACCCAAATAATGACATTGATTTAGAAATGTGCCCAAAATATAACTTTGAGTGGAAGCATAAATTCTAAAATCGAGTTTGTTAAAAATTCATACAGTAATATAAAATCAATACAGGGAATAGATGTTTTTCTAATTGCATGGCAAATATTTTCTTTCTCATCATTGCCTTCAAAACAAAGCCCCACCCCCGCCACCCCCTGCATACCAGGATAAACCATTAAGTAAGGTCTTTAACTTTCTAGTCATTTCACTTATAAGAACAAATCTAATTTGGTTAATTACAACTAAATTTTAGGCATTGCAAAATCCAATCAAGTCTGATTTAATCCTTTATTTTCATGTGCAATTTAAAAATATCCAGCCTTGTCTAATCTTAAGTAAAGAGTTCGGCTGGGAGATCTTCAGACATATAGAACACTACCAGCTATCATTGCAGCAACCCCCACCCTCATCCCCTCTCTCTTTTCCACTCCCTCCTTCTCTTCCCTCCCCTCTACAATTTTATCCTTCCTCTTGTTTTTCAACGCCACTTTCCTGTTTATGAGTCCTCTATAGTCAGTGAAACAGGAAGGGGAGATTCATGAGAAAGGATCACTGCACCACCTCCATATAGTTGACAGGCCTCTTGATACTTCTCTTGACCCCCAGTGGTCTATCTCAGAGCTTCTCATTCATGTGTCTTTTTTTTTTTAATTGGATGTTTTATTTACATTTCATATGTTGTCCCCTTATCCCATCCCCCACCCACCCAGGAGCCCCCTATCCCTTCACCCCTCCTTCTTCTTCTCTGCAGATGTAACCCCTACCTACCCCCCCACTCCCACCTCCCCACCCTCAAAATTCCCACCCCCTGGGGCATCTAGTCTTCATGAGATCAAGGATCTCTTCTTCCACCTATGCCCAGCAGGGCCCTCCACTCTTACATATACAGCTGAAGCCATGGATCCCTCCCTAAGTGCTCCCAGGCTGGTGGTTTAGACCCTGGGAGCTGTGGTTGGTTGGTATTGTTGCTCTCCTCGTGGGACCACAAACCCTTTCAGCTCCAATGGCCTTCACTCTAACTCCTCCATTGGGAACCCCATCATCAGTTCAATAGCTAGTTGTGAGCATTTGCCTCTGAATATGTCAGACTCTTGAAGACCTCTGAGGAGACATCCATATCAGGCTCTTATCAGCATGCACTTCCTGACTTCCACATCAGCATCTACCTTTGGTGACTGCACATGGGATGGATACTCAGGTGGAATGGTCTTCAGACGGCCCCTCCTTCAGTTTCTGTCCCTCACTTTGTCTCCATATTTGCCCCCTTGAGTATTTTGTTGCTCCTTCCAAGAAGAACCGAATCACCCCAACTTGGTCTTCCTTCTTCACCCACTCATGTGTCTTAATTAAGGTTTTACTGCTCTCAATAGACACCATGACCAAGGCAACTCTTATAAAGACAACTTTTTTTTTCTTTGAAGGTAAAAGTTTTATTTTTGAGGAACTTGTTACTATACATTTCAGAGAGAGCTAGGTAAGAAAGCAAAAATGTTCTCCCTCATCCTAGGAATAAATAAGGGCATAAAATTTCTTCTTAAATCATAACTCTTGGAAGTTTAGCACCAGTATCCAAAATGAACAACAAGGGAAAAAGGGCATTTACTATATAGTTCAGATTTTTTTTTGGTTGGGGCAATCCCCATGTGGTATTAATATTTCTTCTTTTAATTCATATTAACAAAACAGTAAATACCATGAAAAAATATAAAGCACTAGGTTACTGAAACTGGGGAGGATTCTCTCCTGTGCCTGTGCATGTTCCCGGGACACAGCTTGGTGGACACTTGCTGGCTCGTTTGCTTTGCAGTTGTTAGTTTCATAGAGAATAGCAGTAAACATTTGGGGCTGGTTTACAGGTTCAGAGGTTGAGTCCATTATCATCAAGGTGGGAAAATAGCAGCATCATCCAGGCAGGCATGATGTGGGAGAGGAGGAGAGTTCTTTATCTTCATCTGAAAGCCACTAGAAGAAGACTGCCTTTCGGGCAGCTAGGACAAGATTTTTTTTTTATTGGATATTTTATTTATTTACATTTCAGATGTCATCCCCTTTCCCCATCCCTCCCCCCCGAAACCCCCTATCCTATGCCCCCTCCTCCTTCTTGCTTTTTTTCTTTATTAGTATTTTAAGTTAACATACAAAGTACTGGGTTTTATTAGAGCATCCTCATACATATGTCATTAGATTTCTGATTTGTTTCCCTCTGCCCCTTCCCTTTCTTCCTCCAGCTAGTTTCCTCATCTGATTTCCTGTCACATGTATTCCATCACCTTCCCTCCTAATCCTTTTTTTTATTAGTAACTTTCTAAAAAAAATGTTAATCAAAGGCTTTATAGGTTTGGTAATGCTCAATAACAAGATGCCCATACAATCAGAAGTGTCACCCAATACCCAACCTAGATATACCAACTGTCTTTGACTGGCAGAGACACTCGAACATCTGCCTCCATGTCCCTCCTCCATCTCCTAGCTCCTCCTCTCATTCTCCTCCTCTCCTTACTCCTCCTCTTCCCCTCCTTACTCCTCCCACCTTAGCTCCTCCTACATATCACCCTTCTGTTAAGATAAAACTTTTCTCTCAAAATACAATTAAAGGATAACTATACCAATTTGTATCAGTAAGGTACAAGATAGACCTAATACCTAGTCCAACATTTTGTTGACTAACCAGAACCTCTGTCATCTTTCCTAACTAAAAGACTTAATTCTGAACCTGGCTTTTTTCTTGGCTTTAGAATGACTATCCGCTGAAAATCATCCTCTCAAATCTTTTCTCTAAAAGTAAATAGCCAGGATTGGCTATGAGACTATAAGTCTTCAACCCCATCAGAAATCCAGAGTGACTGAATTAACTGAAATTATGGGAAGCACAAAGCATAGCTTCTAAAACTTAGCCAATTTATAGAGACCACTGAACACCTGAACAGTCCCTATACTACAAAACGTTGGAGTATCTGATCTTCAGCCTTCTGTCTCAGGATCATCTGACAGACCTAGTGATGCAGAATTATTAAGGGCTGATTACTCTGTCTCAGCAGATATAATCAGTCCACTATTCCACAAGTGTGTAGGACTAGATTCTTTTTTTAATTTATTTTTTTAAATCAATTCATAATTTTTACTTATTCACACATTTTACTTATTACAATAAGTAAAATTTACTTATTGTGAATTTTAATTATTCACAATAATTCAAATTATGTGTGAAATTTAAAAATTCACACATAATTTTTACTTATTAACCACAAAAAGTCAGGACGTGGGGAAGGGGATGACACTGGAGCATGGGTGTTCAGGGGGAGTACAGATATCTGTCAGAACAGAGTATCGGCTGGGTGAAGGTTCAGGGAACAGGTCACTGTGACTCTGCCTATGATTCACTTATCCTTATCTAAGTTGGTATTATCCACCAAGGCTACCTATTTACAAGGTCTATGACTACTCAGGCTGGTAAATTTCCACAAAAGCTGCCTGTTTACATTAGCTTATAGCCATCTGTTTCAATGTTTTTCCACAGAGACCCAAGACTTGGTGTTAGTATACATGTATGACAGGCCTATTGCTGATTTTAGGCCTATGGCTGATTTCAAGCCTTAAATGTATAAGCAGGGCTGTCCCTGACATCTCCTCCCTTCTATAAGTATAGAAGGGTTGTGGCGATTCTAATCTTGCAAAGGCGGGGATAGAGGCCTGACCTCCAGTAATCTAAAGGGACTTTGTAATGGTTCCGGTCCCCCTGTTGTTGTCCAGTGAGGCATGAGGGCCATACGCATCCCGATGTCTTTTTCCTAGAGAGGGGATACTTTTGACATCAACCCCTATGCAGTCAGGCTTGACCCTCAGGGAACCCAGAGAGATATTTTTAACTTTTATTTATATTCTCTTGTAGTACTTAGCCTCGCAGCCTAACCAAGAATTCAGATTGCCAGTCAGAGGGGGTTCTGGGTGGCCCCTCTCTGCTTGGTCTAGGGGCAGAAGTCTCCTCTTTTAGGTTGGGTGGAGATGGGTTTTGGGAACACCCTGGATAGAGTAACAACCTCATCTTGAGTCTTGTGGTCCTCCATAGCTGACTTATGATAATGTATCTGAATAGGTTTTGCTACCAAATTATTTATCTGTTGTTTCACAAAGTTAGTCAGCCTATTTAAGGCCCAGGGACCAAAAGAAGTAAGGAAAAATAACCCAATTAATGGTCCCAAGATGGAAGGAAGTAGGGTTGACAACCATGGAGAGGTTGAAAACCAATTCTTGTACCAGCTCTCATCTTTCTCTTTCTCTCTCTGACTTTTCTCAGGGCCTTCTCTGACCTCTTTCATGCTCTCTTTAACCATCCTTGTCTTGTCTATATAAAGGCAACATTCTTCTTTAAGGGCTGTACACAGTCAAGAGCTGTTACACAGTCTTTTCTATTGTAAAAGAGTAAATCAAGTCCAATAAATTCCTTTGCAATTTTTGGAGGTCTCTTCAGACAGCGAAACGAGGGATTTCTTCAGATTAGTGATGTCAATCTCTAGCTGTTTGATGTTCTTGTCAATGGCCTGTCGAAGGTCTGAGTAGTATAAGTTCAGAGGCCAGCATTTGGATTAGAACTTCTAAGAGCAGACATCACGGGTGATTCATTTTTTACCTGGAAAGGAAAAAGAAGAGAATTCTCAGGGAGATTTCTCTTCCCTGGATGTCAATTGTTATCTTATTTATGGTTGGACCTGGCTTTGTGGGGGTATCTATTTATTTCATTAATCTTTTTGGCAGCCATTTAGCTGTGCCTTCTGTGGTATCAAACAGGCATATCAATCCTCGGCCCCATAAGAGAACTGGGTCTAGGCCATTCCCTTTAAGTGTAAGAGGGTCCTTCCACATAGCTGTGGCATAGTTTTTATTGGTCTCGGTGATGCCAAAGGCAGTCAGCAGCATATTTGCCATGAGCTTTCAGTTTTAAAGAGATAAAAGTGAACAAGGCATGATGGAGAGTATTTTGGGGGACTCCTTTTTGGGGGGGTAACATTCCCCCTCTTTTGTTTTTAAAGCCCATTTTTCAGAGCTCTTATAAAATCAGGGCAGAAGCGCCAGCAGCCACTCCTTCCACACTCAGAGAGTTATGAATACACTATTTAAAGAAATATAAATCTATATTAATAATCTCTTTTATCAAAGGACTGTTGTTGGAGAATGGGAGAGGAGATAACATTGAAAGGTAAATACGTAGGACAAGATTCATTAAGCCTAATCTCAGTGACCCACCTACTCCAACAAAGCCACACCTACTCCAATAAGGTTACACCTCCTAATAGTGCCACTTCCTGGGCTAAGCTTATACAAACCATCACACTCATGGGATGCTTTTCCACAGATGCAGGTGGTCTTAAGCAGTGTCCCATCCGAAGAACTCAAACCTGACTTTCCCCTGGTATCCTTTTTCACAGCAGGCTTCATAACACAGTGAGAACCCTGATCTTCTGTAGCCTCTCAGCTATGTATACCACACCTTCTTTCAAGACTTTAATTTTTATAAATTATCATACAAAGATGTGGTGACCATTATGACCTCTACTACATGCTTTGTTTTTATCCATCCCTTTCCTCCACTGTGTTCTCCTGACTCACAATATCCTTCTTCTGCTTCTACATCACACACCTTCCACTCTGAAGCTAGTGCCCTGCACTTTCTTCAGGTTGACTTATTCTCTCTCTGCTCCAATTCAAAGACACAAAGGATGGGCTTCAAAGTCTCCTAAAACTCCCGCATAGCTCCAGTCCCTTGTCTTCCACCAATTCCTTATTAGGGAAACATTCCTGGGATCTCGAAATAACTTTCTTGGTGTCTCTTCTACTTACCCTGGGGTAAAATTACATTTGTCATCTGGAGGAAAAGAAAAAAAAAAACACCAAACCACTCTTTCTTCCTAGAAACTTCCTTCAGTCAATTCTCTTAAATATCAAATTTTCTGCTTCTTATATACATAGAATGGCAAAGAGGAACGAAGCTGCCTCTCAGCAAGCCTTTGAGAGTATGTCTGACTTGATGTGTAGCACTTCATGATCTATTATTCTCATGTTTCCAGACTCAGCCAAATCTCTGAATCTTCACAAAGAAAAGACCAAAGCATATCTATAACAAGTTCCAGATGGCCAAGGTCTCGTAACTTTAGGCAGCCAGGAGAAAAGTTTTTACAAATAAAATGTTCCAAAACTATCTCTACTTTGTCTTATAACATCCAATTATCTACTCCTTTAGGTCTCTACCATAACCCCACCCTCTGAGATCAATGCTATGAACATAACTGATCCATCTCAACAGGATCTGCAGACAGTTCTCATTCTACTGGGGACATTTGATGTTAATAAACATTATCATCACTCTTATCCTAGTAGATAAAATTGTTCTCCCACATTTCAGGAAGTTTGCCATAACAGGAAAGATTCGAAATTCCAGTGTAAATGCATGGCTCCCCTTGGACACCATCGCTAACAGCCAACATTTACCACATCCCTTAGCATCAGGAGACCAGGTCATTCATCTGCAGCATCCCACGGCTTTACCTCTGTCAGTGCTACTGCTCTATTTACAAGCTGCAAAATGTTTGAGACCAAATGTCTGTGCCCCAAATCTGCTGCTTTGGGCAGGGTTTTCAGTAAAATCTGAGTGTACTGTTTAGGGCCAGTTTGGGGAATTCTCTATATAAGTTCATACAAGGCTGTTCTTTAACAGTGCAATATCTCATTTCTCCAAGAAATGCTTACTTCTTGCCAGCCCTTGTGCAGTCAGAGGGTGTCTATCCACTCCCCCGGCATGCTATATGCAGTAATGTCTTGTGCTTCTTATCTTTCCAGTAATAGAAGGTGAGCTCTAAAGACAGTACACTTGTATATTTGGTCTCTGACTATTTCTATTGACTTGTAACAATACCTGATACCTACTCCAAGTTTAGTAAGTATTCATTGCATTTATTAAGTAATTAACTATTGGTAGCTTTTTAATAAGTGTGTTACAGTTTTCCTCTTACTCAACTAGCTCCCAAATAATTGAGACTGAACTATTAATTTTATTTAGCAAGCTTTAAGGACACAACTGAACAGTATTACTACATTTTAATTCTCTAAACTAATCTGGCTACCTTCCTGCCAAAATTCCAGTGATCCTTGCATTTTAGTACTGATCTGGCTCTCTGGGTATTTTCTCATGGTCTCTCCTCCTTATGGCTAATCCTACCTCTTCTCTCTCTTCTTCTTCTTCCTTGGCTGGGAGGAAATCTAGCCCTATTCTCTCCCCTGGTCAGTCATTGACTGATCAGCTAACTTTATTGACCAATCATGGAATAATTGAGGGGCAATGTTAATACAACACTGAGACAGTAGATTCTTAGAATAAGGATTACAGTCAGATATGGTGGCACAAAAATCAACATTTGAATAATTCAAGGCTAATCCTTACATAGGGCACAATACCATTATTCCTACAATTAACCTCTGGTCGTAAAATTTCATTCTAAATATTTTGACACTTAGGTTACAATTGCACATCTTAAGTTGATAAAGCCTTCACAGGCTTTACTTGTTAAGTAAAAAGGAAAACAAACATTCCATTCTTCACTAATAATGTGAGTTACTCCTTGAGAAACATTTCTTCATATTCCAAACATAATCAATCCTAGTGGAGTGACCCCAAATAAAAACATTTTTGAAGAAATCTAATAAAAGCCACCTTTTTTGATTCCTAAACCTTCCATTCTTTCAAAAGGAAACGCAAAGCTGTGAGGCTAAGAAAAACGAGACCAAGGTTTTAATCAGTGAGTAGTCAGTTAATGACTAATAATAACTAATTTTAATAGTCATTTAATGCCTCCACCAGTTTTTCCTCTCTCCGTCCCATTGTTAATAACACAGACTTTTATTGGCATTCCCAAGGTAACAGTATCCAGTGTCTGACCTACATGAGTACTCATATCATCTTCTCTGACATGCTCAAAGCCATTGCTTTCCTGACAATCAGGTCTCTAGAACTACCTGAAATGATGATCCTAAATTTCTCTCCCAGGTTTCAAGTGTCAACCAATACCACAGTACTCCAATTTGGGTAAGAGCTGTCAATGAGGGCTTTAATAATCAAAGAGTTGGTCCTGAATCTAATGATCTAATGTTCCAAGCAGGAGCTTTTATAAAGCAGATAGATAGATAGATAGATAGATAGATAGATAGATAGATGATAGATAGATAGATAGATAGATAGATAGATAGATAGATAGATAGATAGATCATTTGGACTCTGACCTGATCTATGGAATAATCTTTTGACACATTCATAATAGAGTAGCTTATTATCAGGTAGTATAAACTGCTTTTGGAAGCTATCTTTCCACATCTCTCTCCTCTACCCCTTCCTCTCTCCTTCCTGGTTGACTTTAAATTAGTACTTTTCCCTACTAGATCTTTAACCATGATGTTTCTGCCGTGCCACAGCTGATCATGTCTGAAAACCTTGAAAATTGAGCCTAAACAAATCTTTCCTCAAAAAAACTGTTCTTAAAAAATATTTGTCACAAAAACTTAAAGTGACTAATATGCCCAGAATTTCTTTCATTTCTTTCTTGATCCTCTGGATTTATACAAAAAGAAGAAAGAAGAAGAGAAGAAGGAAGAGGAATAAAATAACAACAATGACAACAAAAACAATGTCATTCTGTTATTCACATTTGTGTTAACTTTTTCTTTCAGGGTTGCACAATTATCTATTGTAGTTTTTAAATAGACCTCAGACTAAATTATTTCTCCTAGGGGGAAAATGGGAGAACTTCAAGTTTTAGGATGTTTTCTGTACTGGAATGTAGGATATCATCTAGAACTGGGTTTAGCTACTTATGACATAGACCCCAAAACTATTATCTAAAAGCTTAGACTTCAGCTCTAGTGTATCACAAACCTTAGGAGGCCACTTCACATCTCAGGTCGTCCTATCATGCTTTGGCCATATACTCATAAGCAAAGAGGAGAGAGGTTTAAAAGTGTGGAGAGGGGTGGGTCTGGGAGCAGGAGAAGATGGCGGTCTCCACAGTTATTACTGAATCTAGGTTGTAGAAATGGAAGAGGTTGAGTGGATGTTGTAATTGTTATATTTCAAGGAGTTAAAGTTCCTCGTAATTTTCATTTGTTGGAAGAACTTGAAGAAGGACAAAAAGGAGTAGGTGATGGTACGGTTAGCTGGGGCCTTGAAGATGATGAAGGCATGACACTTACAAGGTGGACAGGCATGATTATTGGGCCACCAAGGACAAACTATGAAAACAGAATATATAGCCTGAAAGTAGAATGTGGATCTAAATACCCAGAAGCTCCTTCATCAGTTAGATTTGTAACAAAAATTAATATGAAATTAATTAATTAATGGAATCAATAATTAATTATTTATTAATGGAATCAATAATTCCAGTGGAATGGTCGGTGCACAGAGCATACCAGTATTAGCAAAATGGCAAAATTCCTATAACATTAAAGTTGTACTTCAAGAGCTAAGATGTCTTATGATGTCCAAAGAAAATATGAAGCTTCCACAGCCACCAGAAGGACATACGTACAACAACTAATTTTAGTGTATCTCAAACTTGTCTTAATTCAACAACCCATGTTATTGTCTTGATTAAATATCACCATGCAAAATACCCACCATTAAGTAAAAGAATTGCAGCTGGTAAACATGACCTGGACAGTTGTAAGAGTATATTTAATATATGTACACCTATTATGTTTTCAGGTAACAAGAGAAGTGCGGCACAACTTCTTTTTTGTCCTCTTAAAGCACTGTCGTTTAGACATGAACCTGAAGTACTCAAAGTGGAATTCAGGTTTTCAAGACAGGAGCATGTTAAAAAACTGTCAGATGGCCATGGAAACCTTTGTTTTTCTGAAAACTAAAGTCTCAAGATGGAAGAACAGAAATGGCATGTTTTGTCCATCATATTTAGAGCTGCAATTGGAATTGTTTAAAGTAGCAGATAGAATGACTAGTCACCAATTGTGTTAATTCTTGAAGCAGTGTGGGTACTGACTACTACTAGTATCTAAAATAGGTTCAGGATTGTTTTGATACCTGTATTTATAATAAAAAAATGTTTGGGGTTTTGAATTTCTGTTAAAAGCTGTTCCCGTTTGTTACATGTAACAGACATAATTTGTTTACAGTCTTTGTTTAATAAAACATGCTTAGAAGTTTTTTTAAAAAGAAGTGCAGAGAGACAGTTTTTTAGATTACCTATGGATGCTGACATCTTCCATTATGTTTCATTGGCTAGTACACAGTCACACAGACAGACTGTCCACAAGAGAATAGGAAAAAATGTAGTGCTTAGTGTATTTGGACAGCTTAGATATTGGGAAAGGCAACTAGCAGTGAGCATTATAGATACCAACTGTTTTTGTTTCATGATAAATTAGTAAAAATCATAAAAACATCAAAAGTGAAAATCATAAAAAAGTAGAACTTGAAGTTCCCTCTCTAGGCACCAGAGCAATAGCTGGGCAGTTAGTTACTGAGAGCACTTACTGCTCTTGCAGAGGACCCAGGCTTGATGTCAATCACCCACATGGCAGCTCACAACAGTTCATTACTTCAGTTCAAGAGGATCTAACCCTGACTCCCTCTTCTGACCTCTAGAGGCAGGAATGTGGTACATATACATACATATGTGCAAAATACTCATACACGTAAAAATAATAAATAAATCTTTCTTTTTAAAAAAGCTTCAATTGACGGGGGGGGAAGGAGAGAGAGAGAGAGAGAGAGAGAGAGGAGATTCCTCTATAGGCCTCCAAGGTCCATTAAATGTTAATAAATAATTCAGTATCCCAAGTTTAATTCCTACCTCAAGTTTTAACTGTCCTTGCAATATCTTTTAATCAAGGCTAAGGACGAAAACAAATTCATTTACAATGGCTCTCACAATTCTTTTGTCATGTGACTTGGCTTCAAGTGTATAACATTCATCAAGGGAGACATGAAGAAAGTGAACTCTAGAACCAGGCTTAATTTCAATGCTGTGAAGGTTGGGCATGAAGCACTGAGTACTGGAGTAACTGGAATTATTTTGCTCCTGTTTTAGTTACTTTTACTGCTGTGAATAGAAGCCATGACCAAGGCAACTTATAAGAGAAAGCATTTATTTGAGGGCTCACTTACAGTTCTACAGGGTTAGTCTAAGATCATCAGGGCAGGGAGCATAGTGGCAGATAGGCAGGCATAGTACCAGAGCTGGAACTAAGACCTTACATCTCATCCGAAAGTAGGAGGCAGAGAGAGCTAAATGGGCATGGTGTGGGCTTTTGAAAACTCAAAGGCCATTCCTGATTTCATACCTCCTCCAATTGAGCCACACCTCTGAATTCTTCCCAGAATAGTTCCACCAACTAGGGACCAAGCAGTCAAACACATGAGTTTCTGCTGGCCATTCTCATCAAACCACCACAGTTTCCACCTCTCCTCTTACCCAATGATATGCTTGAAGACTTTCCATTATTGGTCTATATCCTCAAGAATATTCTTTGTAGCCAGCACTACACTGAGGTGAAATGGCAGTTAGTGTAAACAAACATAAGAACTGAGGTGAAGAAAAAACAATATGGAGTTAGATGTTACAGAGAAGAACATGGCGCTGGAAGTATGCCTAAGTTCCACCAGTGTCCTCTCTACTTATTGCTGATTTGTCTTGATTCATTATGTCAAAAGTAGACATTATTATTCTAGCCCTTCTCTTCTTTAAGTTTAGCATTCATTACGAAGCATTTTTATGCTTGTAAGAATTACCCGGTAAGTAAACCAGATCAAGGTGTCTTTACAATGTGAGAGATTGACAAAATAAAGGGTCAGAGCAAGGTGAGCTGGGGTGAAGAATCAAGTCACTGACTAACCCAATAGTGGGACTCATAAAGATAATGACCAGTGGCAACCACACATCACTAAGGAAGGACTTTCTGTTGCAGCTGTGAGATGCATCACCTTAGATCAGGACCTCTCACCCCACTCACATCTGCTTCCTGGAACTGCCATGAGCTTAATGATCAGCAGAGCTGTGCTTAGTCGGCCTGAGAAGCCCCGAGTCCTCACAGAATAAGTGTTCTCATTTGAAGCGCCTTCCAAACACATTTAAACATACCAGTCACACATACGCTGTCAGGAACTTGCTAAATGTCTTTTGTGAAAACCATTGCACAGTTAGGATCAAACTTCAGATGCCATCACTAAACCAGGCAGAGGGCACCTGTCACTTCTGAGCAGTAAATGATGGAGAAATTAAACAATGTTTCTTGACCTTCCAAGGAAAATGATCAAGTTTAGGAAAGGTTCCTCAGAAAAACATTTGATCTGCATTTGAATAACTGAAATTATCAAATAGAGAGAGGGAGGAGGATAAGTGGTGGGACTTATTTTCAGACCATGGGAAGAGTGTGTGTCAAGCACCTGTGGTAGAAAGGAGCAGAGGTGATTCATGGGATCAGCGGAGGGCGTTACGAGCAGAGGAGAGCAGCAGGAAGAGGCGTGGAGGGGCGGGGTCAGTCCTGAACACAGAGGCTAACGCTGCCTTGTTTGTTGACTGAGAGAGAACTGTAAGCATGTGTGCATTACACACTGGAATCCCATATATGAAATGTTCTCATAAGATTTAGTGCCACCAAGTCACCAAGGTGGATCAGAATAACACGATTTGAAGGGTTCCTCTGAACTGAGATAGAAGAAGCAGCAAGACTTTGGGACGTCTGGCTGTAAAGTTGAAAAATGTGTGAGTTCAAGGACAAAAAGTATTCCTGTCTTCTTTTCTCTTTTAATGATTTAACAGCACATATTAGTTATATATAACTTCATTATGACATTTGCATGCATGAATATAGTATATTTTTATTATAACCACATACCTTTTATCCTCTTTCCCCCACCTACTTCACTAACCCTGTTAAAGGGACCTCTTTTACAAATTAAGAGGTCCTAATAAATGAGAGGTTGAGAAAGCAAGAGAGGAGGGATACTGTGTCCAAGTTTTCCTAAGACAGCAAGTGGCTTACAGATCACAGGGGAAATTTTATTTTAACCAGGAAAAACAGCATTTCTGCCCCAGCAAGGAGGAGGACAAAGAAGAAGGCACCATTTGGAGAAGTTCATTCGTGATGGTGACAGTAGTAAAGGAATGATCTTAGTTCTCCATTGATGGCCTCCAATTTGTCTTCCAAAAGCTTATTTTCTGAGATTTTTGAAGAATGACTAAAGACAGAAAATTGTGAAGAAAGCAGAGAAAAATGTAAATGTGGTGAGTGGGAGAACAGAGACTAAGAAATAGAGCAACACTCAGCATGCTTTGGACCCTGAAGTATTAGATATAATTCTGATGTCAAGAAGTTTCCTTTAGCCAATAACTACCTATGTTCCCACCATAGACACGAAGTAGGTGCTTGACACACGCCACTGTTTGTTCTCAGGTCCAAGGATAGTCATGCCTCTCTTAATTTGTTACATGGCTTGTTAAGAGCTCCACAAGGTCTATATTATTTAAATCCATGTTTTGAAATATCTAGCTATTACTGCAGCCCACTTTAAACAAAGTGTACAGGTTATCATGATACATATTTGACTAAAAGCATTACCTTGAATTTACCATCTCAGTTTATTTATAGTTTCTTTTTTCTCCATCTTATTCCTAATTATCATATATATCACTGGGCATAATGAATAATCTTGGTTGCCACTTTAACAATCACATCTGGGAAAGGGAGCCTCAATTGAGGAACTACCTCCATCAGACTGGCCTGTGACCATGTCTCTGGGGCATTTTCATGGTTCCTAATGATGTAGGAGGGTCCAGTCCACCGTGGCCAGTGCTATCGCTAAACGATGGGTCTGGGCTGTATAAGAAAAGCTGTTGAATGTGAGCCTAGAAGAAAGCCAGTAAGTAACATTCCCCCATGGTCTCTTCTTCAGTTCCTGCTTCCAGGCTCTTGCTTAAATTCCTTCCTTTAATGCTGAACTATGACCTTAACGTGTAAGTCAAATGAACCTTTCCTCCTTCAAGTGCCTGTCAGTTATGGTGTTTATCACAGTAATAGAAAGCAAACTAGAATACAAAGTTAATATATTTTAGCTTCCTTAAGATCCTTTTGTGGGAAGAAGTTAAAAATAATAAGAAAAATGGAGGTTCAAGTACTTCAAGAGCTACATTAATTTTAAAAATTAGTATAGATATAAATGTGTATGCTTGTGTATGAAAAGGGATGTAGATACAGAAACAGGAAATGAAAACCTTAGCTGAGTTTCTAATATGAGAGACAGACAACAACTCCTACTTTTTATTTGGAAAGGGAGGGGATTATAAGTTAGGATTCAAGGAAATCTAGTAAGATGACGAATTGAAGAGGACAGTAATTTCTTACAAACAGTACATTGTCACTACATAAGGATGAAGAGAGGTATTTTAAATAATAGTGTCAAATGAAAGTAACTACTTTAGGGCTCGCAAGACCACTTCCTTCATGTTGTCATTTAACCTCCACGAATACACAATGGTAAGCATAAATATTCTAAAAATAACTGCTGTAAAGAAAAGTAGCATAAACGTAAGGCTTGTACTAAAACGGTTAATGTTTTCCATGTATTTTTCTGACTTTGACTTAAAAATCTCTCTAGGCTGGGGCTATAGTACATTGACACAGCAAGCATTATTAACCCTAGCTTTAATCCAGAATCCTAAAGTAAATAAATAAATGAATTAAAAATAAACACATTTCAATGAGTGTTCATTTACAACTCCTTTCTCTCCAAGAAATTTTTAGATGTCCCTAAGTATATAGGTCTATGAAAAAAGTATGCAAATCAAATCTTTACTGATAACAAATCAGAAGGAAGTTTATTTTCAAACAGTTATTTTCTATATATAATTTTGCCATTTATTACAGATAAAAATAATTTCCAAGCTAATTAGATGGGTGTGCTTATTTTTACATAAAGAATTAAACTTGGCTGAATATTGATACAGCCAAATATTCAGCAACTTCAGTGCCTTTCAGAGTTGACTGATATTTTGATTTTATAATTGTTAATGCTTTGCATAAGTGCAAAGCATTTATGTGCATAAAAGCACAAAATGACAGAAGTATGTTTTAAGATATTTCAAGAATGTTAAAAAATTCTGTCCCGATCCTAAAATAAAAATTCATCTAACGATCTTAAGAAACTCAAGCCAATAGCTCAAAAATCAAATTTTAAAACCAAACATCCCAGCTCAATGTAATATAAAAATAGGTTTGAGTTCTTAGATACTGAAAAATGACACGAGAAAAAATATTGACTCTTCTTTTCTATAATCAAACCATTAGAAGAGCAGAAAACATTGCACAATAAAAAACAGTTCAGTTCATAACATGGAACAACCTTGAATCTGAGCTAAGATGTCTCAGGCATCATTCACTGGAACTGCACGTACAGTGGTTTGCCTAGTGCAAAGTGTGCAAGTATTTACACAGTGCAGAGTGTTCACAACCAAGTCTGCAGCAAAGGCTAATGACACAGTGTGGTCAATCACTGCCAGAAACACTTCAGATCTGTCACATTTGGTTTTGGATTAACTCTGATCGTTGCGCATTAAGAAACCTTTCATTGTTGCCAATTTTTCCAAAACCTCTACATTGGGTTATACAACATCATACGTTACCATGAGCACCAAGTTTATGAAGCCCGCCTCTTCGTGGGAATCAAGATGACATAATGGTTGAGATTATACACTTAAGTCCCCCTTCTACCTTTCTCTCCTGCTTGACCAGTGCATGGCCATCATCATAGATGCCTTTAGATGAGCATAAGGACTCAGCAAGCTGACATGGAGAACATGCTTTAAAAAGAACTGGACTGCAGCTAGTGCGGGAGACACTTTCACTGATGCTGCTATGGTTGATCACAGCATAAAAGGTGGCAGCATGATCTGCTGACACCTCCCTCGAGGCCCCTGAGGCTCAACATATTGTTGGCACATTGTCCTAATGATAATGGCTGAGAGTAATGACTCTGCTCTTCCAGCTTTATGATATCTTGTGGTTATTGTCATAACCGGCAAAAGGAAGTACAAAACTTCCTTCATATTCAAATCAAGTTAATGTGAAGGAAAGTCATCCTGGCCTACTAGGCAGAGTGTCTTTGGAGACCCTCAAGAAAAATATGAGGGAACCCCCTACTTTCCACCCCATGATTGTTTCATATCCTCACTACCAGTCATGAAAAAGGACAAATCTCAACTAAAGCTTCTCTGTCTTACACCTCAAGCCCATTCTCTGACTTCTCAAGTTCAAGTTCTCAAGAGTATTCAGACCTACTTCTAGACGCCATACTGATCCCCAGCAATGCCCTTCCTGGTCTATCAGGACTGAGATGTCCTGACTTATTCTGGGCATGTTGAAAATATGTTAAATTAAAAGCTAAGAATGGACAGCAAAAATGATGTCTGCATAGGCAGGCTGCCACTCAAGCAGGGAATATTACAAGTACTTAGACTTTCTGAATCCTAGACTCCTTAGCTGCAAAAATGGAAGCAACAGAGACACCTTGTTTATACTTGTCCAGTGGTAGAACATCTGGCTGGTCTCATGTTACCCATGTTATCCTGCATAACTCCATAACTCAAATCATCCTGAAAATCCAGAACCACATACCACAACTGTCCTTTCTACCAAATGGACTCTAGATATCACAGAAGTATTTATTGATGTAATTCTTGTATTGTTGACAGTTTGGTTTCTGATAGCAATTCTCTTGGTGCTATTTCAGGACTCTGAATTTCAGTTTTTAACTTAGAACATGTTAGAGAAATGTAACTAATAGCAGAAACACCTTGTATGTTCTCAGGCTGTGGTCAATTGTTAAACAAAAAATAACAGCAAAGTGACGATGAGAATGGAATTTCTTATTGAAGTACAAGATCAGCTTTTAAAGATGAGACTGGATGGTGCAGGGAAGGAGAGTCTATCATCATGAGAGAATGCAGTGACAAATCTTGGGGAATTTTTTTAAATCTATGTGATAAAGTGTTGTTTCTTGTTGACCAAGTTCTTAATCACTACCAACACAATTTCCAGACAATTTTCTAGTGTTTCGTTTCAGCATGTGTACTCTTTAACTTGAATGACATAGCAATACTTCTAAAACACATGTTAAAGCATTTTTACTAACATTTAGTTAACCTTGGCAGCCTAAGCTTCTTTTAAATTTGTCAGGAATTTTGTTTCCAAATTTGATAAGCAAAAAATGATAATAGTTTGCAGTTAATTAAATTGTGGATAATGCCACAAACTTAATTATTTCTGTTAGACTTCATTTTATAAGCTACAAGGTCTAATCTTTGTGTTCTTGCTGGAGAAGAATGATTCTTACACACCCATCACTGAACTCATAGCAGGAGCCCCTAAAATTTAAAAAAAAAATTAGTAAGAGAAAATAATAATAAATTCACTTGATATATTTTATATAACATGAGAGGCTTTAGAAATGTAGATTGACAGAAACAGAGAAACCTATATGTTTTAAGTGTAGAAGTATGGAAAAAATGGATACGAGAAAGGGCATTTGGACCAAGGTATATGGTATCTTGGGAAAAGAATGGAGGGAATTAAACAGGCCTTTTAAATTTGATTGTCCTCCTTTCTGTGAATACAATGAGTAGGGTGGGCATCTAGTAATGAAGGTCGTATGATTTGCTTCAGAGGTAGGTCAGTAATTTTCATGGCATGACTCACAGAAGAAGAGTGCTAAGACTGCTCTGCTTCTGAAGTTTTCTCCAATGTCAAAGTGCAATATTTTGAAGGCAGAAGGTATTAACAGCATAGAAAGGTAAGGATATCTTAACAGTTTTAATATTCTGAAATTAGAAAAGGAAAAACCAAGAAAAGTTACTGTGATTAAATATTTAATCCTGTTCTCTAGTTATATGTCATTAATATATGTTATAATTGTACATGTACAATTGCTAACTTCTTATATTGTCTTAAATAAAAATCACAAGTGGCATGATTGTCATGATGATAACAGACTCCTCTCAGATTAGCTCTAAATCCCACTTTGTTTTGGTACAAGCATGATTTGTTCTTCTTTATGCCTGAATGGTACTCCATTGCGTGTGTGTATACTATCTCTTTCTATATCTATTCATCCGCTGATGGAGACCTAGACATGATCCATAGTTTGGCCATTGTAAATGTTGCCCCAATAAATATGGATATGTAGGTATGTCTATAGCAAGCTGATTTTGATTTCCTCTGTGTATAATTTAGGGCTATGAGAGTCAGTTTTATTTTTAGATTTTGAGGGAAACTCTGTACTAACTTCCATAGTAACAGTAGCAATTTACCTTCCTGTCAACAGTGTATAAAGGTTCCTTCCCCTCCATTTCCTTGCCAGGATTTTCTCTTGCCTGTTTTCTTCAAGATAACCATTCTGACTGAG
>NW_021604719.1:7166604-7179814 GCF_004785775.1 Grammomys surdaster
CCTGCCTCAATAAAAGAAGACAGAATAAGTCAGGGTAGAAAACTCTTCATGAGAAGGAGGTGGATATTACCGAGACAAGGTAAGAAAGAGGCTGTGGGAAGCTAGTTGGGCATTCCCATTGCAGACATAGCCCATAAGCTTAAAATGTCTTTCTTTGGGCACAAGAAAACCAAGATCATTAGAACCGTGACTTCTATCAAACTTTTCCTAGAAGACTCAACCCTTTTCTGGAGCTTTCTGTGGGTATACATTGACATGAAAGTGAGCTGTGGGTGCCATCTGGAGGCTAAAGGGACATGAGCCAGCATGGGAAAGTCAGCCTCGAACATTCTTTCTGAGCTTTTGAAGTCACACATGCCAGTTTCTCTATCACCCTCAACTTTCGGAGGCCTTCTGCAGTAAAAGAGACTCCCAGAAGCCATGTAAAGATGGCCCCATTGAAGAAAGATGGTCTCAAGACCTACCCCACCACCCTGTCCTCATTAGCTTAACAAATAGACAATGCCATTGTCATATAATTATTATGTCTTCTTAGTACCTTTATCATAACTATACATACTACCAGCTGATTGAAGCCAATCATTGGTAACTAATTCTGATGTTGGAGAGTTATGAGTAGCTATTCCTAACTAAATTATCTAAGTAATGCTTTTAGGAGGGTCATCTTGACCCTATTACTAAAGGTTCAGATGTTTTCACTTGCACAAACAGTACTCTTTACATTTTTTTTTTTGAGTCTGTGACTGTGTCTCTCCACATAGCCCAGACTGTCCTGAAATTCATTTTGTAGACCAAAATGGCCTTGAACTCATAGAGATCCACCTGTCTAGACCTCCTGAATGCTGGGGTTAAAGGCATGTACTGCCAACTACCTCCAGCTCTCTCTGCATTTCTAAGACTCAGTTCTATTTACTTTAAAAAAAAACCTCTAATATATTAGTTTGTCTCTACCTTATGCCCCAAAGAGGCCAAAGATTAGACCTAATTATCCTGAAGTGTTGCAGTGGGCTCATGCTCTAACTATACATCTCTGCTCACCTTGTCTCACCTGGAACTGCTCCCTATGAAAGAGACGGCTGAGCAGGAAAAGAGCAAAGCGAGCTTGGCATTAATTGTTCTCTTCACTCACAGTGACTGGCAAGAATGGATAGTTGCTTCAACATCACATACTTGTAAAAAGCTTAGATCCTTGGAAAGGATCCTTGACAGTGAGCTTATTGAAGGGAGGACTTTTCTTTTTGTCACGCGTATTTTTGGGGACCCACACTTGGTTTTAGGAAAAGAAAAGATGATCTCCACAGAGATATATTTCTCTCGTGTCGACTGTGCGGTTAGTAGAAATGCTTGTGTTTCCATCTTAAGCCCAAGGGGAGGAGGCTGGACCTCTTGTTGGTTTTGTTCAGAACCTAGGAACTGGCCATTATTCTAGACCATGTCTTCTAGACAACCGTTGTCTACTCATGCTGAGCAAGCAACAAAATCAACACTTAGCTTAGAACTCCTTTTAAATTACCTCTAAAATGAGTGGATTTCCACACAGCTTGTTGTACATCCTTGTTTTTCATTAACATACCTCATATCTCTGATATCCCATATCTCCTTTCCCCATGTCTACCTAAACCTTTAACCTGAAGTACCCCTCTCTGTTCCATCATATCATCTGTGTTCTACCATCCACTCTAAGTATATGTTTCAAATTGGGTTGCAAGACCATAGGTTTCCATAGAGCTTTTTTATACACCTTCCATTTGGGTTAGCCTTGCCCTACACACTCATCTCCCCTCCCATCCCCATCCCTTCCATCTCTCCCTCTTTGGGTCTCTTCTGTCCCCAGTATTTCGCCATCTCTACCTACACTTTTCTATCTCTCCTTCCCCAACAGATGCATCGGAAAGGCCCATTTCTAATTATCTGACTTGTACATATACTTCAAGTTTAAAACGCAAATGATGGGAAGCTAGGCTCTCCATATGACAAGGATCAATTGACGTTTGTTATTCTGATCCTGGGTGATCTCATTCAATATAATATTTAAATCAACTACACTCTCATCTATGAAAAAGTACCAACATAAGATAAAATCATTTCTGTCAAAATCTTTGTAAAAAAAAATCCATCTCCTTTTCCTTTTCCTCCTCAAATATTTTTAATCCTAAAATTATTTCTAGATATAATATGAAAACGATAGTCCCAGCTGTGGTAGCATCAACCCATCGTCCTCGTACGTGGGAGGCAGAAGCAGAAAGATTGAGTACAAAGACAGCCTGGGTTATATAGGACTATCTTGCCTCAACTTTACGGGGAAAAATTTTTATTGGACTCAGGGACTATTAATTCTGATTTTTAAAGGAGGACATGATGTCAAGAAGGAGACAAGTTAGTATGTCTGGAGGAAACTGGAGTGTGTGTAATATTAAAACATGCTGTACACATGTATAAAATTTTCAAAGGGTAAATAAAAATAGTATTTGAAGAAATAAGAGAGCATAACTCCAAACCTGCTTTCCTAAACTACAAATTAATTCCAAGGGAAACTGATTTGTCAGAAGGAAAACTATGGAAGGACAGCATAGACATCAAAGCCAGCCAAGTTGCTAAAGAACCGATGAGCGAATAGCGTCAGGCTTAATGTACTCTGTGGGGTAAATCTTTTAACAGATTTGTCTTCTAAAAGTCTTCATGGTAAGCAACCCAGGAAGCTAAGCTCCTGTGATTAACTCTTCTCTCTGTCTGTTCTTTGCTGTAGTCCAGATCATTGGAACTGATAAGCAGAGCTGAAGACTCCTGATAGCCAGCAACTGGTCTCAGGGATGCAGAACTCACAATTCAGACCCAGTGACAGAAACCTCTACCTACACACATAAAGCCTGACATTTGACTACAATGGGGCTCCAAAGTGATGCAGAAAGCCATTCAGTTGGTTTCTTTAAGTACATTTCCCATAAGTTAGTGCTGAGAGATCATGTTTTAAAATTCCATTTCCTGCTGGACATAATCATTCTCAATGGTTTGCCCATACAAGTGACAATTTGGAGAGTCTCCAAACGACACACAATAGCAAGAAAAGGAAATGAAGAGAGTGGGAGAGGAGGAAGAGGCGGGGCTTGAGGGTTTCACGGTCTCCTTTATGCTCCCATTTGTTTAATAGGCTGTAATCAAAACCATTGCTTATCTGGTTGTAGCAAAGTTGAGAGCAAGGAAAACTGACATCATCAGGAAAGCTGACTCTGAGGCTAAAATACTATCTATGGAGTACAGGAAGTGGTCCGACATCTCAGGTGTGCCCTTGGGTAATGGCATACGTCTCATTCTTGTGAGCCCATTGCAGGTCATCTCTCTAAATGTAGCTGTCTTTGGTGAAAACAGGAATAATGTAGCCACTATCACTCTGTGAAGAAAGGCTTGATGTCTAATATAAGCCCTTCAGAAATACCTCCTAAGATGCCACTTAAAAGCATGGTCCGTGGGCAAGCAGCATCAATACTATCTACAGATGCATTTAAAATCCTCAGTGACAAGTCACACTTTATATTTACTGAGTGAATCAGAGTTCGCTTTTTAAGAAAGTATGCAAGTGTCATGAATAGTAGAAAGACTAACATCTGAGCTCAATGCCAAGCGCCATGGTGCCGGTCTGCTCCTGTCTTTATCGGTCCACTCCTAGACATATACAGACTTTGTGTATAAACATTTAAAATGTGAACAGCCATTTGACCTGTGGGCACGTCTAAGTAAGTATACGAGCAGTGAAGACTCTCGGTAGCAATGGACTGGCGGGGACTGGGGCCTCTGTGGCAGGTTGGACATAGCAGAAGCTGCAGTTTGTGAACAGCAGAACCAAGTATCACATGATTGATTTCAAAAGAAAAGGAGAGATTCTCGTCACTGTGTCTACAAAGTGTGACTTTCCCATGTTGGACCAGAGAGTAGTGTGGACCACATTGACCGTTATAAGTCACTGTTCCTGCTGCCTCGACAAAAAGAGAAACCTTAGCTTATGCATCTTGAAAAGTGGAGAATCCAGCAGGGCAAAAACTATCCATCTGGACAGCCCTCAGTCACAGCCTAGAAAAGGATCAGAAACTTGACGACTCTATCAGAGTGGGAAAAGCGAAGTTTCACTTCCTCCACTTCAGGGATTTGTGGACTGGGAGCTCAACCCAGCCTACAGTCTATTTCTATACATAGAATATTGTTGGAACAAAACTATATATATTCATGTGTGTGTGTTACCTATGGCTGCCTTTAAGCTCAAATAGCAGAGTCCAGTTGCAACAACTGAGGCCTTCTGCCCTGCAAAAACTAAAATGCTTGCCAGTTAGGTCATTTTGAGTAAACTGCCTCAGAGAGTTGCGAGCAAGTGCTTAAGATGATGTGTTTCTATTGTTCTTGCTATGATTTCTTCCAACCACTTCCTCTGGAAAACAACCTCTGCTAAAGAAGACACCATGGACAGACTTGCTGACAGGCTTGCTAGATTTCTTCGGAGTTTCTTGTAGCTTTCAAGATCTTTTTAAGTAAGCACTTTTACTATTAAAACTATATGGACAGGGTTGCTTCTTCATGAAGCAGTCCATTTGTTATGTAAAGGCAGCAGTGACTTGGTACCTTTTCAATTAAATCTATACAAAGACTATTAAAAGCCTAAAGAAGCAAAGAACTTGGCTAGGAGACAAATATTGTCCTCGCTCCACACCTTTGAAACAGTCCCAAGTTGGTGAAGGAAGCTGGGAGAGCAGCTGCTAAACAAGGGATCCTTTCCCAGAGAATTTGGGGCTGTTTGTGTTAAAGCTTCAAAGTACAGAAAGCAAGCATCCTAAGTCCAGAAGGCAAACCTAAACAAACAAAACCTTCCTGCCTTTGAATTCACTTTAACAACAAAAGGAAGAGGCCCCAGTGATTAGGGTAAAAGCCCGCGTGCACACACACACACACTCACGCACGCACGTACGCACGCACACGCACACGCGCGCGCGCGCACACACACACACACACACACACACTCCTCTTTGTGATACAGTGTTAACAAAACAAGTGCAGCATTGCTTACCTAAACTTCTGCAACACCAACTTAGAAATACTACTAGTGCCACCTTGTGGTCATAGAGTGTATTGCATGCCCTTGGCGTCAGACCTTATTTTTCTCAGGAAAAGCGTGTCTTGTAAAAACCAGAATCATTGTCCTCTTAGAGAAAGAGAAGTGATGGGTTGTCTAGAGTTTGTCCCACAATCTAGAGATCCCAGATGAAGTGGCATTTGAACTCACTTTTAAAACACCCATACTTCTTTGAAACTGTTTCTCTATATTAGAAAACCCAAAAATACTTCTTATCACCAAACACTTATTCCTATCAGAATGAAAGACGTGACTGAGTCAGGGATCAATCTCAACGGTGGAGAGCTTGCCTAGCAAGCACGAGACCCTAAATTCTATTGAAGAGGGGTAGGAACAGTAGGTGCTTAACCTTTACTCCTTTCCATTTCAACTCAGGCAAGCTCAGAGACATCAGGCAGAGGACAGTTCATAAGCAAAACCAGGGTTAAGGCAGTTTGTAGCCACTTCATCCCAGGACCAAAGAGAAAACAGGCCAACTTAACTTGAGGCCCAGGTCTTCTTAGCTAGACTGCTATGTTCCTCATGGGATACTTCCAGTAGCAAAGTTGGTTGCTTGTTACATTTTATAACGCTTGCTGTAGAAATTACATTGTAAGTAATCACAGCAAGAGCTCATGTAACCTACTAACAAAAGCCTTCCACACAGGCTGCCTGTAGCCCAGTCACACAAAAGATAGACAGCCACCTAGGGCATGGCTGAGAGGATTAGAGAAGCAGGGCAGGAAGGCTTAAAGCCCGGCATGGAGGTGAAGGCCAGTGGGAAAAACATGAATGCCTGTGGAGAAAGGAACAAGTTAGCTGTCTCTCTCTTGGCAGAAATGTGGGCCCCATCTCCCCATGCTAAATCCTTTTGCTTCTGATTTGAAAAACATTTGGCCTCCTGAAAAGTACACCCTCAGTGTTGATGTCAAGGAAGCACAAAGAGAGTCTCCACTGGTCCTCCCTGGATGGAGTCATGATGGCTATCAAACAAGGACCAAGATGGCCTCAGATCTCTGAGGGAAAGAACAGAACTATATTCAGGAGATCCTCTGGGATCTGTCAGGAAGAATAAGAAATGCAACCCTCTGAGGACTAAAAAGATGTATTTTAAAGAAAAATGGCTATACTGTAGGAAATGAATACTTCATGAAGCCAACCAGTGGTGCAGTGAGCAACTTGCTTTCTGTCTGTAGTGTTAGTGAGAATATATTTTGCTTAGAAGACACTATTACTATCATCATCGTTATTATTATTGGGACTTAATGGACACTATTTTCTTTAGTCAAATGGACATTACCTCTTCCAACCCCTGCTTTCCTGGTGATAAAGTTGAAGTTTAGAAAAGTTTAGTGACTTTTGAAACACTAAAGGGAAATAAGGGGAAAATGGACCCAGCTGTGTCTGCAGGGCAGGTGCTGTCCACTCTGACCCACGAGTCTGTTATTCCTTCTGCAGCTGATTGTCTCGGACAAAGCAGACTACAAAGTTAACACTTTGGGATGGAGACATCTGCACATCAGGAACTGAGCTCATGAAGCACTGTGTGTGGGTGGGGTTACAGTATGACTACAGTGTAGCTATGCTCCCATGGACAAGGCACTCCTCCCTCCAAACGCCTGGCTGTAGTGGACCAGGGGATTGCAAGCTACTTCTAGCAAGAGCTATTTTTGACTAACAGTCAAGGTAGCTGTTCCAGCTCTTGTAGGTGCCCTTTTCCTGGCTGCTGCAGCAAAGTAATAGAGTGGGTAGCTTATAAACATTTACTTCCTGAGGCTCTGAGACCTGAGATGTGAGATCAAGTGCTAGCATCTGTGGTTCTGACACAGGACTCCTCCGTTGAGGCTGATGACTCCTTGTATTCTCACAACACAGGAAGAGAGCAGGAGGGCAATAGGGTTTCTGAAATTCCTTTCCTAAGAACGCCAATCCTACAGTTCACAAGCACTTTCCTCCAGACACCTGATGAAGTCCCCAAAAGTCCACTTTGTCATGCACTCAGGGTTAGAACTCCAGCCTACAAACCTGCTGCACTTGTCTACAGTCTAAAATGGGGCATTCATTCCCACACAGTGATCATCTTATTTACATTTTTCTTTTTTTTTTTTTTTGAGAAAGGGTCTCACTATGTATCCTAGTGGGCCTGAAACTCACTATAATAGACCAAGCTGGCCTTAAACTCAGAGATCCACCTGCCTCTGCCTCTAGAAAACTGGGATTAAAGGTGTCCATCACTATACCCATCTTGCAGCTTTTACTTTTTACCTGGACCCTGCTAGCGTGAGTGAAAGAGTTAGGATTTATAGTAGGAAGGTTATTTTTAACTTGATCCATGGCACAGTTTATCAGCCAGAAACTTCCCACAGCAGACACCAGCATCTCAATGATTGACACAGTTAAGGAAGAAATGACCAGAGAAGATGCCTGAACAGCACAAGGACCTCAGCCAGGATCAACCCCTAAACTGGTCTCTTAGAAGATACTCTCTAGGTTGCCCCACAAAGCACCTCACACGGCAGACTATGGAAGAATGAATCTTTGTAAGGAAATCAATTATCCTTTCCCAGCAAAAAGTTTGAATCTTGAATCTGAATGAATATTCATTCAAAATATGCAAGTTAACCCAACATAGGTCATTTCAAAACAGAAGAGTCCTAGATACAAAATGCAAAGGCCGGGCATGTTTTAGATTTTTTTTTTCTTGGCAACATGGTACCGCTTAGGCAAAAAATAAAATCTTGGCCAGACATGGTGGCACATGCCTGCAAAGGAGTAGCATTAAGAAGGCTGAAGCAGGAAGATTGCCAGGAGTTTGAGGTCATCTTCAGCTATATAGTAAGTTCTAAGCCAACCTGGACTAAATAATGGATTCTTATCACTATAAAAAAAGAAGGAGAATAAGAAGAAAAGAAAGAAGAGAGAGGAGAGAGAGAGAGAGAAATGTAAAAGAAAGAAAATTATTTGCACACTTCAATTGTGCTGTGGAAATGCAATACAATCCTGGGTGTATGTATGCTGGCTGGATTTATGTAAACTTAACACAAGCTATAGTCATCTGAAAGAAGGGAACTTCAATTGACAAAATGTCTCCAGATCAAAATAGAACTACTGACCTCAGGACATGGGTAATTTTATCAGCAGTGTCTGCTGCATCAACACTCAACAGAGCAGCATTCTTGAAATTTGTAACCTCACTATGCAAAGTTAAAACATCCAGAGGGGTGATAGAATTATGCCAAATACACTGCAAGTATCTTTAAACATTTTCCTAATTATAATGACTACCACTATAAATTTTAGAACTAACATGAATCCAATGGTATTTGGCTTGACACTCAAGATGGCTCCTTACCTTTAACTTCTGAATTTTCTTCCAGTAATTTGAATAGGATAAAGAGCACCAATCCATTCTTCCAAATGCCTATCTAAATCCTCTTGTATATTCAACACATTAGCAACATTTTTTTGCTAAATGATTAACAAAAGTAGCTGTCTAATACATATATGTAATTAAAATGGTATAAAAACATAAAGGAGGAGGGGGGATGGGATAGGGGGTTCTAGGGAGGGGAAATGGGGAAAAGGGATGACATCTGTATTGTAAATAAATAAAATATCCAATAAAAATTTTTTTAAAAATTGGTAGCTTTTCTATAACAGTAACAAACTTAGCAGGGATGAAATTGGGTAGAGTTAGAACTCATTCAGCATAAATTTATTTATTTATTTTTTAAAAAAAGTGAGTATAAACTTAACCAAAAAAGAGAAGGCTCAAAAAAAAAAAACAACTTTAATACAGTAAATGAAGAAGTTAAAGATGGCCTTAGACGACGGAGAAGAGCAATCTGATGACAAAGGTGTATCTGAAATGACCAATAAATTCATCCAGATATGTTACAGCAAAAAAATAAAAAGAAAAGAAAGAAAGAAAGAAAGAAAGAAAGAAAGAAAGAAAGAAAAAGAAAAAAGTCTTCAGATCAGGCTGTAGACAAAACTGTGAGGCTTTTCTTAATCAGCGATTGATGAACTGGTGGTCCTGGATTCTATAAGAAAGCAGGCCAAACAAACAAGCCATGGGGAGCAAGCCAGTGAGCAGCACCCCTCCATGGCCTCTGCATCAGCTCCTGCCTCCAGGTTCCTGCCTTGCTTAAGTTCCTTTCCTGACTTCCCCTGATGAAGAGTGATGTGTAAGCCAAACAAATCCTTTCCTCCCCAAGTTGCTTTGGTCACAGTGTTTCATCACAGCAACAGTACCTTAAGTAAGATAGTTCTCATTGCTTGTTTTATGTCAAACAGCCTCATTTCCTTCAGACTTCAAGTGAGGCATTTTTAAAAAGTCTTTAGAGATATCTTTGTCAAGAAGACGAAGAAAAGCAGGCCAGATGATGGGACACTTATGTGAACTCTTGAGTCGCCTTTGTTTTGTTTCTTTGGATTCAAGATTTTCAGGGAGACATTAACAAAATAGATTTCACTGTAAGATGATTACTCGAGATAAAGAACCTGTAATCCCATTCTAGGAGGGATGGATTCTCATCTGAACAAAATGAACAAAGGCACTAAGTGAAAGGGGGAGAGGGTGTACATCTGTGGTGAAGTAGAATGAGTATGTCGTCTTGAGGTAACCAAGGGTCGAACCATGAATTTTCCTTTCCTGAAAAACAGGCTTTATGTAGTCTATTCACTTGCTCTGTTCTAATTCCTAATTCCATTATCTACAGCATCTACAGATCAGTGCAGGCAGTGAAGGATTCTGGGATGTAGAATGGCAGAGCCAGAGTACAGGGAGAAACTAGAAATTCTGAGAGAGTCAGCGACCTCAGCAGAGTTAATCCTTACATTAGTCCACAGTCCAGACACGGCAGCTCTGGTGCAAGTCCAAGTGGAATACAAAAGTTCTGTCCCAACAAGCAGAGAAAATGTGGCTTTAGGATGATCAAGTACGCAGAGACAATAGGAGAAGCAAAGCTGAGGCAGGTCTGTACTTCAAAGAAACCATTCCGGGAATTGGTGGCAACTGTGAATGCAGCCAAGCCCTGAAAATCCAGACCCAATAGAGACAGAGCTACTAAAAAATCATCCAGCTGTCCTGGCTATGTGTGTTTGGTATGGGAGCGGTCCATACCCTACTAAATGACTAAAGAAAATAGAAAAGGTCAGGTCTTCCTGGAAGAGAAGCATGCTACCTCACCACTAATCTTATCACACAACAGACTTGCCTGAAAGTTCACCTCAGAATGACCAGTTCTTTGTTATAAGTATAAATGATCCTTCAGTGTTTCTTATTAACTCCTTACATCTTGGAGAAAACTAGTATATTGAATTATTTAAACATTGATTGATTGATTGATTGATTGATTGATTGATTAGGCCTAAACTCCAGAAATAGTATTTATTTCCAGTAGTGGCAGCTGGTCCTAGTACATGCAACAAGAACAGAAACTAGGTTGCTTCATTTAATTGGCTGACTGCTTCAAAGTCTTCAAGAATTCTAATTAAAGTTAAAAGCTCACCACTAAGGCTCAGTTGCTAGGAAAAGAATAAGAATAAATGAATGATTTAGACAAACTTGCATTCAGTTATGTCTCACAAACTTGGTTCATCCTTTGCTGCTGTCCTTCTTTCTTCCAGTAGCTGAATTTATTTAAATATTTTAATGTATACCTGGGCACATCAGTTGTTAAATATTAAACAGGGAACCCTAGTTTCACACTGGTAAGTGTACTGTACTTGACTAGTAAAAGTGTAAAAAGACTTTACATGCCATAAAAATTCATATATGAATAGGATACGAGTATCTCTCAGCAAAGAGAAAAGAAATTATTATGGGAATGACATGGTTTGCTGGTATTAAGACCTTTAATCCTAGCACTAGAGAGGTAGAGGCAGAAGAACCAAGTATTCATGGTTTCCCTCAGTTGCATAGTGAATTCAAACCATCATGGGCTACATGAGACTTTGTCTCAAAGAGGAGGGGGCAGAGAGAAGGCTTATTAGATAAAATCTGACAACCTATGTTCAAACCCCAGGACCTACACCTTATCCTCTGAGTCCCTCACAATGGCTACTATGGCATGAACACACACACACACAGAGAGAGAGAGAGAGAGAGAGGGGGGGGGGGGGGGGGAGGGGGGGGGGGCGGGAAGGAGGGAGGGAGGGAGATTGAGAGAGATTGAGAGAGAGAGAGAGAGAGAGAGAGAGAGAGAGAGAGAGAGAGGAGAGAAAATAAATAAAATAAGTATTGTGGTTCAAAAACAGTGCCGAGTGGGCTGGAGAGATGGCTCAGTGGTTAAGAGCAATGACTGCTCTTCCAGAGGTCCTGAGTTCAAATCCCAGAAACCACATGGTGGCTCACAACCATCTATAATAAGATCTGGTACCCTCTTCTGGTGTGTCTGAAAACAGCTTCAGTGTACTCGTATACATAAAAAACAGTGGCAAAGGATCAGAAAACCACTCACCTGACAAATGTCTATCATAGTCCCCCTCAGATGTAAACACAAGAGGTAGAGTAAGAAAGCAGGGACCTCCTCAAACAACGGAGGTGCTCAGGACAAGGTCCTCTCACCCCATCTCACCTCCCAGAACCTAACCCTACCTTAGTTATTCCTAAAGAGGAAGTTATTGCCTGAATATGTGATATTTCCCCAAACCTGTAACATTGAAATGTTAACACCCACAGCAGTAGCATACGGTGATGGCCCTTTTGAGAGATGATTAGGCCATGAGGGACAAGCCTTCATATATGGGACTAGTGTTTTCATAAGATCAGCCCCAATAGGCTCCTGCATCTCTGCAGGTGAGGATGCAACCAGAAGATGAACACAGGAGCTGGGCACTGAGCCCTCACCAGACAGAAATCAATGTTAACCTTGCTTTGACCTTGGGCTTCCCAGCTTCCAACATTATAGCAGACATATGTTGTTTGTAACTATACCAGTTTATGATTTCATTGTATTTTAGAGCATCCTTTATGGATTCAGTTAGAGCAGTAAGATCTGCCACAGGTATAAAAAGGTCGTCCCACCACACCTAATGTGCTGGCATCAGAAGCACAGCAAACTGAGTACCGCCTAAGCAGTGTCTACTGCAATTCCCTGGATGGAGATGGGGAAGAGATCGGATGGGACTGAACGTTCAACTTAATATATTCCACATTAACAGACATTCTACATACAAGAAGTGCTATATTCAGAGGAGATTAAATATGATTAGGTTCACAGAGGTCAGCATAGAAACTTGAAAATCTGTATTAAGAATGCTAAATTTTATTGACCCTTCTACACTGAGTCAATAATAGATTAATGATTCCTTTATGATCATCTGCTTTTAAAAGACAGGGTAATTAGCAAGGCATGGAGATAAAAGTGTGCTTCTATTCTTAGCACCCTGAAGCTTCAGAAAGAAGGGTCTTGTATTTGAAACATCCTGGGCTACATAGGAAGACTCTATCACACACACACACACACACACACACACACACACACACACACAAAGTTACATTAAGTGAGCTAACATTTAGTATATGTGGTAGACTATGCTATACACTGTTAATTCTTTTCTCTTTTCATCATGACTTTTTGTTTTCAGGGCTAAAAATTAGCCCATAGCCTACAAGCTCACCAAGTGCTATACTATCCTGATACATCCCCACCCCTTCTTTCTTCATTATCCTTTTATCTTGAGACAGGTTCACGAAATTCCTCAGGCTAGCCTTGAACTTGGCTATACAATCGCATCCACCCAATACCTTTCTGTCTTTTTATTCCTTTGGTTTTTCATTTGATATGTTTCTCTTTCTTTCAGTTCAGTGCGTGGTTCAGCTGGCTCCTCCCTTACCCCAGAGAATAGTCAACGGCCTAGGCTTAGTCCGGCCAATGCATAGCATTTCCCCTACATCGCAGTTAATGAACTAGATGAATGTAACGCTAGGAAGTTCAGGAGAAATCCCACAAGGTTTACAGGATAAACTGCTAAGGAGGCGGGGAAGAGTGTGACCGTATGACAAGGCTACTGAGAGGGATTTAAAGCAGAGGAAGCAGGAACGGGAGATGCGGAGACCCGAGAGCCTGGTGGTTCTGCCTGAGCCCCTTAATCAAGCCTCACTGCTCG
>NW_021604719.1:7189814-7191074 GCF_004785775.1 Grammomys surdaster
AACTCGTACAGCCACCATGGAAATCAGTGTGGCAGGTCCTCAGGAGACTGAGGACTGGTATATCTAAAGATCCCAGCTATAACACTGTGACAGCCTGTATATAAGAGATACTGCCAAGGGAGTGGCAGTATTGGAAGGTGTGACCCTGTTGACTTTTCTACCAATATTGTGTTAGTACTTTAAATTTGTTCTGTGATTAACTAAACAAGCTAGGGTGGTGGTCTGGATGAAATTGGCTCCCACAGGCTCGTAGGGAGAGACACTACTGGAAAGGATTTGAACATGTGGCTTTGCTGGAGTAGGTGAGGCCGTACTGGAGGAAGTGTGTTACTAAGAGTGGGGAATTGAGGTTTCAAGGTCCCAAGCCAGATCTAATCTCAATCTCTCTCTCTCTCTCTCTCTCTCTCTCTCTCTCTCTCTCTCTCTCTCTCTCTCTCTCTCTCTCTCTCCTGCCTGCTGATGTAGAACTCTTAGATACATTTCCAGCACTGGGTCTGTCTTGGAGCTGCCATGTTTCCCAATGTGACAATAATAGACTAACCCTTTGAACTGTAAGCTAGCCCAATTAAATATTTTCCTTCATAAAAGTTGCTGCGGTCATAGTGTCTCTTCACAGCAATAAAAACCCTAAGACAGCTAGCTAGTATATTTTCATATCATCAAATTATACCTGAGGGTGTTTTATAAAAATTAATCATTTTAGACTATTTCAAAAAAAATCAAGTTACACCTGAGGGTATTTAATAATAATCATTTTAGACTGTTTCAAAAGAAAAAACTTGTATGAGTTCAAAGTAGAATAATTTCATCATAGAAGGCAGCTGATGATTCCAAACTGCAACACAATTTAACAGCCTGTTGGAAATCGGAAATTAGAAGCAAACAGTACTCCCGTGCCCGCTGCACACTTCAACAGATGCTGTAATGACCTCACAGCCTGAGAGTCACTTCCCTACAGCCTATTGGAAGCTCAGCCCATCTGTCTCTCGGGCACCACTTCACATTTAGATAGTCTTCAAAAGGTCAATGAAAATAATTCGTCCAATCATTTGGGTGATCCTCACTGATTAGATCAATTGCCTAACGTTAAAATTCCTTTAAAGACATTCAAAATTACAAATGTCATTCAAGGTGGTACACATGTCTAAATGCAGGAAGGAGGCACCTTTGGCATTTCTGCTTGATATTCAGTTAATCTTGCAAGTATCAGTTTTATCTGAATTCTCTCTCTCTCTCTCTCTCTCTCTCTCTCTCTCTCTC
>NW_021604719.1:7191174-7250047 GCF_004785775.1 Grammomys surdaster
CTCTCTCTCTCTCTCTCTCTCTCCCTCTCCCTCTCCCTCTCTCTCTCTCTCTCTCTCTCTCTCTCTCTCTCTCTCTCTCTCTCTCTCTCGCACACACACACACACACACACTCGTCTCATCTCTTTTTCTCTGCCCTCCACCACTGATCCATATTAAACCTCCATGCTTTCCAGAAAAGCAGCCACTTAGTACTTTCATCGCCTTCATTTTCTAAATTATAATTTGTTACACACACACTCTTACAGTTTGCTTTTAATGCATGTCTGAATGTGTAAGAGAGAGAGAAAGAAGGAGCCATCAAAATCTCCCATAAAGGCTCTTTAATTTACCCAATATCACCAGAAATGCAACCACTTTTCCACATTTCAGCTCGTGCTGAAATATGGTCAGCCCTCATCAAAAATACAATAATATCCAGAATCCTTCCACATAGTAAAAACTTAAACACTTTAGGACATAAAAATTATTCTTGTAAGCTCCATTTTACTCAAACAGACATGGTGAGAGCAATGTGTTAGTAGCCACACCTGCTGAAAGCAACCCAGAAAACACTTCGGGAAACATGAAAAGGCCTTTCCTGTCATCTCCTTTGAACAAAAGGAGTTACATACGGTTCTAAAACAAAGGCTACAGGTTCAAGTGACAGCACATAGGAGCAGATAGCACAAGAGACTGGTGGCCAATGAGGGGAAAACCTGAAGTTTGTTTTTACTATAGAAGTTGACAGCACTGCCCTCTGTCTGGTGTCTGTCATGAAGAGCACAGGTCTAAAGCATTGTTCTCAGTCTGTGGGTCATGACCCCTTTCACAGGAGGTCACATCAGATATTCTGCATATCAGTTATTTCTATTACAATTCATAACTGGAGCAAAATTATAGTTACAATGTAGCAATGGAAATAATTTTATTATCGGGGGTCACCACAACATGAAGAACCATATTAAAGGGTTGCAGCATTAGAAAGATTGAGAAACACTGGCCTAGACAAACCGAATCTGCAAATTGTTTTAAGAGAAGTTGGAAATCTTGGGTTTATGTTTTATTTTTTAATGATAGTCTTCATAGCAACCATTTTAACATGCAATTTGTATTAATCCTTAGAGAATTTCATACAATTTATTTTGATCAAATTGACTGCCCACAAATCTTCCCAGATCCGACTCCTTACCTTCTTACTCACCCTCAAATTCACTTAATAATCCACTGAGTGCAATTTGTGCTTTCCTCATACTTAAGGATGTGAAACCATCACTGGAGTGTGGTCAGCCTATCAGGTGGCATACCCTTTTTTTAAAAAGCAAGACAAAACTGACTCTCCCTCCCCCAGAAGCCATCAACAATAGCTTCTTAGGAGTCAGTGATCATGACTGGCCTGATGTTGTGAGATCTTGTGCAGACAATCACAGCTATGGCGAGCCCATCATTTTGATGATTTTGTCAAGTCCAGAAGACATTGTCTCACTCCAGTCCTAACCAACCTGTGTCTCTTACAGTCTTTCAGCTAACTCTTCCTCTGTGGTCCCTCAGCCTTAATGGATGGTGACACAGAGGTCCCATTTGTAGCTGAGTATCCACTGATACCTAGTCTCTGCACTTTGACCCCTTGGGAGTTGTCCTTTGACCTTCCACGTATTCACTTTGCTATGGGCATGCCTGAATATATGCATACATGCACACACATGCGTACACACATACACAACACACACACACAAAGATAAAAAAATTAAATACCATGAAAAAAGTTTGTTATTTTTAATAGACTTTTAAAAACATTGACTGTGGGGGGGGCAAAGAATTTTTTCTTTTTATTTATTCTTCTCTCAAACAATATATCCCTACAGTAGTTTCCTCTCCCTCCCCTCCTCCCAGTTCTGCTCCTACCTCCCCTTTCCAGAGATCTACTGCCCCTCCATTTACCTGCAGGAAAAAAAAAAAAAAGAAGAAAAGGAAGTAAATTTTTACTGGGAAAATTCATTGAAGGAACTATAGCTTGTTTCTTTTGAGTTAAAAAGAAAACCCAGGTGCAGCGCATTGAGCATCCCACCCTCGGATGATAGTCTGTCTACTTACTACCCACCCTGCCTGTCTTCTTTCTGTACACTCAATCAAGAATTGTCCCTTCAAATCTAGACACTCATCAATTTCTCTGTGCCAGACCTCATCCACAGGACATGGATTCTTCATGGAGGAGTCTACCTATTTGAAAGAAAAAAATCACTATTTATATTACAAGTCTAGCACTTGAATATTATAATATTTCAGAGTTTTGGAGATTTTGATCAATTGCATTCGTGCATATAATGTGGAGAACCCGTGTCTGGTTTCTGGGAGACAACACAGACAGTTTCTTAAAGTACTGTAGGACTTACTGCAGCTTCTCAATCTCATTACTCTTACGGAGACCTTGCTACCTGGGGATCACACAGACGAATGCACTTTTTAAAAACACTTTAATGAGTTCACTGAAATTTTCTGCCATGAGTATTTCCTGAAAGACTCTGACTCAGGAAGAGGCTCACTGTTCTGTAGACTGGCCTTAGAGACAACACTCAAGAGCCTTAGACATCTTCCCTGTCTGAACCACCTTCATGGCCCTATGACCTACAGGTCATTTTGTATCTTACTACACTCATGATTCATGTAGTTTTGGGATTTAAAGAGATTTAAATAATTTCTGTTAGACACACAGTGATCATAAATGAAAAACATTTGTTGTGGAGTTTTATATATGACAATTTTCTCTTTCATATTATAACAGTTTGAAGTTTCTGGCATAGTTTCAAAAGGTTTTTCTATACATTTCTTTATATATTTGTGGCTAACCATGGCAATTCAAAAATATCTAATTGGTTAAGAGCAAAGATCTAAATATTAGCCTTGGAAAATATGCCCCTTCCTTTAGTTTGTGTGTGCTCACGTGTGTGTTCTTGTTACCAGAAAGCATATGTTTGGCTTTACCTTTGAAGGAAACTCTGCATTCACATCAAATGGTGCTGGCACAACTACAGACAACAAGCACAGGAGCTCCTTCCCTTCTGCTTTAAAAGCACTGGTTTTGACAGCTCTAATTATGGCTTAGAGAAATGCCAGTCAGGTAGCTGAACTCGTGTTTCAAATACTAACCCTCGGGACTGAGCATATTAAATATTAAACAGGAGCATTAAGAATATCATACATTTTACATAGAATATTTTAGTTCCTACATGATTTTCTCACTGGAATCATTGGTCAGCCCAATCTTTTGCTACTCTTCCCTGAATTATGCACTAAGCAAGACATGTCCCTATACAAATCAGCAAGCTAACCAGAACAACCTCTGTGCAGTAAGTCCTTGTCAACATAAAAGCACTTTTTAAACTATATTCTGTTGCTATTTGGTAAAGCAGGCTAAGAACACAGAATTAATTTTCTTTATAAGGAACATCTAATGAAGCTTTGTTTCACTTCTGACAACGATTCCCCATGTGTAGAAAGAGAATAGTTTCCTGGGCTCAGAAAGAGAAAAGACATCCTATTCCCCATGCAAAGAGGATGTGGATGTGACCTGATTTCTAAAGGGACAAGTTAAGGAACCAAGTACTAGATCACAAGGACAGAGATGAGCAATCAAACTAACAAGTGGGTATAAAATAGTACTGTTGTTGGACCCTTCCTGACAAAGATCCAGGCAGGATTAAAGGATTTTCTAAGGAGCAGTGCTGTAACTTCTGGGATCTCATAGTGAAAGAAAGAATAGATCTCTGGCAAAGAGACAACATTCTGTTTACTTTTCTTTGATACTTAGAAGTATAAAAAGAGTACTGCTAGAAGTTCAAGTTCGACAAGTTACTTTTCCTTCTTATAAACACACATGTGACTTTCAGAACAAGTATCTATGTGATTTTTATCCTTCTGCTATTTCTTCTTATCTAAAATCCAAAGTATTAGAAAATCACAATTTTAAGTTGGTGTAATTCACACAATTATAAAACCACTGGTTCTGATGACCTAGAAACAGTGTGCCTGCTTTTGGAATCATATTTTGAGCTGGAAAGATACTAATTGGCTTCTTTACAATATGGATGCACTTTAGTTATTTGAAAGTAAGCATGTTGTATGCCTTTTAAACTCTCAAATATGATTATAATACACAAAGAGTAAGAATAACAGATTCTGTAAATGTTAGGTCCAGTTCTACCTCCTAGTCCCATGCTCCCAGAAATAAGAATCAGATTCAAAATATATCTACAAATTCTTTACCCATATAGCTAGGCTCTTCTCTGACTAGATCATAACTTAGAATAGCCCATTTATTTTAATCTACATTCTGCCACACAGCTGGTTACCTATGCTCAGGTACCATGCATCTGTCTCCTCACATCTCCCTGGTGAAACTTGCTCTACCTGGCTCTATCCCAGAATTCTTTTTGCCTCCTAGATGTCCCGCCTTCTATTTCCTGACTAAGCCATAGACCATTGGCTTTTTAATTGACAGGTGATGCATCCATACAATACACAAAATATTCTCTGTACAAGATTCTCTACCCATTCTAAGCCAATTCAAGTCCTTAGTGTTATTTTCTATTTAAAAAATTCGGGGGTTTTTTGTGGACTCTCAAGATTAGAGAGAAAAAAAAATCTTATGCACTGTGGAAAGGGAACCGGTTTTGGTTGGTTGGTTGGTTGGTTGGTTGGTTGGTTGGTTGGTTTTGGTTTTTGTGCAGAGCAGCCTCTTATCTATCATTAACTCATGTACAAGAAAGAACTGTACAATCAAAGCAAAATTCTCCCAAACACAAGATTTTCAAAAAACTATTTCAAACACTTTTGAATAGTAACATGGATTTGCATTTTTGACTGCTTACTAAACTAAGTATCCCTATCAAGATACTTTAAGCACAAATAATGACTTTTTAAAAAGTGATCGCATTCCTTTATTATTAACTCAGCAACTACACACAAGCAGCATCATGGGACACACACTACAATAGACCCTTGAAGAGGCAACTGCAAGCAAAACTTCCTGGAACGTCTACTGGAACAAACGTGGTAGATAGTAATCAGAGTTTTCAAAATCAAACTAAATCTAGAAATGGTATTTAAAAGAGTATCAACATGGCAATGCATATAATAGAATTTTCTGACCTTGTGATATTTGTCCAGAGTATTTAGCAGGGAAGATAACCAGGCTAACTTCTAGAGTCTGAGCTAGGAAGTAACTGGACCCAGAAAAAAGCAAAGTTACTATGCAGAGCAACAGAATGCATGCAAAATGAATTGGATGGGAAGTGTGGGGATAAGAGGGTCTAGAGACAGCTTTCAGATCTGAGGAAGAGCAAGAAAGACGTAAGTATGTAAGAGAAAAGGGGCCATACACTGTAGAAAGGGACTGATTCTGACAGTTCTTAACACTTGTATTTTGCAGGTGTGGTAAGAAGCCATCTCAGATGTTAGACATACTCCCACCTTCTCTTCCTTTTCCCTAAGCCTCCTGGAGCCTCTCTCTGACTTTTTTTTTTCATGCCATCTCTGGGAAATGGAATTTTTTTCTAACATTAAATTTGGTGACAATGTCTAAGATGTATAATTCAGGTCTGAACTCTCCCTATGGGTAATAAGTTTGCCTCAGAAGTTATACACTACTTTGGCAGTCTTGTGTTGACAGTTATGATATAACTTAGTTTGGGTTAAAAAAAATCTCTTCTGTAGGAAGGCTGCTTCATCCAGAACTGCCCAGGCATGGGAAGGCGAGTCTCCCTTTTTATAAATTCGGAGTAGTTCTCAAGTAAAATCTACTAAATCTCAGTAGTAGGGATACTTTGGTTCTCTTGTCTCTATTCCCTGTTTTCACAGTACTGCTTCTAGTTCAGGCAAGAAGAGGAAACTCACCCGCTCTCCTACCCTTCCCCAAATACAAGCTCAAGAGGAACATTTTAATAACAAGAGTTGCATGGAAGAAGAAATAAGTAGAAAGAACTATTGAGAAAAAGCAACAGAAAATAAAAAAAAATGGTGTTTTAAAATAAAATGTAGCTAGGGGAACCTGGAAGGCCCATGCTAAGGTATGCCCTTGAAAAATTACACCATGCAACAGATCGGGTATAAAGGAGAAAGGGAAGGGAGTGAGAACCTGGAGAAGGGGTAGAGGCAGACAAGTGGCCATGCAGACAGACAGAAGGAGTGGACGTGCAGACAGACAGACGAGTGGACATGCAGACAGGCAGAAGGAGTGGACGTGCAGACAGGCAGAATGAGTGGACTGCAGACAGGCAGAAGGAGTGGACTGCAGACAGGCAGAAGGAGTGGACTGCAGACAGGCAGAAGGAGTGGACGTGCAGACAGGCAGAAGGAGTGGACGTGCAGACAGACAGACGAGTGGACATGCAGACAGGCAGAAGGAGTGGACGTGCAGACAGGCAGAAGGAGTGGACTGCAGACAGGCAGAAGGAGTGGACGTGCAGACAGGCAGAAGGAGTGGACGTGTAGACAGGCAGAAGGAGTGGACTGCAGACAGGCAGAAGGAGTGGACGTGTAGACAGGCAGACGTGTTAGAGCAGGACTACGAGAGCAGATGTGGAAGGGGGGTCACAGAAAGGAGGAGAGAGAGAGAGATGATCTGGAAACAGTGAGAGCAGAGTTGGAGTGGCCAGCTGTCCTTTTATATGCAGCCCACACCTGGTGCACCTGGTGGCAGCAGCAGGTGATGTCATAAGCTTTACCAAAGTCCCTGGGAGAAGCCTAGAGGAATCGCGTGTAAGCTAGTTGTAAGTACTAATCAGAAAAAGTGGGGGAGAATCTTTTTTATGATTATTGTGTATTCAAATTTCAGTCTCATCTTTTAAAAACTTCTCAGAACACTTGGGCCTTTAGAAGACATATAAAGAAAGCTAGCATTCATGAGTTTCATGCTTTGCTTTATGGTTTAGCCCAAAGGAACATATACCTCCAGAATACTAGTGAGTTCACTGCACACCTAATGCTGTATTCCTTGTGCCTAAAAGAACGTGTGACATCAGATATTGCTAAACATAAATATGTTGAGTGAATAGTGGGATGAATTATAAAATAAAAAAAATCAAGATCTGATGGAATAAAAGAGTGCAGGGATTGGCCTGGCAAGATGGTGCATGAGGGAGAGCATTTGATGCAGAAGCCTGATGACCTCAGTCCCTTCCCTAGAACATACGGGAAAAGTGGCAGTAGAACCGACTCCACAAAATTGTCCTCTGACCTCCATATGCACGCTCTGGCATGCATGTGCTCAGACACCACATGCTCTCACATACATACATACATACATACATACATACATACATACATACATTTCAATGCCCCATGAGGTCAAAGAATGACTGAAGTGAAACTTCTTGAACAAGATAGTAGAGCGGCAGAAAGATATTAAAATGTGATTTTTCAAGCTATAGCATGTAAAATTGATAGGTTAGAACATGAGCTACTAGGATAAAAGATTAATTAGAAACGTATGTCTATACTCTCAACACACAAACACACACAAAAACAAAACCACAAGAGAATAAAAAATGGTTTGTTCTCAAGCCATTTTGAATGACCGTGGACCAGGAACACAGATTTAGGTTACACAAAAATCCATGTTATAATATGGAAACAGTTTCGTGAAGTTTTTATAATTGCACAGGAAGAACCATGAATCAAAGCAACTTTAAAATACATTGGTGGGTACATCAGAGAGGTGCCTACAGAAAGATGGTAGAGGCTTTTCTCTAGGCCTAAGATGCTATCTGATGCCATTGTTAGTTTTTGGGTTGATAGAAGCCATTGGGTCTGCTAAGTCAATAGATTCAGAAGGGTGTTATCTATTAGTCACAGAATGTTCCAATACATATTTGGGCAAGAAATGGCTCCAGAGACTAAAGCTATCCCAAGGTAATTAGCCTCTGGACCTGAAACATTCCAATCTCTCTATAGTACTGAAATTCTGATCACACAATCTATCTCTTGAGACACTGCTTTGAGGAGTTTTGTTCACAATGCCAGTTAGTCCATGAAGACAAAATTTACTCATCTGTGTATTTTAACTCAGCTGACCTCAGAACTTGTATGAATATTATATAGTAGGAATTGAAGACCTCCACAGAGGAGAGACCCTCACTCAAATCTCAGAAAGTCGCGGCCACCCAGTAATCTGCTCAAGACACCATGTACTAGAGCAATTGCGAGATTTATTAGGGTGTGACAGCTAGCTGCCGGTCAATTCATATGCCCACGCAGGAGCTGAATTGACCCCGACAGCCAGTTTGAGAAGGGTTTTTAAGGGGAAAAACCACAAACCAAGGAATGGGGAGGGGAATGAGGGGTTGTTGAGGTGGCATAACATAAAAATAGTGGAACATAAAAAAAAAAAAAAAGTAGTGGAACATTCCAAAGGAACCAACCCAACCTACATGAGTCAGGGTCAGGTGAAAGCTCTCTGTATGCTTATCTTTCTCAAGAATGTGGTCCTGCCCTGTTACTTCGGCCTTGCCCTGTCACTGTGATTCTCAGCTTGGTTCTCAGCTTGGTTCCACCTAGTTCACTTGCATTCTTTCCTTTCTCTTTGCAGATAGGCCAGTTCCAGTAATGGTGACTGGTCTTTCCACATTCCTAACTTGCTTCATGGTTCAGTTTCTCCATGTCTTTATAAAGAAAGCCTAAAGAATATTTTATATGTCTAAAAAGGATTCTATATACCCAGTATCTATAATTTTTCACTCTACAGAATTATATTATGTGGATTCTAGGACCTAACCTACAAGAGGCTTATAAGCCTCTGCCTTCACTCTTCGGGAAGGCTTTTAAGCACCATGTCAAATAGTCTGGCTATCCTATCAGAATAGCCACATGAGAAGACGCCCAGAATGTCTTATCCAGTCGTGCTAAGGTGAAAGACATGCAAATAAAGCCATCTTGGGTCATCTAGAAATTGTAATGCTTCTAGATACTACACCTTCATGAACAATATCAGGACACTACCAGAAACAGTATCTCTTGGAATCAATTCTAGCTGAGCCTCGCACAGAAATAATATGAGCATCTGTTTGAGATGATTAGTTGTACAGCAGTTCATAATTAAATGTGAACTTCAAAGAACAACTTCATTAAAGAAAGATCTTAATAACTGGGTAGACAAGATGACACAATGTGTGGGTGTTAGCCCTCTTCCCATATCACTATGCTAACACTTGGCCAGCTGGCTCAAACTAAATTTGACAATGGACACCAGGATGCAAGTTATACATGGGCTTATCAACATAAATTTCCATTTGCTGGGCACAGTTACTGCTGATTGCCCTAAAACTCAACTAAAGAAACTAAGGGTACCCAGCACCATTTCTTGCCCAAATCAGCCATATATGTAGCAGCAGATGGATTATAATGGACCATTTCTATCATAGAATGCAATAGTATAAGCATTTATTACAGACACAGATTTGTCTGTCCAGCCTGAGAGCTTCTATCAATACTAAAATCTAACGACTGAGAGAAATCTCAATTCACTACCATGATATTCCATACATCACCACCATTTAGGACTAAATAACTCATTTTAAGCAAATGAAGGCTGGGAGCAGGCTCTTGTACACATGCAATTAATGCACCAGGCTACATTTTTCCATCACTCTGAAGCATCTGGTCTGATAAAATGTTGATCATTTGAAAACTCATTTTGGCATACTGTGGGGTAACTAGAGGGCTGAAATAATGTCCTCCAGGATGTAGTACACATTTTGAATGAGCAATAATTTACAGTGACATACCTCCTATGCTTAGGAGTCATAGCTCCAGGAATCAGAAAATAAAAATAGGAATCATTCCTCCTTTAAGTCTTATCAATAAGCAAAATTTCTGTTTCCTGTCCCAGTGATCCTAAAAAACAGCAGATACAGAGACTGTTTATTTCCAAAGCAGGAAGGCATCCAACAAGGGATACAACAGTGGCTCATTAAACTGGAAGCTGAGACTTCCACCCAACTATATTGGTTTCTCATGCCAGGAAAACAACAGGCAGATAGGAGGGCTACAGTGCTGACTAACTCATCCTGATCATCGAGGGAAAGTGCCAAGCACAAAGGGGAGCTTCAAGGACTAACATGAGCGAGCGGCATCCCTTAGTGCTTCTCTTGTTTCACATGAGTTCCTGAGAAAGACTGATGGGAGGCTACAAGAACCCAACAGAAGTCAGTCTGCTGGTGTCATGGGTTGAAATATGAGCAAGTAAATGGTGGTTGCTCTGGGGCACCAAGTGTGAAGTGTTTTGTTATGAAGCAGTTCATAACTGAAGGGTTAATAGAAATTTTACTTCTAACAGTCTAGCAGTAAAACAGAGCCGGGAGAGCAGGTCAGCTAGCTCAGCGGCTTCATGTTCCAGAAACCTGGCTGACTACAAGATAGATGGTAGATATGGTTGAATAAGGTTGAGTCCTTATGAACAGGATGTTTCCCCCCTGCTGCAACTGTTTCTTGAACCCCTGTTACATCTGTCATATGCTGAGTTGTATAGACTGAATAATGAGTTGGGACTTTCTGTTATATTGTCTCCTGGACTTTCTGTTCTATTGTCTGCTGGAGTTCTCCAGTGACCCCCCTCCCTTTCTGATTTGTGGTTTTCTCCTTTAAATATCCTACACTCCCCTCACTAGGGGTCGAGTTCCTCTACCCCTGCATGGGTTACAGGGTCTCAGCCTCAGTGCGCAGATTGAAATATATCTCTTGCTGGTTACATCAAGATTGGTCTCTCGTGGGTCATTTGGGTGGCCGTAATCTCTCGTGGCTTGAGTAGGGGTCTCCTTTCCCCGGGGATCTTTCATAACTAAATGTGAAGATCTTTGTGAATTATCACCAAAAGCAACTTGAGTGCAGAGGGATCTCAATCACTGAGTAAACAAGATGATACAATTTATGGATATTGGTCTTCTTCTCATATCACCTCCGCAAGCTGTGACCCAGCTCAAGAATTTAAGTTAAGGTTATCTCACCATAGGGAAAAAACATGAATTGTGGAGTGCTTGCTGAAGGCACATAAAATGTTGACTGTTTAGGAGGGGGATATAAATAAACATGTATGCTCAGTTACAAAAGTGAGTTCTATAGAGAGAAGAGCTATAATAACTACGTTAGTTTGATATAGTTTGATAAGTTTTCAGTTTTTCTCTCCTTCCGTTTTTATGAAATGGAAGCTCTCCTTGTAGTGATTTATTATATACTTTTATACTTCAGTATTTACATTACAGAAATCAAGAAACCTGGCTGAAAGAGAAATAAACATCATGCAAAGATAGATAAAGTGACATGATACATTAACTCCTGCAGGGAGGAGTTAACACATTGTTAGTTGTTTTACACATATCTACATTACAGTGGGTACAAGCATGCTTTTATTGGTACACTTAATAAAAAGTTACATTTGGTTAAAAAAGATACAAGTATAGGATGTGTATTTATGAGAGGAAGTGTAATGGCTACTATAGTGCTTACTTGATTAAATTGGAAGCTACTTCTCCAAAACCTGTTTGTTAGATCCTTGTTGGGATTGGTATACAGGGGACCTTAAAAGCTGAAAGGTGGGGGAAAAAAATCACATCCTTCACTCCCTGAAGGTCAGATAATGCAATCAGCAACAGGAGTGCAGCCTAGCAGCCTCTGACTTCCCCTAGCTCTCCACTCTTCTTGCATTCTAGCCTACTTAATCAATAGCTGTTCCAGGCCACTAACGATGGCTGATCCAGAACTCACACACAGTGCTGCTCAGACGAAATGCTGCCTAAGGAGTTTCTCATCAAACATGTGGGCAAATGTACTTGTCTTCGCAGATAATTCACATTAAGACTCCACTTGGGTAGTGAAAGGGTACAAAAAACAGTCATCTGTCCACATTGACTGGGAGGCGACATCACCTGAATCTACCTAATGTAAGCATGATAGCCCAGGGAGCCACCTCTCAGCTGTGAGGTTTTAGTTAGCTTACCTACTATCTGGCTTCCTTATGACTTTAAAAAAAATAATACATCATTAGTTTTGGTTGCTATCATCCCACCCCCTCTCCTCCCCCACCCTCTGCCTTCTTGAAAACAACCAGTTGGATATTGTTTTCATAAATCTATCTGTATCTTTGGTTTGGACACTGAAGGCCATTTACAGTTACCATTATTGAGAAAGATCAGAACGTGTAAATCTTTTCTGCTTCATTCAAATACTGTGTTCCTTCCTTCTCACTTGTGCATCTTTAGCTTTCTGGCTTGCTGGGCTGAATGTGTTTGTTTCTTTCCTAAAGCTCACCTACTCAACTAGTCATGAAATTTCCTTCTTGAAATAATGTCTGACTCTTCCTCCTCTGTATGTAGGATTGCTTCCAATATTTTCTTCAATACTTATGTTCATGAATTACATTAGTCTGTGCTTATCTTGGGAGGTCTTTACTTCTCCATTGATTTTAAAAGGATAATTTTATTGGATATTATCTGGACAACTTTGGTTGGCATGTTTTTACTCTCATGACTTGAAATGTCTTGTGTGTCCTACTTTGGGGGTTTCTGCTGAGAGGTCTAATATAACTTGTAACGTTGGAAACAGGCTCTTCTCTTTTGAAGTTTGCAGGGCTCTTTCTAGGACCTACAGCATTTTTAGCTCTGTGACCTGGAGTTCCTTTTTGTCATTTCTATTTCAGTTCTAAATACCTTTTATATTTAAATGTCCACATTTTTCCCTATTATTTCAGGACTTTTCTTCTACAATTTCATGAAATAGGTCTTATATGTTTTCCATTTATATTTTGACTCATTTTACCCAATGATTCATAGGTTTCACATCTTTATCATATCCCTAAGAATTCTTGAAAGTTGTATTCATGGTTGCTGTTTTTGTGGTTCTTCATTGCTAAGTGACTGTCTTTAGTAGTGGTCTAATCAATTGGTAATATTTGCCACTGAAATTTTGAGGATTCTTTTACATTTATTGGGAGGGGGTTCATTTTTAAGTGGGCGACAGTGATATAGACTCTTAACTGATCAAAGTACTGACAATAAGTGACAGTTTAAAGTTTGGCCACAAATTGGGCATCTATAACAGCCCCTCCAAGGCTCAGAGAACACTGCAGAATAAGAGATTAAAAGAATGTAAGAGCCAGAGAAAGAAGGAGCATAATATGGATGCTGAATTCTAGGTGATACACAGAAATCCCTATGCTGACCTGAATAATGTTAAGGTTAAATATGTTCTCCTTGGTTGACCTGAAAAGGTAGAATGTTTTTTTCATGCCCAAGGCACATGTCACTCTAAAAGAAGAGTAATCCGGGATCTGGGGGCAGGGGTGCAAATGTACATGTTAACGTCAGAAATCAATGCTGGGTCTCAGTCATGTTCTGTTTGTTTGTTTATTAGAAAGAGTCTCAATTCTGCTAGACTATCCAGCCAACACGACACAAGGATCATCTTATTTCCTCTTCCCCTCACCCATGCTAGGATTACAGGTATGTAGCAACATGCTCCTCTGTTCTCTTTTCCTCGTTTATCAGTTCTTTAATAATTTATACAATGCATTTTCACCATATTAACTTCCCTCCCTCAGCTCCTCCAACTCACTTAACACTTTGTAATAATAAAAAAAAAATCCATTGAGTCCAACTTATGCTGCCCATATACTCTTGAATGTGTGGCCATGCACTGGAGTATGATTGACCTGCCAGGAGCCACACGGAGAAAATTAAATGTACATCTCCTAGGAGCTACCAATTGCTAAGAGCTTTTCAGTTAGGGGTGAGACTTCATGCCCATCTCCCCTCTCTATGCTGAGATTTGGTCTGGCTTCAGTTTTTCCCATGCCTCATGTATACTGCAAGTTCCTATGTTCAAAAACAAGGTGATATCTGATAAAAAATTGTCATCTACTATCTCTGGCTCTTACAATTTTTCTGTCCCCTCTTCTGCAATGAACTCCTGAGTCTTGAAAAGAGGGTATGTGATACAGACGTGTCAGTTAGAGGTGAACACTCTGCAGTCTTGTATTCTCTGCATCTTGATCAGTTGTGGTTCTGTGTGTTAATCATGATCTACTGGGGAAAGTAGTTTTTCTGATAACATTTAAGAGGTTCAATAATCTGTGGGTATAATGGTAAGACTTTAGTACAATAATAGTAGTAGGTTCTACCCTCTGACTTTTCTAGTCACAGATTCTTGACCTCCATAATGTTGACAGGTATGAGTTCCCTCTTATGGAATGGATTTTAAATCCAATCAGGAAGTGGTTAGCTACTCCACTGATGTTCAAGCCACTATTAGACCAGTGGGCAAGTCTTGTCAGGCCAGTATTACTATAGCTCATAGTTCACAAATAGATGAAACTGATGACTACTTTTCTCCTCCAGCAGTCTGTATAGCATCTCCTGGCACCATGAAAGCTAGGCAGAGGGATGAAGCTTCCAGGTCAATACCAGCTTAGTTTCTCCATTTTCTGATTCAAGTATGTAGTGTCTTCAGCAATAGGGTCTCATCAAATTCTGACATGTAACTGAGAACATTGGCAACAGCATTTAATGTTTGGAGATCTCTGAGACCTCACAGGCCAACAACTCCAAAGGCAGTTACCCATTCCTGGCACTGGGCTTGCTATCCTGTGTTGTCTAGTAGGTAGCCTTCATTATGTTGTACTATGACCCGTTTCACTAGATTACCCAGGACATACACCATAATGAGACTTGGGGATGGGGGTACTGTTGAAGGCTTTTTTCTTCATGTAATGATTATGTGGTTTCTGTCCTTGAGTCTATTTATATAGTGAATTGTATCTACTGGTCTACATATGTTGAATCATCCTTACATTTCTGGGATAAAGTTGATTTCATCTTGGCCAGTGTATAAAAATATAACTTTCTTTCCTCCTCCACTTACCATCTCCCTACTCCATCAGCTATCAAGATCTCCAGCTTACCTGTTCTACTGTTTTCTCTCTCTAATCCTAGGGAACCGTATCTCGATTCCTGTAGGAGGAGCTAAGGTGGGAGGAGTAAGGAGAGGAAGAGGAAAAGGAAGAGGAGGAGCTGGAGAGCAGAGATGTAGGAGCGATGGAGAGCCACGCAGGTATGGAGAGCAGTCATGGGTAATAACTTTTAATTAGGTTAGCTAATTGGGAAACAACTCTCTTTCTATGGGCATATTGTTATTGAGCATTACTAAACATATAAAGCCTTTGATTAATATTTAAGCATAAGAGTCTCATTTTCTTACTGGGCCCACATGGATGGCGGGATGGTCTGGGCAATGACCAGCCTTGAGGAGACAGTGTGGAAGATTGGCAGAGCTATCTCCCATGCTGACATCTCATAGGTGGCAGGGCTATTGTTTCTGGCTGGCAGTTTCTAGCTGGGCATGCACTTGTCCTCCTGCCAGCTGAGCTCGGCAGAGCCTCTGCAGCTTAGATAGTTGCCATGAGCCAGTGGCTGTTTTTAAATATTTACATCAACAGATTACCACTTAAACTCTCAGTTTAAATTACTTTATCAAAAAATCAAGAATTTAGAAAGAGAGTTCTGTGCCTGCAGTGACACCAGACTCCTCCTACCCTGCTCATATCCATGCACAGGTGATCTCCCTATTCTGGAAGTCAGGCTGCCTTTCCTAATATAATCATCTACCACTCTCCTCGAAACATGGCCTGCAAACGGTACTGTACTAATGGGTCATTGACCTATGTCCAAGTCACAGCCAGCTCCCTAGGTTACACTGCTTATCAGAGTGGTCACTCACTCAGCCAGGAGGCCTTTGGTGCTTGAGGATAAAAGAATGCAAATTTCTTCTTTTCTTAACCAAAAGGATTGACCTGAAGACTTCCCCTAAGATGATCCCACAGCAGGGGTGTGCACACTGAGGAGGAGGTGGGCTCCTCTGCCCTATTTGCTTGCTGTGCCATGTAGGCCGCACATTTCAGATATCTGCCTTAAATTGCCATTTTTAAAAATGCCATTTAAGTACCTGTGGAGCTCAGTAAAACACTCCTTTCTTTTTTGTATTTAAAGCTTCAATGGCATACTACCTTAGGGTCCAATTTCTTCTACAATCTAAACTTGTTTTCCTGACTCATCTGTCTGCTGCTTAACTACTGACTCTACATGCCACTCACCACTCCCTGTAGCCATGTATCTGATGCTGTTTAGATTCACAGATGCAGCAAAGTGCCAAGTATCTCAAATCTGCCATCTCTCTTCTATCTAAATATATCTTCTTTAAAAAATAAGAAAAAACATATAGCCGAAGTAATAAACTTTAAGCATTTAAGAATTTAGTACATTTAAAACACAGAAGTTATTCTAAATAGGAAACACAAATTGATAAATAGTATCATTTGTCTGATTGTTCTTAAAGAGCAATAGAACACTCAAAGGATTTTATAAAGTTTATTTCCAACATAAAAAATTATGAGATGATTTTAACTCACTCCTTAAGAAACTATTATACATTATACTGTTTTTTTCATTATCACACAAATAATCAACTGGTACTAGACATTTAGGTTATAAAAGACCAACTTATTTTTAAATGCAAATATAGGTCAGCAATTGAAGACAAACCTAAATTTCAATATTTTTCTGTAATTTGCTACATATCTGTTAGCACTCTAATTGAGACCAGCCAAGCTCTTAATGAGTGTCTGATCTTAGCCAATAATAAACAAATGAGCATAAAAATAATCAGAAACTGGTGTATGTTCATGCCACATACAGAGGTATTTATCAAAATCACCACTAAAATGCATGCTTGGTTTTTTCTTCCACTTTCACACTGGATTCTGGAAATTTTAGCAATCGTGAACAACAATCAAAATGAAATATCTTGATCTTGCCAAAGTGTATGCTTAGCTGTAAACTGGATATAAATATAGAATGTATAAATATCTCTTATACTATACAAAATATCAGTAAATATTCTCAAATAAGGTGCGGGAATGTATCTTCCACATTGAAAGTTTCTTTCTCTTAAAAAAATGTAAGTGGAGCTACTTATAGAAATATGTTCTGAAAATGATAGCTGTATTATAATTTACTTCAGTCACTTCCATGTAGAAATTTCATCAAAACCCTCTTACCACCATTTAACTTGTTCAATAAACACTGAAAAACTGAAAGTTATGTACAGCATCTCCCATTGAGAATGTAGGCAATTTTAAAATTAAATGGACTCCATAGGAGTTCAGACAATAACAGAAGATGTAAGTCACACTCTGTGAGTACACATACAACCCTAAACAGTAAAGTTTCCCTGTTTCTTTACACTACTTAATAAAATAAACAGCACTCGGTGTCAGTTACTTCACACTCAGAATTTCGTTCACTAAGCTGAAACATTAGTTTCATGGGATATATGCCATCACTGATCTACACCTACGTATCTATAAACACTGACGGGAACGTGTTCCCAGACACAATTTTCCTCAGTTTACAAACAATAGGTCCTTACTCTAGACTAGCAAGTAATTGTATTTTGAATAGATCTTTTTTAAAAAAAAAAAGGATTGGAAGCACATGTTTAAAAGCAAATATGGTAGCTGGACAGAGGTGGTGCATGTTTTTCACCCCAGAACTTGGGAGGAAGAAGCAGCTGGATCTCTGAGTTTGAGGCCAGCCTGGTCTACAGGCTACACAGAGAATAGAGACAGTGTGAGACTGCTTTTCACAGTCAATGGAAGTGAACCATAAGATGCTGTAGAGCAGACCTCATCCGTCAGCACAAGAATGGGCCAACAACATTCCTCCTTCAGAGTAAAAGCCTAAACTGGGGAAGATGTAAGACAGTCTTGTCAGCCAGTGACAGGTAAACTAGCACCACAGGGACAACAGTGTTAAATTTTGACACTGTTCATTAACAGCTCCATCTTCCTGAGTTTACGCTTGTTCTTTGGCATTGGCTTGGGGTATAATCCATTTTTCAGAAGATATTCCTTGCTGAGGCGAATCTGAGCACCATGCTGAAGCTGGAAAGAACACAGAGCTTGAAGAGGGCGAAGCAGAGTCTGTTGAGAAAAAAAGACACTAAAAATGTATTTTGGCAACTTGTATTCTATCTACGTCTTTCTTTCAAATACAGACACTTATGTGCCCTTTTCAATTATTTTCTTTAACTGTGAGGAGCAATGGCTGTTCTAACACGTCATACATATTTCTAAATTAACAAATTATAAAGGCTTTTTACTGGTTTTCTATACAGGCAATGGAATCTGAATTAAGTTTTATACACTAATTTGTTTAAATAAAATTAAAACTTGTCATTACAATAATTTAATCCATTAACAAGATATAAAAGGAAACATTTAGATATAAAGATGGGCACATCAAATTAATTGACTTTCAATCACAAGTTACTATGTCTCACTGACACAAACAATTCCAGGATGGCAGCAGTCTTCCTCACAGTGACCCATGGACAACACATGGGTGCCAGAGTTGTGTGTGGCTCATTTGAAATACTGTAATTTTACACCCTGTCTAAAGTCAAATTCCTGCAGAGCCAAGCATACAATACTAGAGTATGAACTAAATGTACATGTAAGTTAATCTGGTGGTGAAGGCTGCCATACAACAAGAACACACGCTGTATATATCATGGTCAAAAGAAAAGCAAAATTATATATTATTTTAAACATTATATAGTATTTTTGGATCAGATTCTTTGGATGTAAGGCTTCTTATCAAAACCATTTAAATAACAATAGCAAAGGTTTTGGTTGAAAAGACCATTAAAGAATCATTTTTAAGAAGGGATAAATTAATAGAAAATTTTCCAAGTATCTGTGTGAAAAAAAGTCCCCCCACATATACAAAATACATGGGAGAAGGGTCTTTGCTTTATAACAAAGGGTAAAACACCATAGCAGTCTCTGTGAATTTCTTCTCCCCACCCATTATTTTTATCTTTATTAATAGAACCCAAATTGCATCCATGAAGGCACTGTGTCCATCTACTAAATAAAACGATGATAATGACAGGTAAATAAAAGTCACATGGAATGGGGATTTTAGAAGCACTCAAAGCCAACACATTCAGGTAGCATATGTTTTGATTTTTTGTTTTTGATTTTTTGGAAATTATTAATTTTTTGGATATTTTACTTACATTTTAGATGTTCTCCCCTTACCCCATTTTCCCCCACCCAGAAACTCCCTATCCCATCCCCCATCCTCCTGCTTCTATGAGGATGTGGCCCCCACCCACCCACTCCCACCTCCTCGCCTTCAAATTCCCCCACATTGAGACATTCAGCCTTCACAGGACCAAGGACCTCCTCTCCCACCTAGGTAGCACACGTTTTTTGCCCTCTTCTGTCAAAAAACATGATTGTTAGAGGTGGGACCACTAGCGTGACCAGTTAGTAGTAATCATGAAGATTAAAACTAAACACAAAGAATGATGAACAGACAGTAGAAACATGTGTCCTTTGTGTTTATTTATGTGTGTGGGTATTTTGCCTACATGTATATCTATGCACCCACAGAGCAGAAAGATGTCATTAGATTCCTTGGGATCGAAGGTCCAGACGTTAGGAGCTGTTGTGTGGATACTGGAAATCAAAGCTGTGTCCTCTGGGAGAATGTCCAGTGCTCTTAACTGCTTAATCATCTCTCCAGCCACAAATCTGGATTCTTGATGTCCTTTCCAAGCTGCATTCATAACTCAAGACTGCCTACTTCAGCATGTTGTACTTACAGAACAAGTTTTAAAAAATTGACTTAACCACTGCTTCTGTTTTTATATGGTGTCGTCACACATAGCCCAACAAAAAATAGACAAATTATCTTAGTTTTTTACTGCTGTGAACAGACACTATGACCAAGGCAACTCTCATAAGGACAACATTTAATTGGGGCTGACTTACAGGTTCAGAGAGTCATTCTATTATCTAGGCATGGCAGCATCTAGACAGGCATGGTGCAGGAGAAGCTGAGAGCTCTACATCTTCATCTGAAGGCCACACTGGCTTCCAGGTAGCTAGGATGAGGGTCTTAAAGCCCATGCCCACAGTGAAACATATCCTACAGCATGATAACACCTATTCCAACAAGGCCACACACCTCCCTGGACCAAGCATATTCCAACCACCATATTCCACTCCCTGGCCCCCATAGGCTTGTTCAAACACATGAGTTTATGGGAGCCATATCTATCCATAACAAAATGCAAAATACATTTAATACAACTTCAAAATTCACCCTAGTCTATAGCACTCTCAACAGTGTTAAAATCCCCAAGTTCAAAGGTTCTTCTGAAATTCATTCAGTCTCTTAACTGCAATCGCATATAAATTCAAAAATACTGAACCAAAGCAAGACAGAAAACCAGCTAGGCAAACTCCAAACTCTACATCCCCATGTCTAATGTCAAAGCGCTCTTCAGATCTTCAGCTCCTTTCATCCTTGTTGACGGCTGCTGGCAGATCTAGCATTCAGCAGCAACAAACTTCATTCTTTTGGGCTGCTTCCACCCCCACTGTAGCTTTCCTCGACAGGTATCCCACAGCTCTGGCATCTCTAACATCTTGGGGTATCCAAGGCAACTTCAACTTTCAACTTTATAGCTTCTTGTTCCAATGTCTGGGATCCACATACGATCTTCTGAGCTTCTCAAAAGGGCTTCAGTCACTTCTCCAGCTCTTCACTCTGTAGCACTCGAGGCTCTGGTTGACTCCACTCCATTGCTGCTGCTGTTCTTAGTGATCATCCCACAGTACTGGCATCACTAATTGGCTGGAGTCTTTCACTGCAACTAGGCTTCACCAATAACCTCTTATAGGCTCTCTTCATGGTGCCCAAGCCTCAACTTCTTTGCATGACCCCTTCCGTCCTGAGCCATCAACTGCAACTGAGGCTCCACCTTCACCAATGGCCTTCTCTGGCCTCACACAGTGCCAAATGTCAACTGATATCATTGATCCCTTCATGCCTTCAAAGTCAGTACCACCTGAGTGATTCCAGTCCAACTGCAGCACGAGGTATATAACCTTGGCTATCTCTGGAAAACAGCTTCTTTGTGGTCTCAGAAAACACTTCCCAGAATATTTCATCTCACTGATGTTGGTCTCTTCTTAATCACTACTAATTTCTTAGCTCCAGCTAACCAGCATGAATTGTCCTTGTAGCCCTTCTATTCTTGACTCTAAAGCCAGTGCCACATGGCTGAAGCTGCAGAGTTCTGCTCTTTGCTGGGGCTGAAACATGGCTCCCCTTATTCTATCATCAGGTTTCTGTTTCCAACTCCCTTACTGCCTAAACTTGGCTTCCTTGGAACTTGTTCTGTAGACTGACCTTGAACCCAGAGATCTGCATGGCTCTGTCTCCTGAATGCTGGATTTACCACCACACCTAGACTTAAGCTTTTCTTCACCTAGAACTTGCTCTGTCCCTGACTGGCCCTGAACTCAAGGATCTTCTTGTCTTTGTCTACTGGGATTAAAGGTGTGTACCATCAAGCCTGGGCCTAAGCTTTTTCATGGTCACTATTCCTCAAGGTCTGGATCAAAAGTCTGTCTTCCAGACTCAAGATCTGGATCACAAGTGTGCCTTTCATTTCTAGATTGTAGTTTATTAGACTTTTAGATTAAAAGTCTAAATGAAAACAATAACAAGATAAATACACATAACATGACATAACTATTTCTTGTTCAATTGCAAGCATAAGCAATAAGCTTAGCTAGGTGGGATCTTGCCTTGAGGTCACCACTCCCTTAATCTGTTTATCTCCTTAAACACAGGATTTGGCTCCATTTCACTTCCTGGTGTCCCTTTAATACTTAAACCATAATATTTTGTATTTTTCCTATTTAGGCTTGCTATGCTTGATCAGAATACTCTTCATGAGATTAAAAACCAGAGAACAAAATCTGTGCTGGGCTTTTTGAGACTTCCTTTGTCTATGCAGTCAATATAAATCTCTTTACCTTAACTTCAGGACTCTTCAGACAATATCAAAAATCAGCCACATTCTTCACCAAAATACCACAAAAACAGTAGCCACATACTGAAATTCTCCTCTACTGAAACCTCTTAGATCAGATCTTCACAGTTCAAATCATCAACAATGTCTTCCATATTCCTACTAGGATGGCCCATTAAGCCTCACTTAAAGCATTCCACTGCTTTCCAAAGTCCCAAAATCCACAGTCTTCCAAACAAAAGCATGGTCAGGCCTATCACAGAAATTCCCCACTCCTGGTACCAATGTCTGTCTTAGGATTTTACTGTTGTGAACAGACACTATGACCAAGGCAAGTGCTATAAGGACAACATTTAGTTCAGGCTGGCTCACAGGTTCAGAGGTTCTCAGTCCATTATCATCAAGACTGAAACATGGCAGCATCCAGGCATGCATGGTGCAGGAGGTGCTGAGAATTCTAGCCTCTAGGAGAAGACTGGCTTCCAGGCCACTAGGAGGAAGGTCTTAAAGCCCATGCCCACAGTAAAACATATCCTACAACATGACAACATCTATTCCAACAGTTCCACTCCCTGGACTAAACATATTCAAATCACCACGCAAATATTTTGGACACGTCTACACAGTATTAGTGCATGCTTTACTATTGTAGAAAGCCCATTAGGAAGGTTTTAATTATTTCTTTATAAGAAAGATAGGAAACAAAGTAGAGAAATATATTTATGTTACTTAATAAACAACCCAATGTACAAACTAGATGATAAAACACCATAGGTCTCTAGGAAACATGGATAAGACTATAAACAGATAAAAGCAACTGAAAAGTCTCTTCATTTTCTGACATTTATTAGGCTTTTCATAGACTGAATAATGCTAATCTTCTTTATGGCCAAAACACCTCCAACTTTGATATTCAAAGATAAGACTCTATCAAATTGATTTAAATAATAGAAAGAACTAAACCAGACCCCCATTTTATCTCTGTGGTGGCCACTAATAATAAAGTCATCTTTTGTTTTGGTAAAAAAAAATCAGTTTACATTTTTTATCCCTTTAGAAGTTAGCTAAGATCACCATCCTACTTAGTTTTTATTGTCAACTTGACAGAGCCTAGAGTCATCTGTAAAGGGACTCTCAACAGAAGAAATGTCCAGATGAGACTCTCCTGAGGGTATGCCTGTGGTGGGTTGTCTTGGTTAATGGCTATTAGAGGTGCCAACCACTGTTGGTGATACCATGGTTTGGACAGATGATGCTGGAATATATAAGAAAGTCTGTTAGGTTTGCACCTGTGTGTGAGCCAACAAAGAAGCATTCCTCCATAGTTTCCACTTTAAATTCCTACTTGAGATTCTGTCCTGATTTCCCTCAATGATGGACTGTAATCTTTAAATTAAAATAAACTTTCCTCTCTGAGTTGCTTTTGTTCAGAGCAACACAGATCAAGTAGACTTAATTAATGAAACATGAGCTCAAGTGTTGTATGTCATCTTTGGGTGGAAGCATTACAAGTAAAGCAGAATTTACTATTTTTCTTGCCTCTTCTTTAACCAAGTGGAAAGACTTCAAGGTAGTTTTCCATAAAGCTAGGTCCCTACACAACTGCATGAGCAGAGGCTCTCTGAGCACTCCCACTGGACAAGCAACATGGGAAGAGACATAAAATTATACCTCTTTATTTACTATAGCCTACCTTTATGATACTATCACATACTAGTTATGTGCTTCAAGGTAAGTAAATAAGGTCCACCTGATATAGTTATTATCATAATAAACAGTAAGATGACATACTGGACCCCAACAATTACAATATTGAAACCACTACTTGATGTTCAGTAAATCATAGTGTTTCTATATAAAGAAAAATTACCAGACTGGGTGAGAGTACATGAGAAAATCCTATTTATAAAACAAGTCTGCTTCAAAGTGTTTACTTGGGGTGAATGAGTGTTATGTGAATCCTTTTGTCTGCATGTGTGTGGTCACAGCTTTCAAGGGGCCATTCTCAGCAATCACTGATGCTAGACAGAGCTAAGGTCCTTAAATAGACATGCAGCTAAAAGCTCTTTTCACTTCTTTCTTTGACATTCTATAAGGTAAAAATCCCCACATAAAAGAAGAGCTTGAAACAAAAATAAACCAGAAGCTGAAGGCCCCATTGTAAATATTGTAGTAGACTAATAAAACTCATCAAGTTGTAATTTAAACTTCTATAGATGCACAACCATCTATAGGGGCACAAAAAGGCAAAGGTGCGTGCACTGACAATACATCTCACTCAACAGTAAGGTAATCTTTTTTCAGTAATGGAGACAGAAAATATTAGGCAAGTTCTCTCCCACTGAGCTACGTTCTAAGGCTATGTAACCATTCTTATATAAGTTTAAAAGGAAAAACAATACAAAGAGAGATGATGCCATAAGCCCCAGGGAGCCATACTGAAAACTGGTGGTAAAGTCACAATTCAAACTGATCTCTAAGCCTGCACTGTGCTCCCTCCTGTAGGCACATTCCCATGGCCTTTTACTTACTGCTACTTCCTGTGCTTGGACGTTGCTATAGCATAAAGAATGGGTATGAACTAAAGACTGAAAATCAGTGTTACATCAAGTTGGTTAATTCTTAGAAGCCTGATGGCTATGGAATGAAGGCATACAATATTTTGCTGTTTTCCATGATCTCAAGATTTTCTAGTAGAAATATACCATAGCTTTTCTCCCATGGAAGAAAGTAATACACTCTTTGCTGTAAAAGACAGTAACTGTGTTCCACAAAGAAGTGTGCTACTTATATTTTGTAATTAATTTTTAACCGATTGGCCTTAAGGTTCACTTTCCAAGGAAATAGCTTATACTATAAATTGGGACTAAATTTGTCTTCTATACTAAGTAACTTGAGATGTTTCTTTACACATCTCTCCTTCATACTATGACCAATCATATTAGAATTACCCAAGTCATGAGTATGGTTGTGAGACATTGTTTCTCTACTCCTGTCCACTATGATTTGATTATCCATGAAGGCTGAAGTAAACAGAATAAAGGTTCGAGGCCCTCATTGTTATTATGAAAGTTTATATTCAATCCATCCATTAGGAGGAACATGTGCAATCCCATCACACGTATGTTAGCCACTGCTTATTCTCAGATACTATACTTAGAACCTAGTTATCCAAGTCTTGTGTAGTCATGATAAGGAGTCCTCTTTTAATTTAAGATATATCATAAACCATTACAGCTAATTTAGCAGGAACCAATATTAGCTCTCTGTCATCCTTGAATGTTTCCGGTTTCATTAAGAAGAAAAAGTAGGGCTGGAGAGATGGCTCAGTAGGGCTGGAGAGATGGCTCAGCAGTTAAGAGCACTGACTGCTCTTCCAGAGGTCCTGAGTTCAAATCCCAGCAACCACATGGTGGCTCACAACCATCCATAATGAGATTCGATGCCCTCTTCTGGTGTGTCTGAAGACAGCTACAGTGTACTCATAAATAAAATAAATAAATCTTTAAAAAAATAAAAACAAAGATTACAAATATTTAAAAAAAAAAGAAGAAGAAAAAGTAGTGAACAAATGTAAATAAAGTTACACAGACAGAGGAAAGTGATGGTAACGAAGAAAGGGACACATTCCGGAACATCTTGGTCATTCAAAACACAGATCTAGGATTGTTGTGTTATTCTCAAAGACAATATGGGGGAATTAAACTGTTTACCTGAAACTGTCTATATACACATTCAGAGAAAGCTTTGTTATGAAACACAACTTCCAACAAAAGAAGCTAGCCTCCAACTCTCAGACTCCATAGCTCAGTGCCCCAGAGGGACAAAGCACTCAACCTTGGCTACCTTCACTCTTTAACTGTTCTTCTCCTGGGGATCTTTTTTATTGTTTTCTTCAAGGTTAATGTCTGTGGCTTCCAGCTACTCTGCACTAGGTTGTATTCACTGCTGAAATTTTACTCATGGGTAAGGCATTATCTCATAACAGTAAAAACACTCTACAATGAGAGAAAGAAGAGGCAGGAAGAATGCTGTATGCACACACATGCATGTATGTACCTGTGGGGGAGTATGTGTGTTAAAGGAGTCATCAACTAACTCCATTTGTTTATAACTGTCATCCTCTGACTTTTTTTGTCCTGAGTAAGAAATAATAGTTCACTTATTTTTCATAACCTACCTTAAATATTTATTTATGATACTTTTCTTTTGCTTTAAATGCAAAGTTTCTAAAATGTCCCAAAAAGTTGAGATATTACTAAGTTCACTGAAATGTTATTCTCTGCTGATGATTATTGCTCATAGGTGTAAAAAAATCATTAGAATTTCATGGGAAATATAATGCTGATAATACGTTAAATCCTTTTCATATTCTATGGACATTTCTATCCATACAAGTACCTATTTTACACTCTAAGCAAGTTTTATAAAGTAAAGAGAACATTAGCAGATGTCCTCAAATAAAGGCACCAATGCAAACAAGGAATGTTGCTGGAGAATGTTCTTCTAATTAAAAAGAAAAAAGTTGATCACCAAGAATACAAATTACTAAAAAAAAAAAGAAGTAGAGAATAGTAAAGGAAAAAATCCAGCTCAAAACCTCTATTGAATGTTGTCCTACTTAGCATATTAAAAATGTTGTTTGCACAGCTTAGTGGAATTATTTAAATAATGCAATCTGGAATGCTAAACCAACACAGTAAAATACCAGAGGGGAAGAAGATTACGAAAGCTCATAAATATCTACTGCAGATATACTCCACTTGTCATTTGACTTACACAATTTACAAGTTATGCCTATCTAAATTTTCTTAATAAAATCTAACCCTACTTTTAAAATTAATGACTTCCACATACCTCTTGAATGCAATTGTTTTTCTCCAAGATGGAAAGAGCAACAGCAGCACACTCCAGGGTAGAAAGGCACCTGTTTGTTGGTTGCATCCGAATTACATACTGACTACAAACGCTAGTTTTTAACTGCACCTAAAACCAAAAGAAAAGTAATAAAATCTAATTTTCATCTTAAATTTAAAATTATGAAATCTATATTTTAAATACTGTTCACCTTCCTCCTAAAATTGCAACTTTAGAAATACTAAGCATATTAGTATCTTTGCACTTATCTTAGTTGTTACTACTGAATAGCAGAAAAGTCTAGCTACAAAAAGATATCTGAGAAAGAAGGCTACCCATAATACATTCAAATTTCTACATACCTTCCAGTAAGGACAAGAAGTACACATTTCACAAAAGAATAGCTAACAGGTACAAGGGAAAGTGCTCACATGATCCAATGAGTAGCTTAAAACAGGGAAAAAATTAACATGAGACTAGGGATACAGCTCAGTGTCAGGCCCTTGGTGGGCATGCAGGAAGCCCACAACTCAGTCTTGAATACTGCCTCTCCTTATTTCCCCAGAAAACTAACATCATTATATTCAAACACAGAGGTCTACAGTCAGACAATATACAGAGAGCATGAGAAATCTTGGAGCAATCAGTCCTAAAGGACATGTCTCCACCAAATCCCTCCCCTCGGAGGTCAGGGGACCTGTGGGAGAGGAGGCAGAAAGAGTGTAAGAACCAGAGAGTACAGAGAACAGCAAGGAAACAAGGCCTTGTAAGTCAACAGGATGAACGCACAGATGAACTCACAGACTGAGGTAGTGTTGGACCTAAAGATCCAAGACCAGGGGATGTGCTCCCCCAGAAACACTCACGGACAGGATTCGCTGTAATAACATGAGGTTTATTGATAGTAAGATGATAACCAGTATACTAGGGTTCCCTCTGTATGCAGACAAGAGGAACCCCGAACTAAAGCTAAAGGCAGTTTTTATATACCATTTTCACAGAATTTACAAGGACAGTTAATTACTTTTTAAACAATAACCATAGAAGATTCCAAACAGTCGTTCCCATGTCTGGTTTCTGTTCCCAGGCCCAGTTTCTAAGTAACTCAAATTTGCACCTTATCTTTGATAACAAAGAGGGTTAGCTTAAGTGGCTTCTGTTTACCCAGGTTTACTGTGTTAAAGGCTCATCCCCCTGTTAAACTCTTATCTTGGGCCCCTCTTAGTCTCTAGAATGTGCTTCTCCCAGGATGTGTCTCCTAGGGCAGTTAATTCTTGAGTTTACCAAAACCTGAGATTCTTGAGACCTGAAATTCCTACATTCCTACAGTAGTATGCATAGTGCCTGCATGGGTCTGTACCAGTTAGGGTTAGAGCTAAAAGAAGCTCACTCATCCCCCACCATTAACCCTTATTTCCAATTGATAACCATTTGTAAATGGAAGTTTAATTTTCTCCAAGAGAATCTCACTGGGGAGAAAATTACTCTTAAGTACAGGCTGCATGCCCGGTGGTCAGTGGCCAACAGAAAATGAACTCCATGGCATCTTTGGAGGTTAGCTATCTCATATTGTGTTAAGGCCTCTCTTTTTTAAAAATTCTTGGTTTTTATATTTTCTCTCTTTTTACCCTACAGGTCCTCTTATGAAATGAAACCTATTATGGTTTTCATTTTAGTGTTTTGTGAAATTTCTGAGTATGTGAATGAGTGGGTCTCTGACTTTATATCTGTTTCTTGTCTTTTCTCAGGCTCTTTTCCTTGTGTTTCTTTTGTCCTATTCCAATATATTAGTTTTTGTTTTATTATATTGTATTATTATCTCTTAGAAGCCTAATTGTTTTCTAATGAGAGATACAAAGTGGACAGATCTGGATGGAAGAGAAGATAGGGAGGAAACAGGAGGAAAAGAGGGAGGGAAACCCTAATCAGTACATATTATGTACATAAAGGGGAAAATCTATTTTAATAAAAGGAAAACATGAAAAACATGAGTTTAAATATAAAAAAAAAATAGAAACTGTAAACTTTAAGAAACATGGTACATATATACAATGAAATTTTATGTAGTTCTAAACAAAGAAATGAAATTGTGACATTTGTAATAAAAACAGATACAAAAGAAAAGCATTATGTTAAACAAAAAAAACTACCGTTTTTTCTCTGTGTGTGTGTGTGAGAGAGGGGGGGGGATACTAGAAAAACAGTACAAAAACAAACATGTTACTTCTTTGACTAAATTAAGATGTGATACAAGAAAAATTCAGTGTAGAAAAAGAAAATAACTGTTAAATATAAATCTATTCAGGCATTTAAACATGAAAGTTCTGTTGGCTGATAATTTTTTCTTTAATTAATTTACATCCCATTATTATCCCCCCTTCTTTCATCCCCGCCTTCCCTTCTATGTAGAATGATCTAGAAAACTCTTAAGGAAATGCAGGGGACTGAGATTTTTCACTTATATGATTCATAATGTCTTTCCTGGGGAAGGATGTGACAGTGTTTACATTGATTGTGTAAAGAATGTTTTTGAGGACTTCCATATATAAATTTTAACCTCTCAATTTGGGGCAAGAAATCTCGTATTGTGAACTTGGATATAAATGTTCTATGTTTACATGTTCAAAGAAAGTCTAATTCATCTGTGAATGGTTAATAATTGGAGATGGCTGCTGAGTTAGACAGACTTCCTCTCATCACTGGAACCCAGCCGGTACAGACCCCTGCAGGCTCTGTGCATTCTGCCTCAGTCTCTGTGGGTTCACATGTGCATCTGTTGTATTCAGTAGGCCTTGTGTCCTTGGTGTACCTCATCTCCTCAGGCTCTTAGACTCCTTCCTCTTCCTTTTCCACAGGGTTCCCTGAGGCCTGAGAAGGATTTGATGAAGACATCTTGTTTAAGGCTGAGTGTTCCAAGGTCTCTCTCTCTCTCTCTGCACATTGTCTGGCTATGCGTTTCTGTAATTATTCTCATCTGCTGCAGGAAGAAGCTTCTCTGATGAAAACTGAGGAAGGAATTGACCTACAGTATAGCAGAATGTAATTAGGAGTCATTTTATTGCTACATTCCTTCAGCAAAACAGTGATATTTGGTATTTAGGTCCCTGACCTATCCAGGCTTAGGTTCTTGGCCTCCTGAGCCTGGTTAAGGATGGGTTCCACCTCATGGGATGGCCCTTTAATCCAATGAGATATTGGTTATGCCCACAAGCTCTGTACCACTATTATACCAATATATCTTGCAGGAAGATCATTCTTAATCAGTCACAAGCTTTGTAGCTGGATTGGTGTCTACTTTTCTCCTTTGATAGCGTGCAAAGTACCTTTCAGTACCATGAACACTACTCTGTAGTATGAACACTCTACACAGATACCAGCTCTCTGTGTTCAATTAGTTGTATAGGTGTTGACTTCAGCAACCGGGTCCTGTCATCAGTTACTGGAGAGCAGCCAATTGCCTTGGCAATAGCCTAAGTTGTTTGGGGCCCCTTTGGCCAATAACTCAAAGAGATGTAACCCATTCCTAGTACTGGGAGCTTCATGGTGATAAGAGATGTCCAGTTGGCATTCCATCTCCCCTGCTATTTGCTTATTTCATTTAGATAACCTTTGCACATACATATTCCTCAGGAAGCTTCTATTGTATTAGGTTTTCATACAACCTCTCTGATGGCCCTTAGTTTTAGCTGTTCCTTATTATATTCCTTCCCTCGTCTCTTTCTTAGCTTCCCCGTCCTTTCTGATTCTCCCATTCCAGCCCCCCCCACATCCATCTAAAATTAATTATTCTATTTCCTCTTCCTAAGTCGATCTATCCTTCCATCCCTCCCTAGTCCCTTACTCTACACCTATCCTCTGTGGATTATAGTTTGCTTATCAAAGACTTAACAGCTAACACCAAAGTATAAGAAATACATACCATGTTTGTCTTTTCTAAGTGTGGGTTACCTGACTCAATGAGTTTTTCTAGCTCCACTTGCCCACAAATTTTATGATTCATTTTTTAACCTCTGAGTAATATCCCATTGTGTGTAAATATATATTTTCTCTATCCATTCATGTATTGATGGATATCTAATTTGTTTCTAATTTCTGGCTATTATGAACAGAGCAGCAATGAATATAGTTGAGCAAGTGTCTCTGTAGTATCAAGTGAACTTTGGGAATATGCCCAAAAGTAGCATGGTTAGATCTTGGGGTAGATCAATTCCTAGTTTCTGGAGGAAGCAACCACACTGATTTATAGTGGCTATATACATTTGTACTCCCACCAGAAATGGATAAGCATTCCCCTAACTCTGCATCATCACCAGCATGAGCTAACATTTGTTTTATTGCTTTTGGTTACTCAGATGGGTGTAAAATGAAATCTCAAAGTAGTTTTGGTTTACATGTCCCTGATGACTACAGATGTTGAACACTTCTTCAAGTGTTTCTCAGTCTTTTTTGTTTCCTCTTTTAAGAATTCTCTGTTTAGATCTGTACTCAATTTCTTGGTCTCCAGGTTTTTTAGTTCTTTATATATTTTGAGTTTTAGCCTTACATCAGATATGTAGTTGGCAAAAAAAAAAAAAAAATCATCTTTTCCCATTCTGTAGCCTACCACTTTGTCTGAATGATGGGGTCCTTTATTGTACCAAAGGGTTTTAGTTTCATGGTGTTCCATTTATTGTTCTTACTGCCTGTGGCATCAGCGTTCTGTTCAGAGAGTTTTTCTCTTATATTATTAAAGAACCAAAAGCTACATTTAAAGGTTCTTTTTCTACCAACACAATCATTTTTATTTTGTTTTCTGGACAATCCATCTAAAAATCCAGGTCAAATGCCTATATAATACCAGAAAACACAGAAAAATTATATTATAATGAACTTAAATTTCATTTGGATGTAAACATGTATGGAAAATTGGAAATGACCAAGTGTGTGTGTGTGTGTGTGTGTGTGTGTGTGTGTGTGTCTAAAATATAAGAGTAACTGTTAATTGAGAAAGATTGGAAGATATAGGACATAGCCATAGCAGCTACTTGAGATATAAATCTAAGAATTGGGAAATAGATCGATAAAGTCTTAAGTATATTTCTTAAACACATACTTTATTAACCAACTTATGACTAAGATAACTGAGAAATTATTAAGGCTCATCATTTACTTGATTTTATTTTTTGTCCTGTAGCTGAAAAATAGTTTAAAGTAGTATCTATTAGAATCTACTTGTCCCTTGCAAGCAAATTTAAGCACATTTCAAATCTAAAAATCCAAAAGGAACATTCAAAACTTACTAGAAACTATTTTTTAAATCTAGTCATTTCCCCAAAATTGAATAATATTAGCAAAACTGTCCTGGCCAGCAGGGCATTAAATAGGGGTCCAGGGAGGTCACCTGAAAGAGAGTGGGGCGGGGGAGGGGGGAGAACGACGACAGACAGACACAAAGAATGAGTGGCTCGTCTATAGTCTGACCAAATGGCTGATTTTACTTTTTTCACACAGGGGTTATATACACAAAAAGGCAAGATGTGGGGAAGGGGATGATGCAGGAGCATAGGTGTTCAGGGGGAGTACAGCTACTTTCCAGAACAGAGTGTCAGCTGGGTGAAAGTTCAGGGGACAGATCACTATGACTCCGCCATGATTCACTTGTCTTTATCTAAGTTGATTTTATCCACCAAGGTTACCTATCTACAAGGTCTATGACTACTCAGACTGGCAATTTTCCACCAAAGCTGCTTGTTTATAATAGCTTATAGCCATCTGTTCCAGTGTTTTTCCACAGAGACCCAAGACTTTGTGTTAGCAGCCATGTATGTCAGGCCTATTGCTGATTTTAGGCCTATGACTGATTTTAGGCCTTCAGTGTGTAAGCAGGGCTGCCCCTGACACAAAATAGATGATGGTGTAACAAACAAATTGCTTTTAAATCAAAGTACAATTTTAAAAGACCAAAGATCATACTGGTGGCAAAGCAGAAGCATACACTCTCTTAAAAATAAAAAACAAAGATGTTTTTCATCCCTAATTCTCAGTTTCTAGTTGATGCATTATAGGAAAACCTGAACAGTGTTGTGTCCCTAGTGTTTATAAGGCTCACTTATAAAAATCTCCTTCTTGAGAGGCAAAGGCAGGCAGATTTCTGAGTTCAAGGCCAGCCTGGTCTACAGAGTGAGTTCCAGGACAGCCAGGGCTACACAGAGAAACCTTGAAAAAAAAACAAAAAACAAAACAAAACAAAAAATCTCCTTCTTAATTGCTAAGTTCCAAAAACGTGTTGCTTTCTTTGATAAATTTCTCAAAAACCACAGAATAGCCCTCTTCTTGGGTACAAAGTAAGACCCTTTTTAACCTTGGAAACTTTTATTCCAGGTATATGGTGTTTGAAAAGTCATTCAGTGACAAGTGACTGCTACAATGCTACTAAAAAGTCAGTATGTTTTATTTCTTGAAGTAATATAATTATATCATTTCCCTCTTTTCTCTTTCTAACCACCCCCTTACCACGTGTTCCTTTCCTGTTCTCCTGTGTGAGTGTTTTCAAGGCTGATCATTTAGTACTGGACAACTACTTGGTGTGTTCTTTCTTGGGGAAGACTTTCTCATCCTTTCTCCCACTCTCAGCATTCCATGGTTGCTTGCAGTTCTTCGTGTAGGGTTTAGGCCTTGTGATACTGCCCCGTCCCTGTCTACTTTGGCATGTCCACTGATGTCATCCTTACTCAGGTCATGTTTAGGCAGTCATGTGGGTAAGACTTCATGGTGTCACTTCTAATATTCCTAGAAGAAACAATCTCACAGCAAACTACTGTTCCACCAACTTCTACTATCTTTCCATTCCCACCACTGCAATGATCCCTGAGTTGTATTTCAGACATATCCGTTGAGACTAAGCTACACAACACCACATTTTGATGTGTTCTGGTTTTCTATAATAATCTCCATCTGTTGTTTAAAATAAAAAGTTTCCTTAATTACAGGTGAAAGCTACACTTATCTGTCAGTATAAGGACAAATATTTGGAGCGTAGTTAGGGATTGTGCTATTTTGGGAGGCGATGGTTGTAGGTTCTCCTCCAAGATCCACAACTTTGCTAGTGCTAATGAAAATTTAAATATACCCCTTTCTATCCTCAAAGTATTCCTATCTCAAAAGCTTAACACACACCCATTCTTGGCTATTTAGAACTTCTGCAATACATCTGGATCTAAATCTGAACTTAAGAATAAACATTTCTTCACTGCTTTCAATCTAGGCCAGAACTATTGATCACTTTAAAACAGATGGCACAACACTGAAGAGACATAAAATGGTCTAATTTTATCTCAGATTCAGACTAACCCCCTAGAAAATGGAAATGATAAATTTTTAAATTTTTCCATAAATTATAGAATATAACCTATCAGCTTTTGGTTCAATAAATTTTAAAAGAGATACTTTCAAGTTGATTTGGGACATACATACTTAACAAGAATACCAAAAAATAGCTAAGAGCCAGTAAAAAGTACATGAAATTTCATGGCTTATATAGGTTGCATTTGTGCGTGCGTGCGTGCGTGCATGCGTGTGTTTGTGTGTGTGTGTGTGTGTGTGTGTGTGTGTGTGTAATGTGTTTTTGTGTATGTTCTGAGAGAGAAATATATGGGCCACAAAAGCAAAATACCTTAAAATATTGTATTTTATAATAAACAGCAATAAATTTAAGAAATGCAAATGCCACTTGCATGTCTATATAACAATTATAACCAACAATGAAATTCATTAGTAACTTCTAAAAGCAATAGAATATAATTCAGTGTCATCTTTCTCTAGATTTAGCTTAGCTAAATTTCTTCAATTTATATTCAGGGTATTTCTCAAATTATACAAAAATATCCCAATTCTTTAAAAATTATTAGTAATACAGCAAGGTACTAGAAAGTCAAGTATTCTTACCATCTGCTCATACTGTGCATGCCTCATCTTTTCATAAGCAGAGGCCATTTTATCCACCAGACCCCATAACTGAGGTACATAATCATACCAGCTGCCTAACTATGCCAAGCATGCCTGTCATGCAAACAGCTCCTCTTTCTGAATTAATTGTGTCCACTGGACCAATTTAATACAGCACTTCTCTAGGATGACTTTGCCAACTGTGACAGCTGTTGCATGGAAGTCTACAGTGCATACACTGCTGCGCACAGCCTACTCTCATTGTGGATATTACATTTCTAAATAATGTACTCCAAAAATTTACACAGTTAGAGGCTCATGCATCACCAGAAAATAATATGACTCTCTAAAGTTACAGTCACTGATTCAAAAACAAATACCAACATCTCACATTAGTAGGCCCTTTCACTTGTGACTGCAACTTACAAGATACATGGAATCAAGGAATGAGTATTTAACAAACATACAAAATGAGACTAACAAAATGGCTTACTAAGTAATAAATTGCTGACAAGCCCAATAATCCCCAGGGCCCCAGGACATGGTAAAGGGAAGAAATCAACTTTTACAAGTTGTCCTCTTTCTTCTATGTGCATATAGTGACACATGTAGATATATACATACACACACATACTAAAAATTATCCACAAATTTTATATAAGCAAAACCACAAAATAATCAAGCTCAGTATTCATTGTCATAATATAAACCATAAAAATTGAGCAAATTGGCCTTCACTAAAGTTAAAAATGTGTTCTTCAAAACAACATAAATAAATGAAAAGCAAGATGGAAATTGAAATAAATATTTGTAATACATAAATCTGACAAGGACTTTGTAGATATATTTTAAAGTCTTGCATCTCAACAATAAAAACTATTCCCCAAGTAGGAAAGAATAAACACTTGAAGAAACTCAAATGACAAAACTCAAAAGGATGCTTGGCATCACTGATCATAAGGGGACACAAATGCAAATTATACCACAATGAGGCACAAGCTACTATGGTTAGAATGGCTAAACCCAAGAACAAAGTTAAATAAGAGACAAGGTCCACTCGCCGATATTCAAATGAAAGTATGTGACCTGAAAGAATTTTCAAAACACTCTCATTCATCTTTCATACTATCATACTATCAAATATTCCTTTGCTTACTTTGATCTCTTTTAACTAAATCCTTCATGTTGACTTAAAACAAGCTTGAGCCTATCTTATGTGGATAAATTAGCGACACACACACTGGTCTCACAGTTTCACCAGCTTCTACTCCTTTCCTTTTCTCTCCAAACGATTTGTATCAGGGGTCTCCATTAGCTCCTGTCGAATTGGCCCTTAAGCCAGACTGTCTGCTTTCCATCTCTGTCCTCCTTAAAACGTGTCTTACTAAAAGCAGCACTGCAACAACTATCACAGCACTAAACCCGTCCTCACTTTAACTGATCTGACAGCAGTGTTCAACTCTAATGAAGCTCTACTCTCTGCTGTCCAGACACCAGACTCCCTAGGTTTCCTTCTATCCATCAGGCCACACATTCGGTCTCTTTTACAGTGTATGGTCCCCCTACAGTAAACACTCCAGTTTCTCAAGCCCCAATCTTAAATATATATTCTCTCATTCTCTCCTCCTTCCCTCTCCCCCTCCCTCTTCCCCTTTCCCCCTCCCCTCTCTCTCTCCCACTTCTCCCCCATCCTTTATCTCTCTCCCAGAGCTGAGCTGAGGGCTAAACCCAGGACCTTTTGCTTACTTGGCAAGTGCTCTACCACTAAGCTAAATCCCCAACCCACTCCCTCTCTCTCTTTATTTTAATCTATGTTCTCATTCTAGATAATAATATTCCTTCCCTCACTCAACTCACTATCTACCTGGAAATGACTACCAGATCTGACCCACCCCTTCAAACTGAAGACTGAGAATATATTGCTTTAAAGAGATTCTGAATTATCAATGTCATAAGAATAGTACAGAAAATCTGAATGAAAACATGCTACATACAAACAATTATATATCTAATTAGTAGCTTAGGATCTCCATAATGAATGGCATACACAAATAAAAAGAGCATTAAGAATCTCAATGTCAGTACTCACTAATGTGGAAAAGGAGGGAGTGGGAATTAAGGAGTGCAATTATAAGGTTCTACCCAATGCTGGTGACCAAAACAACTACTATTTTTTATCTGAAAAGGTGTGCTATTTTATTTTTTAATTGAAAATAGATTCTTCTCTCATACAACATATCCAGACCACAGTTTTCCCTCCCTCCCAGCTCTACCCACAGTTCCCCCAAAACTTATTAAAGTCTTCAGTAGCACCAAAACAGTGGTCAGCCAAAAATCATTCTATCTAGTGACAAAGACAGGTAAGGGTTAGAAGGAGTCAGCCCACTGTGCTACTTTGAAACAAGTGGTTGGAGTGCTATGATCCACTGTGTAAGAACTAGACCTAAGGCACTAGTGACTGAAGGCAAGGTCTAGGTCCCACTACGGTAAGCAGACTGTGAACTCAGAATTCAGGGCTAAAATTAATTCATCTCGACAGAGTATTAAAATAAAGAAACACGGATTCAAATAAGAGTTCTGTGGTACTTCATAGGTTTCCAAAAACAAAGCTAAGATCATTCATTCAACCTCTACTGCAAGCCAAGTGTATAGTATCCTGCTACTTCAACCAAGACAATGTAAAAAGACAACGGAGAGAAGGAAGGAAGGGAGGGAGGGAGGGAGGGAGGGAGGGAGGGAGGGGAGGGAGGGAGGGAGGGGAGGGAGGGAGGGAGGGGAGGGAGGGGAGGGAGGGGAGGGAGGGGAGGGTGGGGCAAACAAAACAAATTCATTGTCCATATAGAGATGGACACACAGCTGTCCCTAACAACCAGAGGAGCCTTTCCCAGAGGAAAGATTAATACCAGCAGAGAGATTTGAAGTCAGAAGACCCGTCTTCTCATTCCTTTCTTCTTTTTCTCAAGCTTGCTAATTCATAACAACATGAAATCATTAGTATTTATACCTCAATTTTATTTACATAAAATAAAGTTTATTTAAAATTATTTTCTAACATGTAATACCTCCAAAACATTATCATTTATAAATACTAAAATACAAACACAAGTATTAAATATTAACAAATTAACACTCACATAGGAACACTGTACATGAAAAGATCAAATTATTCCTAGATAAGCTCTGAAGATACTGCATGCTTCAGAGGGAAGGGCTACAAGGACTATCAGGAGCTACAAAGGAGTGAGTAAACAAAACTACTTCTCATAACATGTTGGAAATGCTTCTATATTAAGTAAAACTAATTTCTAGTCATAGAATAGAACCCGTAATACGTTCTATAAATAGAAGTCTGTCCTCCATAGTTCTTCTGGAAAACAAAAGTTAGAGTGTATCTTAGCTCTCACTTTTATATGCTGGCCAGACTTTTATTTCCAAATAAAATATGAACTTGAAAAGGTTGTGATTAAAAAGGGAGAAGAATAGATACTCTATAATGAGTATATAATCAGAACATTGCTTATCTTAGAAATATCAGAGCCAGGACAAGATGTTATGTATTAATAAGACAACCAAAGATATATGCACATAGAATCATTCAAAGAATAAAAACATGTTCCTTAAGATTTGAAAAAGATAGCTGGGGAAGAAATGAAAGGAATTACTGTTAGGTACAAAAAGGACCTCAAAAGGACAGTGTCCTAAATGGAAGGGGGCTCAGAAGCCAGAAGGATTGTTATTGAGTAAACAGATGCCTGAAGGTGGGTGGGTTTCTATATTAGAATGAAAACCACGATGTCTGTTCCTTATCCACACAACAGTCTACTGCCTCAGCAAGGGCATCTAGTTCCTGGTCAATCTGAATAGCCTGTTATTAGCTCAAAGACCACAACCCTGCTGACTGTCATATAAAATCTGCTTGCTTTTCCACTAGTTTGCTGTTCCATCTGACCCCTACCACACCCCAGTAAACAGTTTGATTCCTTAATAAACCTTTCTGTCTACTGCTGGAGTAGAGTTTAGTGGTTTCACTGTGCTCTCACTCATAACAGCCAGCTTATATACAATGTATATACATGCAAGTATAGGGAATTCAGTACTACAATTTTTCTTCCTAATAAAAATACAAGGTAGTCCAGGATATAAAATAAAAGTTTAAATGAGCTGTCTAGTCCAGGTTATCTGTATGTAGGGTTATAGCATTTAGGTTATAGCATTTAGTGTGCTAATATCACAAAAGTTACAGGCATCCATTCCAACCAACAGTCTGATTCCACCAGCGAGTTATTCCTGCCAGTGTGCCAGGTATTTGCAGAAACTTGGCCTTCTAGCCCAGGCCAACCATGTGATGAATATTTCAATGTGAGCTCTGTCAACAGCATACTGAACTGTGACTGGACTGTGAGATAATGTAAAACAGCTGGTGCTTTGAGACATTAAGTTTCCCTGAAGTCTATTATATAGTGTTCTAAGAGTCTCCACAACTATCCAAAGATTCAGTGACTTGGCAGAACTAAAAAACACCCAAAGTCAAAGTTATGACTAAGAACTAGTAAAGCAAAAGAAACAAAAGCAAAAGCAACAAAAAGACCCAGGGGTCTAAGTCCCAGAGAAAGCATGCATGAGACTTCTAGAGACCTCTAACAGTAATGGTAATAGTAATACACAAGACACACATAAATCCTGCAGCAGTGAATTCTAACAGTCTGTGCAGGGTTGGCCACAGGAGAAACTTCTCAGAAACAGTATCTACAGTTTTTCCTGGAAGCTAGTCATGTAGGCACCTTCTGCCCCACACATGGCAAATGTCAGACTCCCAGAGTAAAGCTGGGGCATGTCTTATAGCACACTGTGTGCACTAGCAGTTAGAACACATGCACTGCTCATCTTTAGGGAACCTCCAGCAGTGCATGTTACTGAGCAGTCTGAGTTCTGCTGTGTCAGCTGCGCTCTGTGCAGACAGCAACAGGCAAATGAGACAACTGTCACTAACACAGACATGGGTAAGAACTTTGTGGGCACAGCCAACCACAAAACAGCATTTGTAACACTCCTATGAGAAAATTAAAGCAAATCACAGAAACCAGTATCAAATTAAAAAGTGTAAATAATACTCTTTTTGAAATATGCATCACTATAGAAAACCTCAGAGTAAAATTAATGTCTGAAAATTAATTCTTAATTGTAGTCTCCTAGGTAAACCTTCATACATGCTATTTAAATGCTACTAGTAAAATATTACGCAATTGGAAAGGTAATTTTTTAACAGCCAGTTTTCTCCAGACACCTGCCATCACGATGCTCAACCTACCAGGCCCACAGTAATGGAGCCAGACAACCAAGGACTGGAGTAAATCTTTTTGCCCTTGTTTAGGTGTTTTGTGACAGAAACACAAAAGCAACTAACTCAATAGTAAACAATAAATTAATTTAAGCATAATTTAAATGATTATAGAAAATACAATTAAGAAACAAAATGTAATTGTAATTATACAGAGGATGTTATATAATAATTTAATGATTATAAATTTAATGAAACAAAATAACATGAACAACATGAACTGCCATTTGGGCTGCTAAATATAGACTATTTTTTCTTATTCTGTAAGAAGATAAAAAGCAAGAGAGTATTAAAAATATTCAAGCCTAGCCCAGAAGAGGTGGTGCATTCCTGTAATCCCAGCACTCCAGAGACAGGAGCAGGTGTCATATACGAGTTTGAGCCCAGCAGGGTCTTCAAATGAGTTCTAGGACAGCCAGGGCTAACATAGAAAAAAACCTGTCTCAAAGCCACAACAACAACAAAAAATGCGTGTGTTGCGGCAAGAATTTCCTCATCCAATCTATTTAAATATCAGTGCAGCAGGAGGCCTGTGATTGGACAGGGAAAAGGGAAGTGGAGCTAAGAGTTGCAGAGGAGAGGAGAGGAGAATCAAGATGAGCATGGCTTTAAATAGCCACAGGTAGAAATAATACCGTAATAGATAGAATAATTGAAATAACTTGTCTAAATTGTGTGGGCATCTTGTGTACTGAGAATTTATTGATATATAAATCTGACTGGTTAACTATATGCTTTAAGAGTTTTGATTTTACTTGGTTACTGGGGATTGTGATATCTAACCGTGAGGTTAGCAGTCACTGTATGGGGCTAGGACTAGAACCATGGAGGTAGTGGAGTTGGCAGGTGGAGGCAGGGAACCCGCCAACATCAGGGGGTGGGAGAGGGCAGGCCAGAGGGTCTGCTGAGATGAGAACACCCCACTTGGGCCCGGTGGCCCGCTGGTGCTTGCAATAGTGTGGGAACAGAAGGTACCACATCTGGGCAGAACGCTGGTGGCAGTAGCACGGGAAGCATTCATTTTTTAATACTTCCCGCAACTGTGTGTGTGTGTGTGTGTGTGTGTGTGTGTATGTGTGTGTGTGTGTGTGTGTGTGTGTGTGTGTGTGATAAATTAACTGTATTATTATGCCTTTTGTTTTTATGTTTAAGGCTTGGTTCCACTGTCTTCAAGTCTAACTTCTAGTTAGATACAGAAATGTTTATGGTGGTTTGGTAGCCTTTGTGGTTTTATCTTTGAACATGTCCCACAGAATTCCTGTATTGGAAATAATTCTCACTGTGACAGTACTGCAAATGGGACCAAACTGGCTAATAGGGTTAGGCAGTATCCTCATGACTAAATAAAATCAGGCAAAAAGTAAGATAAAACATAAACATAAAAATTCAAAAAAGTGATTAAAACTATGTCACAGGATAGCTGGGGAAGGTTCCTTCCAGGAATCTAGCCATAGAGAGATATGAATAAAATTATTCATGTAATTAATACCCTCAGTATAAATGATCAAAAGGTATATTATGTAGAAATGCCAATTATATTGTTTGTCAGACATGACTATCACTTTCCAATATTTTATAGTCATACTTCCTTTAAAATCAGAAATAAATGGAGGAAATCTTACACTTTAATTTGTAATTTACCACTAGTCCAATAAAAGAATATAAATTCAACCATATGGGAAAACTTCTATTCTGCTTAATGGACATTACATTAAAATGATTCCTCATGACTTACTGCTATATCCATACACAGGTGCATCTTTCAACATCCATTGGAGAAGCTTCCTACAGTAGAAGACAAGCAAAACCAAGGTCCACAACAGCTCAACATGCAAATAAAAGACTTCAGAGGGCCCAGTTTTATAGGTGATGTCTATATCATACTCCTCCCCTCAGGCTCAGGGAGGCTGGAGCTGCAGAAAGAGACCTGCTACAGAGCTGGGGAAAGACTGCAGGATTGCAGGACTGCATTTAAAGGAACTGAGGGAGAGGTGAAGATATACAGTTAGCCTATCTGCTGCCCTGGCAGGAGTAGCCTGTGTAAACATATAATAGCCAGGATAGTATGTCTCCACTAGAGTTTGGCAACTCTATCACAGCAAGCCCTTAGTATTGCAGCATAGATGAAGCACAATAAAATGGCCTTAAAATAGCCTTTATAAATATGAAAAAAAGAACCCTTAAAGAAGAAATGACTAAATCCCTTAAGGAAATCTATGAAAATATAAACAGTGATAAGAATTAAAAAAAATTTCAAGCCCTAAAAAGGGAAACAAAGAATACCAAAACTAAGGGAAATCTTGAAGAAAAAAAAAAAAAAACATTTTGGAACTTGAACAGGAACCTCAGAGGGAAGCCTCACTAACAGAATATAAGAGACGGAATAGAGACTCTCAGACATTGACGCCTCAGGAGAGGAAACGGATACCTCAGTCAAAGATACTGTTAAATCTAAAAAGCCCTTTACACAAAACATCCAGGAAACCTGGGATACTGTGAAAAGACCAAACCTAAGAATAAAAAGAATAGAAAAAAAGGGGAAATCCAGGTAAAAGGAACAGAAAACAAAAATCAACAGAATCAACCCAGAAAATTTTCAATCACAATAGATGGAGAAAATAAACATTCCATGAAAAATAAACACACACATCATAGCAACAACAAAATAACTGGAATCACAAACACTGCTCATTGACGTCTCTCAATATCAGTGGTCTTTTAATTCCCCAGTAAAAAGCACAGAATAACAGAATAGATGTAAAAACAGGATTCATCCTTTTGCTACATCCAAGAAACACACCTAACATCAAGACAGACATCACCTCAGGGTAAAAGGATGAACAAAGATATTCCAAGAAAATGAACATATGTAGCAAGCTTGTATAGCCATTTTAATATCTGAATAACTTATACTTCAAACCAAAACTAATCAGAAGAGATAGAGAAAACTACTACATCCTCATCAAAAGAAAAATCCACCAAAAGGGCACTGCAATTCTTAACATCTATGCACCAAACACAGGAGCACTCAAATTTCAAAAGAAACACTACTACAGCTTAAAACACATACTGACCCTCACACACTGTCGATAGGAGATGTCAATACCCCACTCTCACCAACGGAAAAGTCATTCACACAAAAACTAAACAGAGAAATATTGGAGGTAACAGACATTATAAATAAACCAAATGAACCTAACAGATTCACTTCATCTAATCACAAAATAAGATACCTTCTACACTGCACCTCATGGAACTTTCTCCATAATTAACCACATACTCAGACACAAAACAAGTCTAAAGAGATGCAAGAAAATTGAAACAATACCTTGCATCCTATCTGACCACTGTGATCAAAGCTGGATATCAACAACAAAAGAAATAACAGAAAATTTGAAAATTCATGTCAACCAAACAACTCCTACTGAATAAAAAATGGGTCAAGACATAAATTAAGAAGTTAAACTTTCTATAATTGAGTTGAGATGAATATAACATACCAAATTTATGGGATATAGTGAAGGTGGTTCTAAAAGCTAAATTAGCTAAGTGTCTACCAAAAAAAAAAAAAATATGAAGAGATCTCAAACTAGTGATTTAACAGCACACCTGAAAGCTTTAGAACAAAAAGGGGGAAAAAATCATACCCAAAAGAAGTAGATAGCAAGAAATAATCATACTCGGGGCTGAATTCAATAAAATAAAAGCAAAGAAACAATACAATTGATCAATGAAAGAGTTTGTTCTTTGAGAAAAATCAGTAAGACTGACAAAACCTTATTCAAATTAACTAAAAAGAAGAGAGAGAATATCCAAATGAACAAAATTAAAAATGAAAAGGAAGCTATAACAACAAACACCAAGAAAATCCAACAATCATAAGAACATACTTTAAAAACCTGTACTCTACCAAATTGGAAAATCTAAAAGAAATGGATCATTTTCTTGATATATACCAATCACCAAAGTTAAAACAAGATCATATAAGCAACTTAAACAAACCTATAACCCCTAGTGAAATAGAATCAGTTATTAAAAGTCTCCTAACAAAGAAAAGCACAGGGCCAGATGATTTTAACACTTAATTCTAACAGACTTTCAAAGAAGAGTTAATGCCAATATTCCTCAAATTATTTCACAAAACAAAACCAGAAGGAACATGGCACAACAAAATAAAGACTCAACAAAGAAAGAGAATTACAAACCAATTTCTCTTATGTAAAGATTCTCAATAGAATATTTGCAAGCCAGCTGTGCCATGGGGATGCATGCTTTTAATCCCAGTACTCAGGAGGCAGAGGCAGGTGTTCCTCTCTGAGTTCCAGACCAGCCTGGTCTACAGAGTAAGTTCTACAACCACTGCTATTTAGAGAAACTCTGTCTCAGAGGAAAAGGAAGATTATAAACCAAATCCAAGAACATCAAAAAGACCAACAATGATCAAGTATACATCATCTCAGAGCTTCAGGGAAATTCAATATACAAAAATCAATAAATGTAATCCACAATATAAACAAACTGATTTAAAAAAAAATAAGATCATCTCATCACATGCAGAAAAGGCCTTTGACAAAATCCAGCACCCCTTTATGATAAACACAATAATGGCACAAGCAAGCCCATGGCCAACTCCAACTTAAATGGAGAGAAATTCAAAACAATTCCACTAAAATCAAGAACAAGACAAGGCTGTCCACTCTCTTAATACCTTTCCAACACAGTTCTTAAAGTCTTAGCTAGAGCAATAAGATTACAAAAGGAGATCAAGGGACACAAATTGGAAAGGAAGAAGTCAAACTATCATTATTTACAGATGATATGACAGCATATATAAGTAACCCTAAAAATTGCACTAGGAACCTCTTACAGCTGATAAACACTTTCAGCAACATAGCCAGATACAAAATTAGCTTGAGAAAATCAGTAGCCTTCAAACATAAAAATGGCAAACAAACTGGGAAAGAAATCAGGGAAACAACACTTTTCACAATAACCTCAAATAATAAAAAATATCTAGGGTAACTCTAACCAAACAAGTGAAAGACTTGTATGAAAAGAAAAAACAAACAAAACCCTTAAAGACATGGAAGAAAGATAGCAGAAGATATTAAGATGTCCCATGTACATGGATTGGTAAGATTATTAAAAATGGCCATCCTACCATAGGCAATCTACAGATTCAATGCAATCCCTATCTTGTTAATCACAAAAACTTCTTTAGCTCCAACTAACCAGATACCACAGGTCTTCACACAAATGACCTTGTAGTTTTTGCTTTCCTCTGAAACTTCGTAACCCAGGCCTCCATTGTCTGCACTGCTCTCAACATTCTTAATCTTATGAGCTTCTACCGAACAGCCCAGTGAGCTCTCAACACTCAATGACTTCTACCCCAAGTTTCAAAGTCCTTCAACAATCCTCCCAAAACATGGTCAGGTCTGTCACAGAAATACCCCGTCCTAGTACCAATTTTTGTCCTAATTGGGGTTATTATTGCTTTGATGAAACACCATGACCAAAAGCAACTTGGAGAGAAAGGTATTTATTTGGCTTATTTTTCCATATCACAGTTCATCACTGAAGGAAGTCAGAACAAGAACTCAGGCAGGGTAGGAACCTGGAGGCAGGAGCTGATGCAGAGGCCATGGAGGGGGGCTGCTTACTGGCTTGTCCATCATGGCTTGCTTGCTTAGCCTGCTTCCTTATGGAACTTAAGACCACCAACCCAAGAGTGGCACCACCACAGTAGACTGGACCCTCTCTCATCAATCACCAATCAATAAAATGCCCTACAGGCTTCTCTGCTTACAGCCTGGTCTTCTGGGACATTTTGTAAGAGTTCTAGCCTCTCAAAATGACTATAGGTTTTATGTAGCTGACATAAAACTAGCTAGCACAGTTACTTTTGCTTTTCAGAATCAGGCTCACTTGGACGGCCAGGGACTTGCTATGCAGATGAGGAGAGTCTCCACTGCACAGGTTCTCCTACCTCTGCCTTTTGAGTGCTGGGATTGAAGACAGACGTGTACCCCCGTTTCTGGGTTCTCTTCCAATTTGTTTGGTGGGTTTTTCAGCTGGCTGGGTGGCTGGTTTATTTGTATGTTTTCATTCTTCATCATTTTTTAATTTTGGTTGGTTGTATCTTTGTTTTTGCTTTTGTCTTTTTTGCTAGCATTTTAGTAATTATTTTCTCCTGTTGTTATTTCTTATGCAATTATATTTACAAATTTGTATATCAGTTGTTAACTCACTAAGTTTTATACTCTATCTTTTCCAGAATTGTCCTTAATAGCTATTTTCATTTTTCTAAATCCCCCAATCTTCTCTTCTACATCTACAATACTCCCCTTAGTCTCTCTCACACCTTCAGCCACACACACAGCTTCTCAGACACACAGGACCCTCTCTCTCTTCTTTCCCTATTTCTTCCACACCTTGCTACTCAAATAATAATGCACCCAGCTCTAAAACAAATCTATAATCAGACTTTCTCTAATAACCCAAGATGCTGTCTCTGAACATAACAAGTATAATGAGAAGGTTCTCCTATAGCTATAAAAACCAAAGTTTGCCAATGGAAAGTGGGGCATCCCACTGTATCCCCACCGTAAATATTCAGGAAACAAAAGTGAAGTTAATGTACCTCTCTCTCTAGGACTCACAGAAGACAAAAGAGCCAAAGAGGGTGAAAGAAGAGAAAGTTAAAACGATAAAATAAACTCATTCTACAGACATGCAAAACTCCACAAAAAGAATAACACAACTGCTTACCACAGCCCATCTCCAACCTCCCAATGCCCTCATAAAAAAAGGTAGAAACTCCTGAGATAGCTGGAATACCAAGAAAGAATTTGTAGTCCTACTTAAAAAAAAAAAAAAAAACAATGACTATATTGAACATTGAAACAAACAAACACACAAACTAAAAAAAATCTATTCAAAACTTTGACAAGACAATCTTCAAAGTGAATGAAACAGTAAACTGGAGCTGAAAGACCAAAATGTGTAAGAAAATTTCAATTCAGGAAAACAAAATATGAAAAACAAAAACAAATACTGTAAATGAAAGAAATGATTAATCAAAAACTACATCAGAAAACACTATGCACTATGAAGAAGTTCCTCAAGGATGGAAAATAATACAATCATATATATGCATATACATAAACAAACATACATATGGTGGTTTGGATATGCTTGGCCCAGGAGTGGCACTATTAGGAGGTGTGGCCTTGTTAGAGGAAGTGTGTCACGGGGGGGCTAACAGTTCTACATTTTCTTCTGAAGACTGGCTCCTGCATGGTTAGGAAGAAAGATCTCATTGCCCCCCCCCCTTGCATCCTATCAGATCACCATGGAATAAGGTTGGTCTTCAATAATAACAAAAACAATGAAAAGTCCACATACACATGGAAACTGAACAATGCTCTACTCAACGATGAATTTAATGAAAATGAAGGCTCATCATACGGAAACTTATGGGACACAATGAAAGCAGTGCTAAGAGGAAACCTCATAGCTCTAAGTGTCTATAAAAAGAAACTGGAGAGAGCATACAATAGCAACTTGACAGCACACCTGAAAAGCTATAGAACAAAAAGAAGCAAATACATCCAAGAGGAGTAGAAGGCAGGAAATAATCAAACTCAGGGCTGAAATCAACCAAGTAAAAACAAAAAGAACTATACAAAGTATCAACACTGTCCAGCTAAATATATTTCTTAACAAAATCATTTATATATATAGAGAGAGAGAAAGATAGCACAATTGAAATTTTCTCTATATACAAATGTAAGTATATATACTCACTTATAACATAGGCATATCTAAGTGCATATATTCATACACATAAATACCACTTAATTCACATATTAAAGTATATTTTTTCACCAAAACCTAAATAGCATGTAATGATATAATTGTATTTACTGTTTGTTAAAGTAGTTAGTTTACCTGTTTGGGAAGTCGGAACAAGGAGTTCTTATAGAAAATGTCCTTAGCCTGGCTCCATGTACCATCAATGAGGATGATTGTGGAAGGATAAACAGGAGTATCTAATATAAATTCTTCCAAATTAGTAGCTTCAGCCCCTGGATATAATATTAATGTACCAGAGTCCCGGCAAACAGTTGAAAGTTCAACATCTCTAAAACAACAATTTTTTAAGATATCTTTATTAGGTGTGGGGAAAACAAAAGTTTTACTACACTAGTGAATACCTAAGCAACGTTCCCTCTGCCATCTTACTAAATGGAGACACTAATTCAAAGGCCAATCAAAGCCTCAGCTTCTGGTGACTGGCACGCTGTCTCCTCAGCACAGTTCTTCCATGTGGGTTCTCGTCATTATTTCCTGCCAAGGCTTTCCTAGCGAATGGCCAGTGGCATCATTTTTAACCCTCCCAAAGAAACATCTATGTAGAAAAAAACTATTCCCAACCGTCCACTCAGTCAGTCCACTTACCGCTCTTCACTGAAGCGTCGGCCAATCTTGACTGTGCATTTGTCTGGGGGAAGGCATGCTGCTAGCAGAGGGACTGTGCGCAACACTTTGCTTTCCTTTAATGAAACATTAAAGCATGGCGTTATCACCTGGGTAAGCACTTCTAAACTTTTCTGATAGAACTCAGTGATAAAGTGCAAGGACCTGAGGATCAACATCAGCATTGTAGAAAGAAAATTTCTCTGAGAAACATCCGGTTTCTAACTTAATATATTTTTTACAAGACTTTTAATCAAGATCAGAGTTTAAGAAGAGATAACATTTCTCTATCAGCATAATACAAGCACACTTTTAAAGCTTATTTATATGTATTTACAGGCTAATGGCTAGAATCATAAATTATAGGGGAAAATACTTTGTAGACATGTATACAAATGCCAGAAGGAAACCCATTATTATGTATAATTAATAAATCTTAATAATAAACTAAGTAAATTATAAATGCATGTAAATTTGTGTTAAGCTGAATAACTTATTGATAAGCTTTTTTTTCAACATTAATTACATTTTGAACATGTCAACTTGCAGACGATAATCTGTATCTCTAGACCAAAAAAGCATCAAAATGCTTAAAAGATAAAACAAAGACCATGTCAAAACAGCAGCCTCTAATTTTGACACTTCCTAATAGTCAAAGGGAACAATTTAAGGAACAAAACATATACCAGACTCTAAACCAAAATAAAAAAGTCTCCACAACATTACCTGCAAAAGGGAAGTAGCTTTCTTAAACAATTCTAAGTTGCCAATAAAGACACTGCCCACCCCAGATAGCCTCCTCTCTCCTCCCATGTAAATAGGCTGCGCTTTCAGGATTTAAAATACCCAAGCAAATGCTGACCACCATCAGTAGTTTTCCTCAGCACCCTGGCTTCCACTGCTCACAACAAGCTAACTTTGTGGGTTCTTCCTTCTTCTACTTTGCCTACCTTCTTTTCCACCCGTTTAGTCCCCTAACTCTAGATAGGAGAGAAAAAAAGATAGAAAGGTAAGAGGGTGACATTATCCCTAGACTACTTCCTGCTGAGTAGGGCCACTAAGTTCCTTGGGGCAAGTTTGATCTTTGCAGGCAGAACATCCACTTTCTTCTTGTTTCTTCTTTGCACAGACTACAACAAACCACAACCAACAGCAACCATCCAACAACCACAACCCACCCCAGCTCATAGGGCCCAAGCAATTATATAACCTCTGAAAAGTTCCCAGAATTCCAAACATGTCACACAATCGCAGAAACTATCTGCAGCTGGCAAAATCAAACCCCTGCTAGAGCACAAGGTAAATCAGCTTCAGTGGACAATCTGAAGCAGCCCCATATATCCCACACCTGGGATTGAAACAAAAGCATATTCCTATTAATGTTTCTGTGTTTTACAAAGAAACCAAATTCTCACTACAGTAAGATAATCCAGCAGCAAAAATGCCAGCATCACAAGAGCCTGCTGTGAAGCCTGAGAAGGAGCTGCCAAGAAACAACTTGCAACAAAGAAACAGTATTCATCATTCAGAAAACATAAAAGGCCACTTTATTTCACCTCCTTGTTGTATCTTTGACTAGGCTGTGAATTTAAAAAGTAAAATAATTACTATTATCTGTTTGTTACAGCCTGCTTGGAGATAAAAGGTCCTGAGTTCTAAACCCTAAGGCGTTCTCACTTGGTTAAGTCCATTTACATCATTCACTCACTAGTTCTGTACCAACAAATTTATAATTTTCTATGATTTCCTTACATCCCCTCATCACAAATCAAAACTCACAAACATGAACACACAGTGGCACACGTCTAATTCTAAACAGAGTAAAAGAATATTAATTTAAAAGTTTCACAGATGGCATGGTACAAAGTAAATGTGTTTGTTTTAGCCAGAAAGAAAATTTTATCTTCATATCCATTTTGTAAGAATAAAATGCCAAAGTCAGTATCTACTCTAGCAAGAAAAGACATCAGGGAGCAAAGGCTATGACCAAAGTTTAAAAAAAAAATCATTTTTCTGAGTTCTTTATTCACAAAATTGAATGTTTATATCATGCAAATCTGGGGGAGTTCTAAATCTTTACCCTATAATAGAATCATATGAACCACTGTCTCAATCATCTACTATCATCTAATAGATAAAGCTTTCAAAATATAAAATATACTTATCATCAACAATGGTTCTTCTGGAACACTGCAGAGCAATGAGGAACAACCGGCTTACGTGTGTTTCCTCTGGGGAACTCGTATTTCCCCTGAAGACATTAACTCACCTCTGCTGGGTGCTGGATTATGTACAAACGGGTGGAGATCTGGAGTGGGCGAACTGGTAGATATGGACATAAGCATACTTTTTGGGGCCGGCTAAAAAAGAAAAAAGAGAAAAAAGAACCAGTGAATTTTAAAATGTGATATAACATCATCCTAATATGCCAGTCAACATCATGACATGTTTTATAACTAAAGAGGCTTACTAAAGCTACTTAAGTTCAAAATGAAACATCATTAATGAATTTAATAAGATATTTCAGACATGAAAATTCTTCTCCATCCATAGAGATTCTGGGCTTGGCAATGCAACACAATTCAATGGTATAGCACTTGTTTAGCACTTACAAAGCCATAGATCTGACACACCACAAGACAAATTTAATTAGTTAATATTAAAGAACTTCAATAAATTTTAGTTGTCTTTAATGGAAAAGTAGTTACTAGGTCATCAGGGTCTTTTCATTTATGAAGCAATACTTTTTTTTTCTTTTTACATCACAAACAGAACTCATGACCAAAAAAAAAGTCTCTGGACTCAGAGACAGGAAAAAAAAAATACAGTCTCAGTCCTAAGAGCATGGGAAATAAATTTCAGGAGAGGAAGGATAAACAAAAAAAAGTTAGTCCACTTGTCTATAACAATAAACTAGGATATCTCTAATCTTAGCAAGTGAAAAAATGAAAAACAATAACCCAGCAAAGGAAAGAAAGAACCAACAAATTACAGGATTTAGCAAACATCTCTCAGTAACAACTTTACATGTAAATGGATTCAACTCACCAGTAAAGTGACATGGACTGGATGCCTGGATTCAAAAACTAGATCTGTCTGTTGTCTCCAAAACACATATCCCATTGGAAAACAACACCCACAGACTGAGAGGCAAAGGATTAAAAACAGTATCAAGAGGACAGAAGGAAAAATATGGCTGATATCTGGTAAAAGAAGACCCAAACCAAAATTATCCAGAAGAGTTAAGGCCACCACATATTAATAAAGGAAGTAATTAAGTAAACAGAGCAATTGTAAATATATTCACATTTAACACTGGAGTCACAATTTCATTCTTCACAGAACTAGAAACAAAAAAATCCTAAAATTCACAAGCCAACTCAAATAGCAACAATAGTCTTTTAGATTTATGTATTTTATGTGTGATAGGTTATCTCTCTGCAGGTGAAATGAGCCAATTCAAACCAGATTAGATTATATTAAAGGCAGGTTTATTGGGAAGCTGCTCTTAGGTGAGGCGAGTTCACTGGCCCCGAAGATTGAGGCCAGGGGAGTTGCCATGGGGGGAGGGGAGGAAGGGAGGAAGGGAGGAAGGGAGGAAGGGAGGAAGGGAAGAAGGGAAGAAGGGAGGAAGGGCGGGCCAGCTATAGTGCAGAGAGGGCAGGATGAGTAGAGAGAGGCGTGTGGCAGACCAAGCTGTCTGGATTATATAAGGAATAGCCTCTGGGGAAGGGCAGCCCAGACCCTGGGCTGGAAAACTCATGGTTGGAAACAGGGTATGCCACATAGGGACTGAGGGATGCTGGGAGAATGTGGAGGCCAGGTCTGCTTTAATATGTAAAATATGCACCTCAGTCCCTTGTCCCAGAGTCTGAAAACAAACAGATCGTATGAGTACTTTGTATTTATGTATATGTACCACACTATGTATATGTACCACATGATGCCTGCAGAGGCCAGAACAGAGTGTTGGACTCTGGAACCAGAGTTACAGACAGTTTTCAGTCGCCATGTGGGTTCTGGGAATTGAACCTGCGTCCGCCACAAGAACAAGTGCTTTTAACTGCTGAGCTATCTCTTCAATTTCAACCACAGAAGTCTTAAACAGAAAAGACAATACTGATGGTATCAAAATTCCAGGCCTCAAACTATATTACAAAGATTACAAAGCCACAGACAGTAATACAACCAGCCTCGTAGTGGCACAAAACCAGACACTGACCAAAAGAACAGAATTGAGAACCCATAGATAAGCCCACATGTCAATAGTCACTTAATCTTTTGCAAAGGAGTCATAAACATACAGCCTCTGGAAAAAAAAGACAGCCTCTTCACAAACAATCCTGCTAAAACAGGACACTGTGATTTTAAATAATGAACTAACCCTGTTGCTTTGTCCCCAAGTTCAATATACATCAAAGACCCTCATTAAACCTAAGAATGAAAGTGCCAGAGAAAAATATAAGCATATGTAAGGGGCCTCTGTAATGAACTCAAATAGCACAGAAACTGTTGAGGAATTTTAATCCAGCAACATAGTTGCTCTGATCACATCCAAAGACCTAGGTTTGTGTGACCCACCTGGAATATAGATACTCCCTTACCATACACCTTTAATCCCAAATAATGATGTCTAATTAAGGGACAGACACAATGACAAATCAAAGAAAGATTTGACAGAATGAGTCAGAAACAGAACACACCCAACTCAGGACCAAAGCTCCTGAAGAGCAGTACAGGAGAGTGACAGAGTTCAGTCACACGGGAGGGGAGTGAACTGGGAGTCAGTGCAGTGAGCGCAGTGCAGAGGAGTTGACTTTGTTCACCAGTTCATGCAGTTCAATGCACATAAGCAGAGGCAGCTGAAGCAGAGAATAAGAAGGAGCCAGGAGAGTAGAACAAATGGCCAGGGTTAGTTTGAGAATAAGCACAGCAATTCAATGAGAAGTAGAGAGAACCAGGATTCAGTCATCTTGGAGAAGAGTCTAAGCCAGAAAAGCTGAGTTCACCCAGCCACCCAGACCTCACAAAGAACTAGAAAGGGTGAGCTTATTCAGCAATAAGCTGAGATATCAAGCAAATAAGTTACTTTTACAAAGAACTGACAACTGGGATTACACAAAATTAAAAGCTTCTCCACAGCTAAGGAAATAGGCAGAGTAAAGAGTGAGACTACAGAACAAATCTTTGACAACTAACATGTGACTGGGAATTAATATCTATAATCGATAAGTAACTCCAAATTTAAAAAATACATCATCCAGTAAGCAAAAGGACAGAATGAAGTGAATAAACAATTTTCAAAGGAGAGATACAAATGACCAATAAACACTTGAAGAGTGCTTACAGCATATGACACTGACAGCAGTAAACAAGTGAATTCCTATCAGTATACTTACTTACAAGACTGACCACTGTCAAATCCTAGAGACAGGAGCTGATGCAGAGGCCATGGAGGAGTGCTACTTAGGGGCTTGCTTCCCCTGGCTTGCTCAGACTGCTTTCTTATAGAACCCAAGACCAAAAAGCCTAGGGGTGGCCCCATCCACAATGGGCTGAGCCCTCCCTCGTTGATCACTAATTGAAAAAATCCCTTACTGCTGCTAAATGTAACGGAGGCCTTTCCTCAACTGAGGTTCCTTCTTCCTGACTCTAACTTGTGTCAAAAGTTAACTCAAAGACAGCTAGGACACCTACTAAAAACATTATCTGGATCCCAGCCTCTCAAAGTATGGGTCACAAATCAATATGAAGTAAAGTACTTCAATGAGTAAGTCACAAAATTTTGGAAACAATAAAGGTTTCTGGTGGTGTAATGACCAAAAATTAATCAAAATCAAACATGTAACAAACCTAAGGTGTGTCTGGCAGCACTTGCCTGAATTGTACTTCATGTTTTCACTGCAACCTTGGTTCTGAATACACAACATGCATACTTTGCATGCACTTGCTATTGCACAATGCAAGACCAACAAACAGCTTCTTAAAACACCCTGTCAATCTCAGGCCACTGTATGTTAGGAATTGCAGCACTTTTACTGTACATACAAAGTTTTTTATTCTTACGGAAACGTAATTATTTAATTACTGAAAACAAAGACAATATTTTCTTATCACCATCCCTCAGAACTTAATTACTAAATTAATACCATGTTATAATGCTAAATTTTTATTAAAAGTGCTGTCTGAGCTGCTCACTTGTCTTATATAAAGATCACTAAATGAAATTTCAGAACAAAGCATGTAGCAAAGCCTTTAATTCTAGCAATGAGGAAGTAAAAGCAGGAAAATCAGGAGTTGAAGTTCAATCTCAACTACACAGAAAGTTAGAGACTAGCCTGGAACACAAGACACCCTGTCTCAAATTTTAAAAAATGAATGTGACTGGAGATTAGAACAGAATTTTCTTTTTTTTGTTGTTTTTTTTATAATTTATTTTTTCTCAAATCGTAATTCATTCACACAGGGGTTATAAACACAGAAAGGCAGGATGTGGGGAAGGGAATGACACTGGAGTGTGGGTGATCAGGGGGAATACAGATATCATCAGAACCAGGTATCGGCTGGGTGAAGGTTCAGGGGACAAGTCACTATGACTCTGCCTGTGACTCGCTTGTCCTTATCTAAGTTGGTATTGTCTGCCCAGGCTACCTATTTACAAGGTCTATGACTACTCAGGCTTGTAAATTTCCACAAAAGCTGCCTGTTTACATTAGCTTATAGCCATCTGTTTCAATGTTTTTCCACTGAGACCCAAGACTTGGTGTTAGTATACATGTATGACAGACCTATTGCTAATTTTAGGCCTATGGCTGATTTTAGGCCTAGAACAGAATTTTCAACAATTTCCTGTCTCAAATTTTAAAAAGTGAATGTGACTGGAGATTAGAACAGAATTTTCAACAATTTCTGAAATAGCCCTAATAGGCTGGAACCCCTGCACAAACTGTAAAACTGGGTCTTCCCTCCTTCCCCCAACCCCACACAGACAGAGAAAATTCCAGGCTAACAGAAGACTTCTTGTCTCCCCATTTCCGGCAATCCACCCAAGAGTGCCCGCCCAGGGGCTCAGTTTTTGGCCATGTATGGACACAAGCCTAGCTCCTAGCTGGCATGTCATCATTACTTACCTAAACTCTATAAACTCCCCCAAACCCCCCTGCTTTACCCTGGATGTGTGACTTCACTGACCTCTACCTGTGAGATCAGTGAACCCAGCCAAGAGCTGCCTCCTAATAAACCTGCCTTTATCTACTTTTAATCTGGTCTAATCTGGCATCCCCAAGGAGAGAAAATGCCTGTGAAGCCCCAAACATTACGTTTCCATTTTGTACTATATATTTGTGTATATTTCAAACTGACAATTACAAATTTAAAAGTATCAATGAACTCTTTAAAATAATGAAGATGTTATAATGATCTGCAGGATCAAATATTTAGCTAAAATTTAATTCTTTATATAAAAACAAAGACGTCTATCTTCTATGATAAATTTGTATCTATTCCAAAGAATTGTTTTAAAGTTCTTCTGATTTAATATCTCACTCAATGTTTGATTTATATACCTGTATTATATACATAAGGTGCATAAAATGTTCTTGAATAAAGAGGGGTTATAAGAAGAGGGGGTTTAGGATTTATTTATTTTTATTTTATGTATTTTTTACTATATGCATGTATATACATTATGTTTGTGCAGTGCCCTGGGAATCAGAAAGGGCCACTGGATTCTCTGGAGGTGGAGTTACAGAAGGTTGTGAGTTATCATGTGGGTGCTAGGAACTCAACCTGCGTCCTATGCAAGAGCAGCAGGTGTTCTTAACCAATAAGCTAAATCATCAACCCCATCAATGGGAAAGAGTTTAAAAAGCTCTGATCTAGATGGTACCTTGTGCAGGGATTAAAACATGCGATCCTGGGCCAGAGAATTGGCTCAGTGGTTAAGAACATTTGTTTCTCTTGAAGAAGACCCAAGTTCAAGTCCCAGCATCCACGTGGTAGCTCACAACCACCCATCAATACAGTACCATGGGATCTGATGCATTCTTCCAAACATACAAGTGGTGCACAGACACACATGCATGCAAAACAGTCACATACATAAAAGAATAAGATACATAAATCTTTTTTTAAAAATGTGATACCACATTTTTCCCCCTCAATGAACCTTAAGTAGACTAATAATCCAATGCACACACTTTCTAGCTCTGTTTGAGCTGATCTAGTATAACTCTCCTGCAGCACAGTGAATGCTCTGTCAGGACTATAAACAGATTTTCAGGGTGACAAGTCTTTTTTGTGCTCACTAGATAAAGCACAGAGAGTGGCAGACAGACTTAATGAATCTGAGTATACTAAGAAGTGTAGACCAAGGTCTGCTATAAAAAAGAACCCTTTCTGTAAAAGGAGAAATAGGCGAACATTAAAAATCCAAAAAGCTTAAAATTCTTTTGTCTCACTTGAAATTTATCAAACATAAAATTTATCAAACATGAAATTTATCAAAGTATAAACTAAGACAGTCAATGAAAAAAATTAAATAGAAATTTCTGTTTCTCTAGCATAACATCAGGCAATTTAAAGTTATACCCTAACCATACCCCAATAGGTAAGGTATAGTTCAATTTGGAAATTTTTAGTAAACATATGAAAATTTTGGCCAAAACAGCTATGGTTATAAAAACATTAACTTTAATTTCTTATAGATCGAAGTCCTAACATTATAGCCCCCTATCTTGGCATAGTAATGAACATTCATTTCAAACCTCTAATACATGAACCACCAATTACACTACATTTTTATAATTATCATTCACCAGCTATGTTGCATAGCTTTTGCTATTAGGTTCCATTTCAATTATTACGGACATTTTTAGAACTTTAAAAACCTTGGTATCATGAAAATTTCCTATTGGCACTGCAAAATCAATTTATTCAAACTGTCCTTTATAAATACTCCCTCAGTGAACTCTGAAAATGTTACATGAGACTAATTTTATAAAAAAATAAATTGATCCAAAATATTGTAGCCTTTTTAAAACTTAGCTTTGAAAATCTGAATATCAAGTACAACTAAGTACAAAAAGCAAGTCATCTTCTGCTGGGGACAGCATACAATGACAAGGACTGTCTGTAGTAGGCTGGGATGGAGACATCTCAGAAGCCCGAGGCAGCTCCTTGTAAAGAGGATGGTGTTTGGGACCCTGAGAAGCAGGAGATACAACCCTCCAGCAGACTCATCATCTGAAATAAGGGATTGCCTGCAGTAGGCCAGGATGGAGACATCTCAGTAGCCCACAGCAGATTTTTCTAAAAAGCAGTTGCTCCCATTTCTCCTAACCTTAGCCCTGGACAATGGCATTATAGATTTCATTTGTATGTGACTGTTTTTCAGTTGGCCTTGGTGTGCATAATTATTCTATTATATCTGACTATCTTACTTCTTTCTCCTTCTGCTCTGGTGAATTCTGTGAAACTGGGTGTTTCTTGATGTAATGATTCTTAAACAATTAAAAATTGAGGCATAGGGCACAGCTCAGCACAGTCCTAATGGCCCAGGTGCATGCTGTGTGTTCTCATCTTGGAAACAATGCAGTAACTGCACAATGGTAGTTCCAGATTAATGCTTGACTTGTAAAGGAAGTTTGAAGGGATTATTAGAAAATGAAATAGAGCCAACACTGGGACCCCCCAAGAAAGGAAAAATCTATTTAAGTTATGAAATAAGCTTTGCATAACATTTAAAAGTGGTTCCTAGATAAGGAAGTATAGAATATATAAAATCTTATGCTAGTAAAACTAAGTCAAAATACGGGTACTCTCAGGAGAGTCATTGTGTGCAATGTACAGAAGTAGAAAGCTAGTGGAACTACTGAGTTAAGGGTTAATTTGATTCTTTCTGGCCACTGCCTGGCAGCTTTGCCCATGTAGTTTATTATTAGAGCTTCACAGGAAAATGCAAGTAGCTGACCTTGAATCTCTGAGCACTGAAGTACAATAAGTTAAAAGTTAAAGTTTAAATAATGATAAGTTTGCAATTATTATTATTTCAGCTATAGGCCTGGCAATAGGGAAGCTTGAAATTTTGGGGAACAATTGTAATTCTTAATTCTTTGTGGGATGTGGTTACTCTTTTGAATTTGATTTGGCAATGATTATACAATGTTTTTTTTTTCCTACCTGCTTTTGGAGTATCAATCAATAAAAGACAGGGGCAAGAGAAAGGTGAAGAAGCATGTGAAGTGAATGTGGTGAAAGAGAAAGAGATGAGTGAGAGAGCGAATGAGAGGGTGAATGAAAGCATGTAGAGAGTGAGTGAGAGAGCATGTGAAGAGTGAGTGAAGAGAGAATGTGAAGAGTGAGTG
>NW_021604719.1:7250057-7271126 GCF_004785775.1 Grammomys surdaster
GAGTGAGTGAAGAGAGAATGTGAAGAGTGAGTGAAGAGAGAATGTGAGGTGTGTATGGAGAATATATGTGTGAGTGAAAGGAGAGTGCGTGTGGTGTGTATGAAGTGTATGTGAGATGTGCGTGAAGAATGTGTGTGAAAGTGAAAGGGGAATGCACAGAGGTGTGTAAGAGTGTGAGAGTTCAAGAAAAGAAAAGTGCACAGGAGAAAAGCAGAGTGCACAGGAGAATACAGAGTGTGTGCAGCCTCAAGCTGCGAGCAAATGAGCGAGAGAGAAAGAAAGCATTGAGTGAGAGAGGAGAGAGAAACTTTCAGCCTTGAAAAATTGCCTGTCAGCTTGTACCCAAAAAAGTAGTCTGCCTTCCAGATATCCCTGCTTCAAGTTGAGAACTCCAATCTGTGTTGAGGCTGGACCCTGACAATCTTCCTATCTAACAACCATTAACCTTTACCAAGTGTACTCTAGCAGCCGATTAATAAAATTGGTTCTCTGGGACTGGTTAGCATCCTGGCCAATGTAGCCCATCAGTCTGTACACCGCTTACTACATTACTTTAAGGATGGTGCCTAACCTCCAGAACTACGTGTTTATGCTCTAGAACACTCCTCGTCTTGTTTGCAACTATTTCTTCCTCAGAGGGCTGAATTCACTGTCATTAATCATAATCATTCACACTTCCTTAAATTCTTACTTGTACTTCTGGACTCCTAAATAACTGCAGCTGTGGTGTAGCCACAAGACTATGGGGCCAGCAAGTGCAATGTGGTGGTGTGAATCAAGATGTTCCCTCCCTCCCCTCAGCCTTGGACATTTGAATACTTGGGCCCAGCTGACTGATGGCTGTTTGGAAGGATTACGAGGCGTGTGTCTTGCAGGAGGAAGTATGGGGTAGGCTTGGAGTATTCTCTCTACTTCCTTTTGGTGTTTGAGATATAAGTTCACAAACATTAGCTTGTATCACTGTCATCTCAGAGGCTCATTAAGCTAAATTGCTGAGCCTAACCATCACCTCACCGAACTTCTGACAGAGTAACCCTGGGAATCTGTCTTTCTGACAAGTTGGTGGGTGATACTGATGCTGCAGGCGGGATGGATAGATAACAGGACAGTCTCAGATGCAGTTCCCCGTCGGCATCCACACCCTGCAGGATTTTCTTTCCCACTGAATGACTTAAATTCACTCCTATCGACATGCTGCCTACTTATCCATTCCTGCACCTGAAGACTGTCAAAGCCTTTTGAATTTTTAAAGAAGCAGTTACCAGAGAACAAACAACAGAACAGTAAACGAACAAGCCAATGAAACCATTTTCTCTTCATGAAGATATGACCTTTCCTAGCCAACCAGTTCAGTTTCCCTGACAACTCTAGCACTAGGCAACCCTGCATATGGTTAAAACAATTCACAACTGATAAAATGCCCATGGCCCGGAAAACTATAAAGACCTGCTCAGGACACCACACTTTGGGTTTCTCTAACTTGGAGTTTCCCTAGAAACTTGCTAGAGTTATGAGATGTTAGTTCCTGTGGGTATGAAGCTGTCTTGTGTAGCTGTACTATGTAGAATACATCACTTTGTACCTGAGCCAGACTGCTAAGCTAGACTGCCACAAAAATTACTGCAGAAAAGAAGCACCTAGGCCTGCTCTGATGCAAGCTGCCACTCTTGTCCTGTATGTCTCTGGTATCAAGAGTGCCCTACAGCCAGGTGGTGGAAGCACAGGCCTTTAATCCCAGCACTTGGGAGGCAGAAGCAGGCAGATAGATCTCCAAGTTCAAGGCCAGCCTGGTCTATAAGAGTGAGTTTCAGGACAGCCAGGGATACAGAGAAATCTTGAAAAAACAAAAAAGAGAGGGAAGCGGCAGAAGGCAAGGGGAGGTGGGAGGGAAGAGTGCCCTATAGTTGTCTATTTTCCAGAACGTCTCACAAACTCCATCTATCTGAAGGACTTCATTCATCTTACCTGCTCCAACACACCTTTCTTAAATAACCCACTCCTTCTATCATCACTTTCTAGCTCCATATCCTGACTTCCCTTCATATACTTAATCACCAGTGGAGATCATATTAACAGACTATGGGGGAAGGGTTGTTACAATGTCAGCTACAGGATAATAAAGTCTGGCCTCTTCTTTGTTGCTACACTCCTACCACATAACAGAATCTCAAACGACATTCGGTATATGAACAAATACCTCTACATTCTCTCTTATCTCCACAGTGGATGCTTTTTTCCTACACAATTTCCTATTCCATCCCTTCATTTTCTTAGACATCAAATTTCATACCTCCTTCATGTTCTCTATAGTACTTAAATAATTCATTTCTACTATAAGCCCAGCATTTCTGTTCTCCATTTAAATACTCTGTAACCAACTTAATAAGTGGTAGGATGAAAGAGACAAACCCGCTACTGAAGAAAACAGCTAAGCACTTTGAGTAAACTCTGTGTAATGTAAGCTAAAGTTAATTGCTTTCTCTCATGCTTTGATAACCTCATAAAACATCAATTCCTATGTATTTAACTTTCGCCTATAGTAATCTAATTCTAATTACTAACTTAAACCTAAAACTATAGTCCGTTGGTGTGAGCACACATGTGTGCAGGTGCACGTGCAAGTGTATTCATGTGCATGTGAACGCAAATTGACAACTTAAGACACCTTCTTCAGGAGGTATCCATACTGGTTTTTGAGACATGGGTAGTTAACCTGTTTGCACCTAACCACGTAGGCTGATTGGACAGAAAGCCTCAGGCTCTTGTGCCAACACACCGGCCTTTCTTTTCTTTTCTTTTCTTTTTTCTTTTCTTTTCCTTTCTTTTTTCCTTGTTTGTTTGCTTTGGCATAGGGTCTCTCTATATGGTCCTGGCTGTCCCAGACCAACCTTGACTCAAACTCATAAAGATACGCCTGCCTCTGCTTCCACAGTGCTGGAATTAAAGCTGTGCATCATCACTCCCGGCTACAACTAGTTTTTTATAGGGACTCTAGGAATCAACCTTAAGATTCTCACGTATACGTGACAAATACTTTAATAATTGAGCTACCTCTCCAGCCCCTTTATAACATCTTATCATTTCAACTGACCAACTCCATATTTAATGAGTTACTTTATATTGAGAATTTGAGTCTGTTACCTTAAATACTTTTTCCACTTTAAATACTTTTCCTACAACACATATGCTATGATGACTATTCAGCTCTTAATAAATAATAATTATAGAGTAATTGCCATCTTCATTATAAACTCTTTGAAAAAAGAATAAAAACTAAATATCTAAACTTAAGACTGAAAAATTCATACCTGTATATTAAATAATAAGTTCAATCAATTCCTATTTTAATATACACTGCACATCTAACTATAATGAAATGACCAAAGAGCTGAACTTTTCCATTCACTACATTTATAATGCATTGTAAACACATTGTTTTTCCATTCATTAGGTTTATCTTCTTTAAAAATCTGCATAACCCAATAAATTTTAATTATATTCTTAATATACGAATGGAACCTATAAAAAATTTTCCCTAAGGGATCTTAATGAGATAAGTTTTTTCTTTGTATCTCACTAGAGATCCAGGAATGAATACGTAGGTTGCCTGCAGATACAGACTGACTGTCTCCACAGTGAATGTGGCAGTACCTGGGTAGCCTGCCATTCCCAGCACCCCCTCTGACAGCCTGTGGGCTAATGCAGTTATGTCTGACATGGATCTGAGATGCTAGAGCCTACAAACACATCTTCCAAAACCTAACAAACTCCCTCACATAATATTCACCGAAAGCTTTTTCCTATAATAGTACTGATTTTAGTCAAGATAGTCTCACATAAGTAAAAGTAAAATTTAAGGATTTATGAATAGATTTATAATTACTATTTTAAAGGATTTTTGCTCATTAACTCAAGAAAAAACATACATAAACCGACTCCCCAAAAATTAATAGCTTAATTCAAATTTTCCAAAACAAAACAATTTTTCTTAATATTCTCAAAAGAGGGAGAAAGTTAAGAACGCCACAGCTCTTTTCAGCATTAACTGAAATCTACAACACAGCATGCACAAAAATGGCAACTGTTTTCTCATTTTAAAACTTACTTTGGAAAACTAAATCCCACAGTGCCCTCTGCTGTATTTTGGTTGCTCCTTTTTTTAACATTCTTTCACTTTTATTTATGTTTGACCAATAAAAAGACAAGCCCCTGTACATTTAACATACTATAAATTTTCATCCCATATATAGGTAACCTCTCCCATTTATGACTGTCATATTGAAGTAACTATAATATTCTCATATTCTCTCCCAGCTGTTTTTCTTACTGGATTCTTTTAAAACTGATTATAGGAGTTAAGGAAAAGCATAAAAAAGACCAATTACTATTGTAAGCTGTCTAACTGGATTTAAAGCTTACTCAACAGGAGAAAATTAAGCCTGGTACTAGAAACCTAGGCAGTTTCCTGGGTCTAGTGAGGTCATGGACATTAGATAAGAATCTGCTACTGCTATTTGCTGAACCAGCAGAATTCCTGACTACACTGTAAATCTTATCCTTATACCCACAGATAAGTGCATACTCCTTACCACAGAAGCCTCTCTTTACAGAAAACTACAACTGGACACAACACAGAGTTGACAGACAGTGGGAAGCTCAGCCCCAAGAAATACATCTATATCATGGCTCCTAACATCGTCACTCAGAAAACATTGAGGAGGAATATGCAGGAAGATTGTATGAGCCAGAATACCAGGAAGTCTGCTGTAAAACAGTCTCTACTAAAAATAGCTACATAAACAAAACCGTAACAATAGCCTCATCAATAGCCATATTAATGTGGAAGGGGAAATTTTTCATAGGGTCACTCTCATAGACAAAAAACCATAGGCAATTAATGACTTCTAGGAGAAGGAGAATCAGCTTTTCCCAAGGATGAGCCCCTTACTGATTGTCCAACACAATGTTCAGCTCTAAAACCACATACACACAAAAAACAACAAAAAATGTATGTGCATACACATACATACATACACAACAATAATAATCAAAGAGGCTGTCCTAGGAGTGGACAGGCGATGTGGGGGTGTGGAAGGGAAGGTACCTGAGGGGCTGGAGCGAGAATGGGGGCAGGGCATGTAAAAATATTCTTCCAATTAAAAACATTTTTTACAACCAAAAAAAAAAAAAAAAAGACTGCCGTAAGAGAGGTAGAAACTCTTCAAGGAGAATAAGTATCTTGACAGTTTCAAACACCTGCCCTAAAAGGCATGCCTACAGCAATTGAGAAATTGTACACTGAACTCACATCTTTCTCTTGTTTATGGTAGGCCTCACTGACCTAACTGAAAAATAACAAATGTTTATCATTGAAAAAGACATTTTCAACAGATTATCTCCACGTTGTCTCTTCTTTTTAATCAATTTTATATGTTTATTAGATATACTCACTATTATTAAATAAAATGTATATAAATAAATATATTAGAAATACATACTAACTTCTTAATCATCTATAGAATGTGATTAAAAAAACAAACTTCCAGTACAGCAATGGAGATAAGTTTGTTCTTACTGTCAGATCCTTAACTTTATAAGATTAATTTTCTATTGCTGTTAAGTGACACCATGACCAAGGTAATTCAAAAGAAAGTATTTAATCTGGGGCTTAGGGTTTCAGGGGGGTGGAGTCCATGACCTTCATAGCAGGGAGCCTACAGCAGGCATGACACTCACTGAACAGCAGCTGAGAGCTCACGTATTGAAACAAAACCATGAGGCAAAGAGAGAAAGCCTGCCCTCAGTGATGCAGCTACTCTAACAAAGCATACCTCCTAATCCTTCCAAACTGTTCTATCAATCGGGGATCAACTATTCAAACATGAACCTATGGACTGAGAACCTTATTATTATCCACATTCAGCTGTGATGTACTTCCTGTTTTTTAAACTGACTGATAGATGACATATAGATAGTAGATGATGATGATGGGTGGACGGACGGACGGGCGGATGGACGGATGGATGGATGGATGGATGGATGGACAGAACAACCTGGAGTAAGAGAGAGCTCTCATCTAGCCTGCATCCACAATACCCTGGTTTTGACGCCTAACACAGGAAAAACAAAAAAGACAGAAATAGCTATCTTAGTAACAAATTAATCAGAGTCCCCTCTGTAATGTTTTCAATACTTCTATAATTTGTTAAGATATTATTTTTATCAGATACTAGATATTAAAATAAGTGAGTTATTAAATATAAAACAAATCTGTATGTCCTTCTCCAGGTTAAAAAAAAAAAAAACTGTTCTTTATTTTCTTCTAGTACTGAGGATCAAACCCAGGCCCTGTGTGTGCTAAAGAAGTGGCCCTGGGCCATGTCTCCAGCCCCTACATGACACGAAGCAAGCCCTCCTCTGTGTAAATATATATGCATATATAAGCTCATGCTCCCTGCCACAGGCTAATTAAAGGGAGAAACATCTATCGTCACAGGCAAGGAGTCAAAGGTTAAAAGCAAAGCTATTTCCCAAACAACAGTATAGAGTGTGAGAATTATGTTACTAGAAAAACTGCATTTTGTTTATTCTCTCATCGTCTCTTATCTAAAAACTAACTATATTTTAAAGTATAGGTTTTTATATTTTCCTAACTTTACTTACATGTCTATTTCTTCAAAAAATATAGAGAGACTTGAGAATTTTTCTTGAAATAAAGAGAGCATATTAAGGTTTAGTTTAGTGTTAGCTTACTGCATAAGAATCCAATATTATAAAAAAAAAACATAGATTTGAAGTCATACCCAAAAAGTGTACATTAGTTCACTAATGGTAATAAGAATGATAGTTTATAGAATAAAAGTGAAGAGGAATAGGGAATAAAAGAAGAAAGGAAGAAGAGAAGGTAAAGAGAGAGAATTTAACATTGGTCACATACTTTTTATGTTACAGATGCAATGCAAATGTTTTACCTGTCAAACTGCTAGTATCATTGTCCTACTCTAGGTAAAAAGGGGAGGCTCGCACTGGTTAATAACTTCCTTACAAGAAAATACAGCAAGAGCCACAACAGCTCTCCCTCTAGATGCCTTTAATTAGTACTTTGTATTGAGTCCACATGTCTATTGCTCATGAAGTTTAAAGGCACAACTTTAAGCTGTTTTAGGCCTACGTGGATATCACTAGAGTTAAAATAGCTGAAGATAAACTTTAGACACCGTAAGAGAGCTAAAAGAAAAAGATCAATACTGAGGATATGAGGTTAGATAGCAGAACAGATATAAGGAAGTAAACAGTATAGCAGGTTGAATTGGAGGGGGGGTTGTTTTGTTGTTTTTTAAAAAAAACAAAACAGTTCAAGGGCTGAGGAGAAGGCTCAGTGTGTAAAAGCACTTGCTATGCATGCATGAGGACTTGAGATGAGAATCACAGAACACACATACATCCACACACAGTACCACTCACCTATAATCCCAGTGCTCCTAAGGGGAGAAGGGAGAAAAAGACTGGGAATCCTTGGAAGCTTGCAGGTCAGCAAGTCTTGACCACACAGCAGCAAACAAACCCTATCTCAAAACATTGGAAGGAGAGGACCTACACCCAAGGTTGTCCTCTGACCTCTGACACATGCACTTTAGCACATGCATACCCACACTCACATACATGCAGACACACATACTATACACATATATGCAAAGAAAGAGGAGAGAGGGAGAAATGGGGGAGGGGAGGAGAGTGTGTATGTGCTCAAATTTGAAAAAAAAAAAAAAAACAGAAAGGATAGAAACTGCTTTCATGGCAGTTAAGATGGCCTGAGCTAGAATAGGATTTCATACAGCAGAAATTAAGGGAAGAGATTCTCAAAGGGGAAAAATTAACAGAACAAAGGTAAAGAGGTAAACATTAAAAAAACAATAACTGTTTAGAAGCAACAGTTCCAGATAGCAAGGAGAGGATACGAATGGAGTGGCGGAGAAAGACACAGATCAGCAGGCTGAGAACTAAGCTGCAGGCTTTGGGCAGTTTACTCAGTAGTCTGAAGTCCTTCCCTTACCTAGAATACAAGCACAGATCTCCAGGAAAAGAATAGTATGAGCAGCCCCAGGAGTCGGGAATTGGACTGATGGTGAAATGCACGCTGGGAAACAACTACCATAAGTGCAGAACTGTGAAAATCATGACAGCAACAGCAGTGAGAAGAAACAGGGAACCTTAGCTTAAGCAGCTCATTTCTTATGAAGCTCCAAGTAGTAAGTCCCTCCCCCTGCTGTTGTCCTCAGTCTCATCGGCCATGCTACATCACAACTACTGCCTATGTGTGTCTCCCCTGGAAACTCCTGATGATAACAGCCAAGTTCCCGTCATTTTCAACCTTCCAGTGCCTGGCTCAGTGTAAGGCACCACATGACAAACATTTGCAGAGCACATGAGTCGTTTACTTAGAGATACAATGGAAGAACTAGCTGAGGTCTGAATCTACTTCACACAAGGCTTGAACAATTAACTGTACAATTTGAACTCATGCTACCTGTCCTTTCTCAAGAAAAACACGCTAGTGATTCATATCTACCTGAATTCTAAGACAGTTTCTTGGAAACTGAGGCACTGAGTGGCACTGTGTCCCATACTTAGAAGCCTTCTCTGTCTTCTGTATATTCCCTAGCTGGTGAGCTGTTCCTGAAGACAAGCTTGGCCATTCTCACTGTCTTACTCTGGGCTCAAGTGCTATCCTTTTGATCCTCTGATTCTAACAGTTGAGGGGTAAAGTCCCTTCTTACTCTAAGTTTCATGCTCTGGATCAAATTCCAGGAATGATCTGCCCACGAGATTCCAGCACCCAAAACTGACAAGACAGAAGCCTCCTGGCCACATCTGAGAGTTTGTACCCCATTGGAGATCAGTGAGTTAGTCTAAAGAAGAGGGCAGAGTTCTGAGTCAGAGGCCAAGCATCTTAGTGTATTATCTGTGGTGCTCTGAGCATCCCAAATGTCCACAGCAGTCCTTCCCTTCCCTGAGTCTCACAAGAATAAAGTGGGTGATCAATGGTTTATATTTCAGAGGAGAAACAATGAGCTTGGGAAATCACTGATTTTATAAGCAGTGTACAAACCTTTACTGGGACAAAGATCTCATCTCTCAAGCTTGCTTGGTATAAATATTTCCTTAAGAAAAGGTAAAAATGTTGGTGATCTTAAATTCTTACTAGAATATTGAGAGAGATATAAGAAGTATTAGACTGTATAAGTTGAACAATGTCACTTAAAAAGGTAAGTCCAAGTCCTAAACCCCTAACATCTCTGAATATGACTTCATTTGAATATCAGAGCTTTCCAAGTATAATTAAGAACCATACAATGAAATCAGTCTAGGATGACTTAAAATGACTGTCGTAAAAGGGAAGATCTGATGAAAGAGGGGCAGACCACTAATCAAACAACGGCCAGAAAGGAGAAACAAGGAACAATATCTTCCCAGATGGAACCAGCACCAGTGACAACTTAAGTTCCAACTCTCAACTCCTAAAGTATAAGAACAATTTTCTGTTGTCTTCAGCTTCCATGTTGTGATGGTTTACAATGGGGGCAAGCCATGACTGCTGGGACAGGTGTCTCCTAATAGTTCATCTCTCGCTTGCATTGTCCTTTATATGCACAAAGCATCTCCTCTGCCAAAACTCATGATGATGTCAACCTCAGATTCAAGTCACTGGGACTCCAGCCAGAAGACTACCTTAACAGTATCAAAATTCCAGGATGCCACCTAAAATCCTAGACATAAATCAGGAATTGGCTGCATGTCTAATATTATAGAAAATTTACAAGAGCAATAAAATGTTTAAGAAAAAAGCTGTAGGTGTAGAGAGTAGTGGGACGAATGCTTACCATGCTTGAGGCCCTGGGTTCAATCTTTATAATTAAACTCTACTTGGCAGGGAAGGCAAGAAGATGGGCTGGAGAGATGGCTCAGTACTTAAGTACTGAGGACCCAGGATCAATTCTCAGAACCCATTGAGTTGCTTACAATGTGTATCACTCCAGTTCCTGAGGACCATTCAATACTCCTCTACACTCCACAGGTACTGGACACAGACATGTTACACATACATGAAGGCAAAATACATATACATAAAATAAAACATACACAAAAAAACCACATACACATCAAATAAAAAGGTGGACAGTCATTTGGCATATGTGAGTAGGTAACAGTTGTTGTGGGACGGTATGAGGTGTTTCCCATATGTTCCATCATAAGATCCAGCAATAGGCAGCTTTTCCCATTACGCATATACCTCCTTTGTATTCACAGGGTGAGCACAATTAAGAAACACTAACTATGGAAAGCAAGAGAATCTCATAGAAATCATAACTATTTCGGACCACTGTCCTTCTAGAAATTCCAATTGTCTCTGTTTGGCCAGATCACATCTGTCAAAGGCTACAGAAGGCACTGGAAGATGGCCCCACTATGCTCATGCCCAACCAATGTCACCTACATCCCAGGTACTAATGACCATGGAGAAGAGTGTTATAGTTTGAAGGTTTAGTTGGTGGCTGGAAGACTTCAGAGAGGTCAGTGCATACTGGGAGTCCCAACTTCAGCAGTGGACTAACATCATTCTCAGCTGAATGGACTTTGGCAAGTGGGACACATGTGGAGGAAGAAGGCTGGGGCAGGGTGGCGTGATGGCTTTGAAAGACTTTTGTCTTCAGGCCATTTCTCTTGACCTCTCTGTCTCCTACTTACCATGAACCAGCCACCTTGCTCTCCTAGCCTATGTTCTGCCTCACCATAAATAGGACCAGAAGGAAAAACAATAAGACCATGAAACTGCAACCTTTCCCCTTTTAAGTTGACTTTAGCTATCCATTCACAGCAACAAAAAAGTAACAGGAGGAGTCAGGAGTTATCCACTGGGGGCTGACTTGAGGCAGCTTTGCTCTCTGATGCCTCTGATGATTTAAAACAAGTATCATGTCTTCAATTTGTACTCACTTGCTGGATTCCCTAATGTGTAGCTAAATAACTGAGGCTAATTTCTGGTTGATCACTATGTTACAAAATAACTAAAAACACTTCTCCAAAAACCTCAACAAAGATTTTCATTAAGAGAAGTGTCAAGGTGCTTTCTTTACCTATGATTAAGGAAATCCAGGATTGAAGAGAAAAAAGAAGAAAAGGAGGAGGGAGAAAAAAGCAGGAAGAGGAGGGAGCAGGAGGAGGAGGGTGGCAGCATGTCGGTGGTGGCAGCTAACCAACAAGGGTACTTTTCTAAAGAGAGTAACACCATTTTGAGAAAGCCAGAGGCAAGTACTGGAGAAGGGTCCCTGAGGCACTGTTAACACAGCAAATGGAGGGACAGCCCAGAAGACTTCCAGTGGGACAAGAGAGAGACTGACGAACAGTGAATGGTGAGCCTAACCCTGGTCTATGTTAATATGTATACTTGTCTTGTTTTTCATAAAACTTAAAATATTTTTGAAAAAGATGAAATTTTTCAAAATAGAATTAGCTAAAATAAAAATAGAAAAAAAATATTTTAACTGTATTGTTATTTTAAGCTAAGAGTTACTAAAAAAGAGCAAAAATTTTTATAAGTTTAATTTTCAAGTTTGTATCTGATGCCTACGACTCTAATAATTTTGTAGTGTTTTAATAAATACAAATAAATTATATATAAAAATGCAAACTGAAATTTATAAAGAAAGTTAACTGTAAGGCTGGCAACATGGTTCATCAAGTCGCGCAACCTGCTGCTCTTCCAGAGGACCTGGGTTCAATTCCCAGCACTGCCATGGCAGCTCACAAGTATAACTCCGGTTCCAAGTTCTGGGGTTCTCTTCTGTTCCTCTCAGACATAAGCCAAGCAGAGACAGACACATGGAGCACAGAAATCGTCAAACAAAACATCCATATGCATTTAAATTTGTTTAAGCAGCCCTGGGCCAGTGAGACAGTTCAACAGGTAAAGAAAGGTACTTGCCTCCAACCCTGATAATTTGAGTCTGATATCCAAAACCCAGGAGGTAGGAAAGAACTGACTCCTGTAAGTTGTCCTGTGACTTCCACTAACATTCAGCATGTGCATACACACACACACACACACACACACACACACACACACACACAAAAGCTTCTTTTAATAAGCTTCCTATTCTGAAACTTTAAGGTGAGGTGCTAAGGACACACTGCTCTGCAGTTGTTATCCTTTAAAAAAAAAAAAAAAAAAAAAAAAAAGCATGCAATCTAATATTGACCATGAGAAAGCATGAATGAAACCCAAACTAAACATTCTACAAGGTAACTGACCAATATCCTTTAAAAGCATCAAAATCATGAAAAACAAAGAGAGCCAGAAGAACCATCACAACCTAGAGAGCACAGCTAATGATAATACATGGTACATTTCTAAACACTGGAAGGGATTTTAAAGGTAAAGAATCTTTGTGGAGATATTTTATGCTGACTCAAACATTTAGAATGCTTACGTTCATTAAAGCATTGTATAAGACTCCATATATATGTCAAATTTTAAATTGTTATCATAATCAAAAAGGAAAAAAGTAAAATAACTAGAGTCCTTGAAAGAGGGAAATAGAAAATTATTAGAGACATAGTATGCTGGTTAGTTTTTTTGTTAACTTGACATAAGCCAAGGTCATCTGGGGAAAGGAATCTCAACTGGAAAAGCACCTTCATTAGAAAATGCCTCCATTAGACGGACCTGCAGGCAAGTCTGTGTGGCATTTTCTTGATCCAAGGTTGTTGTGAAGGAGCCAGCCTACTGTGGGTGGTGCTAGAGTTAGAAAGGTGGTCCTGTGATGGACAAGAAAGCAGGCTGAGAAGGCTGTGAAAAGCCAGCCAGTGAGCAGCACCATCCCAGTCCTCTGCATCTGCTCCTGCCTCCAGGTGGGAGGGATGCAGTAGATGGAGGAAGAGATAGAGACAGAGGTGGCAATAGTTTGCTGAAAGAAGTCAACAGGTTGAAAGTCATTTTAAAGAAAACAAGTATCTACCATAAATGTTGGAAGCAACACCTGGATATAGTTTTAAAACATCTGCTTGTGGTTTTAAGTACTATTTGGGTCATTTGGAGTCAGTAAAATAACTCCTTTCCTTGTAAGATTCCACTAAAAATTTCTGTAAAAAGGAATTCCTTTTTTCCTTTCCATTCCATGTTTTCTGTGCTATTCAATAAATATTGAGAGAAGCCCTTCATTAGGAACAGACTTAAGACACAGATAACAGAAGACAGGCCACTCTGATCACAAACAGGGCAGATGGAAGACTCAGGGAGAGTGGAGATTTCAAGTTTGGGATCACTCTTGGTCTGATGTACTCCGAGAGGAGGAATCCTTTCTTGTTCTTTAAGACTGCTGATGTATTTGTTTCTGGAGTTTTTCCTTGCATGGTCCCGAAACTTCCACTCACTCCATTTCACTGTTCCATCTTTCCCCATCTTTTTCCTAGGCTTCCAACAGAATAAACATGTTTTTAAACAAAAAGAAAAAGTCCTCAGCAAAGGAAAAAAGTAAATACCTAACAGTACTACCTTCAAATCTGCTTTCCTAATTGAAGACGGAAGACCCACCAAGAGAAACAAGAATTTGATCGTAGGCAAGAAAAAGATTCAGCAGATATGAGCTTGACCTTAAAATGGACAATAATGAGGTGGGCATGGTAGAACATGCCTGTCATCCCAGTAATTGACAAGAGGACTTAAATAAATCTAAAAAGAATTTAAAATGACCCTAGTCAAAGGAACAGAAAACAATCTATGGATCAGAAAGGGCAAAGAAACACTTTGTTACAAATATGTACCGCATGCAGTAGAAAGCTAAGGGCCCATATGCTGCTGGCTTGTACACAGTTCACCATTGTGTGCAGCAGCAATAGAAACACCAAAGCCAGAGCAGCTATCCCAGTCACTGAGTACCAGCCACTGACAGATCATAAAACACAAAACCACTGAGGCAGGGCAGACAGATCCAATGGGTAAAGCATCTGCCACACAGAGGAAGACCTTAGTTCAAATCCCCTGAGCACGAATAAAGTCAGGTAGTCTATAGTGTCAGCTCAAGACCCCCTACCCACCCCTGACCTGGCATACGCAGCAACAAAACAAAAAGAACAAAAAGAGACCACAAGACCAAGACCAACACCAAGGTTTCCCTCCATTGTCCACACACGTACATACACACATATCACACACACACACACACACACACAGAGAGAGAGAGAGAGAGAGAGAGAGAGAGAGGGAGGGAGGGAGGGAGGGAGGGAGGGAGGGAGGGAAACAGAAAGACAGAGAGACAGAGACAGAGAGAGACAGATTTAAAGAGAGGAAAAACACTATTCAAATCACAAAGTTATCTTGTTAGATAAAAATATATAAAGAGAACTTTGGGGCTCAGCAGCTAAACATAAACACTCTTCCTGTAAAAGCCTACAAGCCTGAGTTTGATCCCAGGAACACACTTAAAGATGGAAAGAAACAAAGTTATAAAAAACAAGTTGTCCTCTCTCTCCAATATTCATGCCTGGCCGGTGTGCATAGGAACACACACACACTTTCTCAATTACTTTGTAACTTATGAACTCCTTTTAAATAATACCAAGTTTTAAACTAGAATATTACTTGATTACATAGTCCTTAAATCTATAAGCATAACTAATATTATAAATTTTTAATTTGAGGCAAATTAATATAAAAAATTAATGTGGTTTGATGTTCTTTGAAGAAAACATATGAGTGTAATAGTGTAATTCTTATTTTTCTTGGGGGAAGCAAATCAAACATTCAGTAGGCTCTGGTATATTTTATTTTTAACTGGCCACTCTTCTTTAAAGATTTAATTAAGATTAAGAAAGAAAATGTTTCTTGGCATACATCATCTTTGCTCAACTCTGCACATATGATTAGCTTGCATAACAATTTATAAATCAGCTTTGCACATGTACTATGAACAAACCACTTTCAAGAATAAACATATTTTCTATGTAAACAGGAAAAACAAATTAATAATTTTTCCTTGGAAATGTGATTTTTATATCTACAAAAAAAATAAATTTGCAGAATACCTAAATTTTTACCCTAAACATTATCATCACTAATGTATCTGATTTTATATTTACAAAAAGGGCTGGAAATGGACCTCAGATGGAGCGTTCCTGAAGCCCTTGGTAAAACTCCAGCATCCCATAGGTGGGATGTGCTGGTCTATGTTATAATACCATCAACCAGGAAGTGAGGCAGAGGATCAGAGGTTCAAGGACACTCCAGGCTACACAGAATGCTGGAAACCAGCTGGGCTACATGATTTCTTATTTTTCTGTTGAAAATAAGAAAGGGAGGGGGAGGAAGGAACTGAAAAGATTATTAAGTTGAAATGCATTCGGTACATGTGACTTAGGTGACATAACTTACAGCATGTACAATGAGTACCAGTGGTAACAGCAAGATGAACTCAACTGTAGCTCAGTGTGCTGCCCAGCTCTCAAGAGAGCACTGAGTCACACACTGCTAAACTGAAAAGAAAGCAAAATACAAAACCTGAAGGCCAGTTCCTACTGAATGCATGCTACTTTTCCATTACTGTGAGGCTGGAAAATTGTAAGCTACATAATGATAAGTACACCTAGAAAGAAAGGTATCCTATAATCGAGATCCATTCTGACTTCTGACAATCCAACCTCTGGCAGAAGGCCAAAACACGAAACATAAAGTAGCCCAAGTGTTCAAGTAGAAAAGGCATCCTACCTCATCACATTACCCAAGAGAACTTTCTTTCCTGACACCATTCTGGACCAACATCCCAATCACCATCCAACCCCCAGTATGTAGTTTACTTGCTCGCTGTTGTATTACCTTTATCTTTTTTGAAACAGGGTCTCATACAGCCAGGCTAATCTCTAACTTCCTAGGTGGCTGAGAATGATCTTGAACTTCTGATCTTTCTGCCTTCACATTCAAAGTACTCTGATAATAAACCAGGTTTTCAGTAAATATTGCCAAGCAAATTCAAAACCCTCAACACAGGCAGCCACTTTGTTCCTCTCCTCCAATCCATCCCTCCTACAACCCACATTATGATGGCAAGCCCGCTTAGGAATCGTTAAGTATTAACGCCATAACGCCTCCAGAATTTCTTTTATTAAAGACTCCGAAATTTCTTGGAAAAAGAGGTAAGTCTTGCTGGGCTTGGTGGCACACATCTTTGATCCACGAACAGCAAGGCAGAGACAGGCAAATCTCTGTGAGTTGTGGTCTACAAAGCGACTGGGCTCTGTTACACAGAAAAATCGCGTCTCGAATAACCAAACAAGAAAAGAAAAAGAAAAAGAAAAGTTCACAAAGTAAGTCTTGTGGAAAGTCAAGTTAAATAATCATGGCCCTAGCAGAAAAGCTTCTTGCTTTGGCAGACACGTCGGAGTCCGCCTGGCCGGCAGGAGGCGCCGCAGCTCCCGGGCCGCGCTGGCGCAGGCCCCGCCCCGGCCCCGCGCTCACCTGCAGCGGCTGCACTCGGGCCTGCGCTCGGCGTGCTCCACCGGCAGTCCCCACAGCCCGTCTGCACTCGTGCTGTCCCCCAATGCGTCCTCGGGAGTCGCCACCAGCGGTTCGCCGCCCTCGGAGCGCTCCTCTTCGTCCGGCGGCGGCGACCCCGAGGCGCCAGAAGGCGGAGGCACGGACTCCCCGAGCCTTTGCTCCTCCATGGGTGGTGTTAAGAGTCACGCCCTCGCATTGAAGTAGCGCCACCGCCGGAGGGCGCCACGCGCTGAGGAAAGGGGTCTGCGCGCGCACGCACGTCACGTAAGGGGCGGGCCTCAGAGGTGACATGAGGTCCCGCCCCTTTGCAGAAAGATAGGGGTCCTTTGGTGTGTTGGGGTGCTTCTCCTACAGGCCGGAAGGGAATTGTGCGCGGGTAAGATTAGGCTCACAGGCACTGGTAAAGGAGTCGTCTCTACACACCGAGCCTCTGCGCAATTCTTTGTATTTAAAAGATAACGTGAAATTCTAGGCAGCATCGCTGGGTTCTAGGCACGCGCGCACGCTCAGTCCTGCGGCAGGTCGCGACCTTAATAGCCAAAAGAGCGGTTGCAGCCACCGAAAAATGATTCCAAGACTGCTCCAGTGACAGTGTGAGATTCTGTGCCCTGTATCTTGTCTTCCTAAGTGTTTCTTTTAGCCATCGGGCGTACCATTTTACATTTGGAACACAAAATGATTGTTAAATGGTGTGTTTAATTCCCCAAGCTTCCTGGAACCAAGCAGTAAGATCTGGCTACTATATACATTGTAACCAAGCACTAGTTCTCACAACATCTAGGTAACAGAAGAAAGTCTGGTAGCTCAGCTTTTAAAAGTTATAACGGAAGTAGAAGTGGTTTTTGCAGAAAATGAGTGTATTTGTTAATACTTATTAATGTTAATTCTACCAATATACATTTAAACAAGGAAACTAGGTTTTCATCAGTCCTTTGAGTTGTTTTGCAATAACGCCTGCCTTAAAGCTCTACTTAATAGACTAGATTTAACCAGGAACAGTAAAAACGAATAAATATTGTATCTCTTATAGTTTATCTTAGAGTTAGATTTTCCAGTCATCTTAAAATCAAATTGATGATTAGTATACAGGACAGTATTTTAAACTATTCTTAATTCTTTTCTTCCTAAAAATAGTATCCTTTTATTTTGGGATAGCTTTAAAAGAAGGGGGAAAGGCTGAATTGTCCATCTGGTGCATAGATATAGGAAACACTGGCATATATGTCTGTTAAAATTAGGAAGTGAATAAAACCCAGAAACTTTAGGGAGGAAGGCAAATCAGAAAATAAAGAAATCCTGGCTACAAGTATGGATTGGAAGACCAACTATTTTTAACTACAAAATTAAGTTTACTAGTAACTGTTTAAACTAAAGGATGTTCTGCTCTCTCATTTCGAGTCAGAAAAAGCACAGGTAGGTTGGGTGTCTCGGCCCGCACTGCTGCTCAGGTCCGCAGATCAGTCAACAGGGTCTAGCAAGAGAGAGAGTGGGGATGGAGGGGCAAGAGACGCAAAGAATGGAGACAAGACAGAGGGTCTGATCAAGTCCTGTTTATTGAAAGGAAATCCTGGGTATTTATACGCTTTACCACATGCCTTGCCGCCATGGAGAAGCAGGGGAACACAGCTGAAGGCACTATGCCACACGCACCTTGCAGCTGGGGGCACTAAACAGCAAAACAAGATATATGAGAAAAACAAGATGTTTATCAGAGTGTGCCCAGCTGTTGTGGGCTGTTGAAAAACAAGTCTCTTGTCAAGGTATATGGCTCGAGATGGCTGCAAAGATGATAGCTGCTTTCTGCTAGGAGTCGGCTCCCAACAGAGAGACTTGGGTAAGGTTTTTCTGCACTATCAAATCTGCTAAGACAATAAATGTGTGCTAACAGTTGATTTCCTCAATGGGTCCACACCAGATCACTGATTCTGACCTTCAAAGGATGCAGAATCCAGCCATTCATCTGGGTCACCACCTCTGCCCCATTCAGGTTTCTATGTGTCTTGAATAAATTATTTCCATCAGCATGAACGAGTCCTGCTTCATCTCTACTTTTGAAAGAGACATCTCTGTAAGTCCACTTACCCAGAGGTTTACCAGAACAAAAAATTAAGTTGATAATTAGCAAATGGATAAACCTCTCAAGGGCCGACACAGTGATAGCACATGTCCCTTGCATGGGCTATGTAATACTTTGAAACAAAACAAACGAACTAATAAATCATTTTGGTCCAGGAAGCAGACAACCAAAAACAGGCACCTAATTTTCTACAGAAAGTAGGATATGCACCCTGTCTTAGGGTTTCATTGCTGTGAAGAGACACCATGACCAAAGCAACTCTTATAAAGGCAAACATTTCATTGGAGCTGGTTTACAGTTTCAGAGGTTCAGTCCATTATCATCATGGTGGGAAGGATGGCAGCATGCAGGCAGCTGGAGGAGCTGAGAATTGTACATCTTGGTCTGAAGGCAGTCAGAAAGAGGAAAGAGACTCTCTTCCACAAGCTGACAGGAGAAGACTCTCATTCCACACTGGATGGAGCCTAGGAATAGGAAATTTCAAAGCTCACCCCTACAATGACATGAATCCTCCAACAAGGCCACACCTCCTAATAGTGCCACTCCCTGTGGGCCAAGCACTTAAACACATGAGCTTATGAGGGCCAAGCCTATTCAAACCACCACACATCCTATGCCCATGTTTTCCAGCTGACCTGGAGCAGCCTGAGGAAACTCATGTAGGCAGTTAACCTTGGAGCACACAGAGGTAAGACAGGACTAGCAGTAACCTACCTGGCAAAGGCTAAAACAGAAGGGAAATGGTGGTTTGAATAATAGCCCCCATAGACTAATGAATTTAAATGCTTAATTATCAGGGAGTGCCACTATTTTAGAAGACTTAAGAGGTATGGCCTTGTTGGAGTAGATGTGGCCTACCTGGAAGTACGTCACTGAGGATGTGTTTTGAGGTTTCAAAACCCCATGCCAGGCCCGGTTCTCTCTCTTCTTGAGGCCTGCAGATCAGGACGTAGCCCTCAGCTACATCATGCCATGATGATAATAGCCTGGACCTCTGAAACTGTAAGCAAGCCTGCAATTAAATGGTTTCCTGTTTAAGGGTTTCCTTTGGAGGGAGGTGCCTTAGTCTGTTGTGGTAAAGATTTAATATTAATTGGGGGTTGCTATCCCACCATGGATCATTTAGTTCCCATATTAATGATAAACCTTTAAAGCACTAGAGCTGGGCAGATACCTACCCTGTAAGGTATTAGTATCTATTTCCCTATCAATAACTCTGAGTTATAACTTGCTGTGCTTCATCGGGGCCACTCTTATTCTCATTGGATAGCCCTCATGGCTGTGTTTTCATGATTCACCCACCCCATGGTGTTTTCTCTCTTCTTCTTACATGGCCCTGCCTCAGACCCCAAGCTCAGGAACCAAAGTTCTGCCTACCCCTCTTCTGCCGAGCTACAGGCTGTAGGTATTTTTATTCAACCAATCGTTTTAAATTAAGGAGCAAGGTTATATAGCATCACTTGGTATACACGTGAGGATCTCCCCATCCCTGGGGACAACCAGACCTTGGGGGACAGTATTTAGCATTATAATACATATTAACAGAGCAAAGCTCTCTCTATATTAATCATGGTCGCTTCATAGCAATAGAGAAATAACTAAGACAGGGAGCAAAGTCTCTTTAACAGGGAAACAATTTACTAGTGGCAGGATCATGCAGGGTTTTTTGTTTTGTGTTGTTTAGGATTTTCTTGCTTGTTTGTTTGTTGTTTTGTTTTGACTTGTTTTGTTTCCTAATTTCACTAGTCTTTTGCTTGTATATTATGGTTTCAGAATTTGTATTCTTAACATGTGTGTGTGTGTGTGTGTGTGTGTGAGTGTGTGTGTGCACACACACTCATTTTCTTATGCTTTTTTTCTGCCAAGCCCAGTTTGGCCATGTATGGGACAGCATGACAGCATGACATTATTCTCACCCCTGCAACAGAGCCACCAGGGTGTGGGCCTCCACAAATGTTGATAGTTGTTGTAGGCACGGGGCTTGTTTGTATAATAATGTACTTGTTATCATGTTCCTCCTGTGAAGGATGTCCTCTCAACCAAGGTTAATGACTCCGCGATAATCAGAGACAGAATGAGTCTGGGAGGTGGGGGTGTGGCTAATGTCTCAGCAAAATGATAAATGCTAAGACTTTCAGTTCAAGAATATATAATTTCTCAACTACACAAAAAAATAAGGATGCAATATGAATTGTCTAAGGAGCTTCACAGACCTAAAAGAATAGAGGCAGCTGCACCAGCTTGTCAGGAAGATCCAAAGGCAGGCAGACTCCTGAGTTCAAGATCAGTCTGGGACAGAGCTAGTTTGGGGCCTGGCATGGTAGAAATGATAATCTCAGGATGGGATTCCATGGAAGCAGATCTCTGAATCCATTTGCAATATTAAAAAAAAAATGAATGTTCTTGCTGTCTCTTTCTAAGAATCAAGCAGCTGGGGTCATGGGAA
>NW_021604719.1:7271526-7278012 GCF_004785775.1 Grammomys surdaster
AGAGAGAGAGAGAGAGAGAGAGACAGAGACAGAGACACAGAGAGAGACAGAGAGAGACAGAGAGAGAGAACAATCTGGAAAGCTGTCTCGAGCATACACTGTCCATTTGTCTTTTTTAGACCATTCCCCAACGCCCATTTTCTCAGGAACCCCTCTGCAAGCTGAGCCTGGTCGTTTTTATGTTGTTTTATTTATGTATTATTCTGGTTTGTTTTCTGTTTGCCTGTTTTGCAAAAGAGAGAGAAAGAAGCTGTGGAGTTGAATGGGTGAGTAGGTGGGGAAGACCTGGGAGGAGATGGAGGAAGGGGGAAAAAAAGGAAAATAGGATCAGAATATATTTTATAAATTTTCATTTAAAAGGAAAAGAAAAAGCCCTTGCTCGTCCTGCTGAGCACCCAGGTTCAGTTCCCAGTACCTCCATCTGGTAGTTCATGCCTGCTCCTGCTCCAGTCGCAGGAGATCTAAATGCCAACTTATGGCTTCTATGGGATGCACAAGCAGTGCATATACTTTGACTCAGCATGGACACAGACACAGAAAATAAAATACATAAATCTTATTAAAACTTAGTTGAAAGCCTCCCCAGTAGCACTGATCAAGTGGAAGGGAGCATGAGGGATGCTCAAGTGTGGAGGCTGTGCCTGGCCTTATAAGGAGGCAAGAGAAGCATTGCTGAGGCTTACATTACATGGGAAGGAATGGCTCTTTTCAGAAAGCCTTTTGTAGAACACAGAGTCTTGAAGGCTTTAATTCTGTCTCTTTTTCTAGAAATGCAGAGCTTGGATAAAGTTCAACATCATGGAGCCCTTCTAGATTAGACAACCTATTGAACAATTCCAGAGGGCGGTTTTTTTTTTCTGTTCCTAGATAGGAGTGCATATGACATTATTATAATTTTAAAAAATCAATCAATGGAACAAAATGGATGACTCCTGCAGAGGATTTATGGCAGTCCATAGAAGAATTAAAACACGGTAAATGTAGAAACATTAAGTGGATTTTGCAGCAGCTTCAGAAAAGCTGCAGACTGGGCATGGAGACAGGATTTCACCCCAGGCTAGACCCACAAACTCTTGGGAAGTTCCGTATCCCCTTTGTTTGGGCTGAAACCTGAAGCTATGGTAACCCTGAAGCAGGGTAAGAGTTACTGGGGCTTGGAGAGCTCCGTGTGCTCCGGCAGCTTCGGGAGGCTCAGCGGACTCCAGGCGGAACCAAATTTGGCTCTGGTTTAGGCCCAGGAGCATATGATATGAGGGAAAGTTCCATATTTTACAGCTGTTTTAGAAAAGAAACTATGTGGTTATCTCTTTAGATGCAGAAAAGGTCCTTAACAAAATCTATTTTCTCTTTATGATAAAAGTTCCAAGGAATCTAGGGATACATGGACTCGCAACATAATGAAGGTTGTAGACAACGAGCCCACAGCTAACATCTTGCTAAGTGGAGAAAACACAAAGCATTTCTATTAAACTTAGACGTGAGAAAAAAATACCCCAGGCTATCCTGGAACTCAATATGTAGACCAGGCTGGCCTCAAACTCACAGAGATCCAACTGCGGCCGCTTTCCAAGTGCTAGGATTGAAGGCTTGACTTTTGTTTCTTGATCCATTCATCCATCCTGTGTCTTTTGACTGGAGAATTGAGGCCATTAATAAAGTCATTATTCCAAAGAGGTGATTGATTGCAGCGGTTGTGCTGTTGACTTGTGGCGCTATAGTTTATGTTCTCAGTGGTACTTTATGTTTTAGCAATTATTGCCTTTTTTTTTCTTTTTACAATCTCTTGGCTATGTTCATTCCTCTTTTCAACCTGAAATATTACTTCCTGTATTTTCTTTAGTTTTTTTTCCTATTGTTGTTGTAGTTGTTGTTGTTGCTGAGTATAATTTTTTAATGTTTATTTCAGGGAAAAGTTTTTCTTTCTCCCAACTCTAGTAGATGGTTATTGGAGGTACATTAGTCTAAGTTGGCTTTTCTGGTCTTTTAGGGCATGGGATGCATAGTTCTAAGCTCTTCCGGCTTTCAAAGTTCCTATTGAGAAATCAGACGTTATTCTAATGCGTTTTCTTTTACATATGACTTGTGGTGTTTTTTTTTCATGAAGCTTTCAATATACTTTATTTGTTACATATACTTGGTGTTTTAACTATGGTATGCTGGGGGAGTTTATTTCCTGGCCTTGTTTAGTTGGTGTTCTGTGTATGTACGTCTTGTATATGTATGGCTATGTCTTTGTTTAGAGAAGCTTTCTTCTATATTCTTGTTTATGATCTGGTTTGTGTCATTGATCTGGGATTCTTTTCCCTCATTTATGCCTATAATTCAAAGGTTTGGCCTTTTAATGGTGCCCAACATTTCCTGAATGTCCCTTCTTTATGTTTTTCCCTTGCAGTTTTTTATATTCTTTGCTTATTTCATCTAGATCCTCTATCTTTGAGTCTTGAGTCTCTTCTGCTTGATTAATTCTCCTTGAGTTTTCTAGTTGAATTGTTGGATTTTTCAATTCTATCCTCACTTCAGCTTGAGTTCTCATCAGTGTCTCTATCTTTTTATTGAATTCCATTTTCGAATCACAGATTGCCTTTGTCATTTCTATCAGCCTTGCTTCTGTGTTCTTGGGCATCACTCAGCCGTTTGTTCTCCTGAAGTCTATTAACTTTGAGTTCATTGAGCTGTGTATATGTGTCTTCTTTAAACTCCTTGAATTCTTTGATCAAGTGTATGATATTTTTAATTTTTTTTTTCCTGAGGTTTACCTGGGTCATTCTTAAGGGCAAACGTTTCTATAGGACAGGTGCATCTGTGAGTGTGTGATACAGAGATACTGCCTTCATCTCTCATACTGTTTTTGTTTTTACATTGACGTCTGGACATGTGAACTTCTTTTGTCAGTTCTATGTCTGACGTAGAAGGTTGGGGAAGAACACAGAATATATGTGCTGGGTTGGGCCTAAAGGTTGGATATGGCTTAGGTGGAATGAAGTCAAGTGGACACAGGAAGCTGGGCTAACGTACAGGATGGGTATCCTGGAGTTTAGGGGTAGTTCTATGGGTTGGGAAGGGTGAATGGAGGTGATAATCAGCCAATTAGACCCTTGCTTAATGTGCAGGACCTAACTGGGCAGAGAGGTTAAATATAATATAAGAGGGACCTGTAGGTAAGAGCAGACAAAGTGTGTCCTGCCTGGAGTCTGAAGGTTGAGCCTGCAAAACCAGAACTAGCTAGACTAGGCTGGGGTGCAAGATGTGGGACTTAGTCTAGATCTGCAGGATTAAGAAAAGTATATGGAAGGAAGGATTCCCAGGACTCATCCTTAGTAAAGAATATGTAGTATCTGACTGGGCAGAGAGCTTGGAATATGGCTGAGGAGGAGCCTCAAGGTTGGGGGCTGTACTTTACTCAAAAGCATCCTACTAGTAGAATAGATAGAAGCCTGAATTTTCTCATCTGCTTCCTCCAAAGCAAAAGTCCCCGTTATGTCAAGAACTGTCATCCTATGCTTCCTATAATTCACTGACTGATAGCAAGGAGCCTCAGAATGAGGCTATATTTCAGCCTGAGAATTAAATACGAGACTGTAAACCATCCTCAGGGAATCCTAAGACCTCGGGGTTTTCTGAGATAATCATCTACTGCCAAATAGCTAAGGAAACCAAGGTCTAGACATTTGAGGTTACCAATGAAGTATCTGACAACAGACATTCGGAACCAAGTCTCATTATTTCCTATATCTACACAAAGGTACCATGTAAATAGTAGAGAGATAACTCCTAGATCCCTACTGAGACAAGAAAAGTGTTCCAGTTCAAGTCCAGACTGGGCTACCATTAAAAAAAGACATAAAAATAAGGAATTAATATGAAGCTATACTGGTCCTCTCTAAGCACAACTGTACTTAGTATTTATGTTGTAAGTTTAGGAAAATTGAAAGTGAATGTCTTTTATTGAGAAAATTGAGACTTGAATAATGACTGTAGATTAGGTAGCATTATCATGTCAGTTAATGTTCCTATTTTTAGAATTGTGACCATTAGAGAATTTGCTTGCCTTTGGAGACTAAACACTGAAGTAGAATAATAAGCTTTCTGTCTGCAATGTACTGCTAAGTGACATTTTGAACTGGGGTTGGGGTAGTGTGAGATTTTGTGTTTATTAAGCACAGAAGGAAGGAAAGAAGAAAGAAAGGAAGCAGGGAGGTAAAGGAAGAAGGAAGGTAAGAAGGAAGGAAAAAAGAAAATGATAATGAAATGCTTTGAAAAAGCACACAGGTTTAAGATGAGCTTTGCAAATGAAGACAAAAGACTGGCCTGTTTTTAAATGGAGTGTAGTCGTGATGGTGTGTATATGCTTGCCCTAGGGCATGGCACTATTAGGAGGTATGAACTTGTTGGAGGAAGTGTGTCACTGTGGAGTGGGGCTTCAAGACCCTCATCCTAGCTGCCTGGAAGCGAGTCTTCTCCTAGCGATCTTTGGAAGAAGATGTAGAACTCTCATCTCTTCATGCACCATGCCTGCCTGGATACCACCATGTTCCTGCCTTGATAATAATGGACTGGACCTCTGAACCTGTAAGCCAGCCCCAATTAAATGTTGTCCTTATCAGAGTTGCCTTGGTTATGATGTCTGTTCACAGCAGTAAAACCCTAACTGAGACAGTAATAAGCTCAATTAGCTATTAATATGGCCGAGCCAGCCCCCAATAATCAAGGCAGAGTCCTGTGGATTATTTAATCAGCTCTTGCACAATTACTGGGGGATTACCCCTAATCTATACTTCTAATGGCTAGACTGGTTCCCAGCTGTTCTCCCCAAGTACCTGCTGTCTGAATCTCACCCAGCTTACTTCTGCTTCAGCAGTCTGTCCTGGGAGGGCATTTCTCTCTGGTGTGTGCTCTGGTCCATCATGTCTAGTGGAGACCCCCTGTTCTCTTTCTTCCTCCCCCTTCACTCTCTTTCCTCAAGGTCCCTACCTGCACTGTCTCCGGCTCAGTAACTGAAATTCTGCATCTTCTATTCTCCCCAGTAATTGGTTGTAGCCACTGTATTTTAACCCATAGCTTTAAATTGGGGAGGGGAGGGTAAGGTTTACATAGCATCACTTGGTACAACTAAATCTTGTGGGTCAGTATTTAAGATTTAAATATACAGCAACAACAGACCAACCCCCACAAGTCTGTGGTTAAAAATGTTGACTAAAGGAGGAAAATAATCTTTTTTGTTCTTGGAATAACTGAGTAATGGTATCTTCTGTTGACATAGAGACTGATATTTGAGGAAGAGAAGCTCTAGTAATCAACAAGAATTCTAATTTGTCCATGCTGCTTGGAGCATCATGATTGAGTCAAAGATGGTAGCACAAACCTGCAATCCTAGCACATAGCAAGCAGAGGCAAGAGGAGGAAGGACAATGTCAACTTCAGATCATAGACTCTAAATGAAGAAAGGGAAAATGGAGGAAGGAAAGGAAAATGGAACTGAGGGAGAGAAGGTAGGCAAAAATCTTGAAATAGTTGAGATAGCAAATATTGCATTGGTCTAAAAGCCAATTTGAAATTGATGCTTATGTTAATAAACATCCTTTTGATTTTTTAAAATCGTGAGTCCAGAGCTGGAGAGAGAATTCAATGTTTAAGATCACGTGTCCTTGCAGATGACACCCTCATGATGGTACATAACCACCAATAATAACTCCAGTTCCAGAGAATCTGACACCATCTTCTAACCTCTGTGGTGCACATATATACATGCAACAACAATAAAAACAACTATAACAAAACTCATACACATAAAATAAAGCAAAATCTAAAATTAAAAATATGAGTTCTCCTAAATAGGATATGTATATCACCACCACTTCTCCAAGAGTTAGTATGATCTGAATGTGATGACCTCCAGTTGGTGATACTTGGGGATAGGTGGTGGAGGTATGGCCCATCATTACCCCATAGTATATGGGGTGTGTTTGTGTGTGTGTGTGTGTGTGTGTGTGTGTGTGTGTGTGTGTGTACATGCGCATGCACCCTGTAAGACCGAAATGCCTGTGTGTTGGTAAAGGGCGTGAAGATTAACCACTCTAGAAATGATTTCAGGGAACAGCATCTGCTTTATTATATATGAACAACCACTTATATAGTACAAGCCAACTGATTGATTAGTGCATTACCTCAGATTGAACAGTGAGCATTCATACCTCCAGGGTCTCTATGCCTAAGAAGCACATTAAAGCAGATGTGGAGTGTGCAGACTTGTCTGCAGGCCAGCTTCCAGCTACTCTACTTCAGAATTCAGTGTTCTGACTTCAGCAGCATGGTGAGCCATGCTTCTTAATTATTAGTGCAGTGTGTCAAGTAAGCTGGCCACCAGGAACTTCATTTTCTCCTACATAGGCTGGCTGGAGTGTGTCACTGAAGGTGGACTCCACTCAAAACATTTCTAGTGCTCTCTCTCTCTCTCTCTCTCTCTCTCTCTCTCTCTCTCTCTCTCTC
>NW_021604719.1:7278022-7278653 GCF_004785775.1 Grammomys surdaster
TCTCTCTCTCTCTCTCTCTCTCTCTCTCTCTCTCTCTCTCTCTCTCTGCTTTGTGCTTTCCAATCTGAGTTCTAAGTTTGCTGCTCCAACCATACTGTGCTTGTCTACAATGATGACCCCGTTTTCCTTCTGAAATTCTAAGTCCCCATAAACTCTTTCTCCTATATTTCTGGTCATTGTATTTTATCACAGCATCAGAAAAGTAACTAATACACTTTGTACACTTAGGAAACATCATAGAAGTGAGATGGAAAGATTTAAGATGTGGAAGTTGGGGAGGAATGATATACAACACTCTTCTCAAACATAACACAGGTCCTGTAGTCATGAACACAGCAGCCGTGGATACCTGCACAGGATTGGGCGTCTCTCCTGTCCATCATGGACACACGAGGTGCACACAAGTTTCGATCCCTTTGTGAGGATCTATTGACTGTTAGTTGTTTCCTGGAGGAGGGGTTATAGTTTTCTATTGCAATGTAGCCACTGAGGAACTCTTGGGAAGGAAGAGTTCAGAGAGAGAGGAACAAGATTCCAGAAGGTAATAGGGATGAATACAATCACAATGCACTATATGTATGTATATACATACATATATCTGTATCACAATGCACTGTGTGTGTATATACAT
>NW_021604719.1:7278663-7325076 GCF_004785775.1 Grammomys surdaster
TGTCTGGATCACAATGCACTGTGTGTGTATATACATACATATGTCTGTATCACAATGCACTGTGTGTGTATATACATACTTATGTCTGGATCATAATGCACTGTGTGTATATACATACATATATCTGTATCATAATACACTGTATATACATACACATATCTATATCACAATGCTATATATATATATATATATATATATATATATATATACATACACATATATCTGTATGAGAGAGAAAAACTGGGAGATTAAAGAAAAAAATTAAAAACTGGAGTTCGACTATACCCTCTAAATACCGGGTGTTTGTGTAGTCTCAGAAGGAGCAGGCATAGAGTCACGGCTGTTTTCTGTGTAGCACTGATGAGAACAGTCCCTTCGAGATTTTCAGATGCCTTTGACTGTACTGTAGAGGTCCAAGGACTCTGAAGCACAAGAGAGAACCTTGAGAATCCTCTATAAACATGCCTTTCAAGAGGAAGGGCATCCATAGTAAAAGGAGCAAGGAACCAGCAAGCAATGGAAAGATGGGGTAAGTCTAAAGACAAAGGCAAACCGTTGAGGTAGTGTACATGTGGTTGGACAGAAATAGAATCTGACTTCTCAAATGAGCATGCTTTGAATTCCATGACAGTGCCAGCCTAGAAATTCACACAACGCTGAACAGGATGTCGCCTTGCCACTCACACAGCGCTTGAACATTCTGACACAGGGCAGCGTCACAGTGACTTTCGCACAGCAGCAGATGGCACTGCTGCCGAGCCCTGCTGTTACTGCTGGAATTATAGCACATTTAGAGGATGCATTGTGATTTATAAAGTCTGTTACCAGTGTCTTTGCATTGTGTGCATCCCTATAGCCTAACAAGCTAAAGAAGATTGTGTTCACCTGTGTGCGACAGATGAGGCAGAATGACAGCCCTGCAAAACAAACACTTGTCTAAATTAGCACAGCTATGTTACCTAGCAAGGCTGTCTTCAGAAAGCCTATCCCTGGCCTGTTTTTCTTCCTCTACTGTGAAGCCTCTTTTATTCTTTCCACAACTAGGGAGGGAGTTCATTTATTAATAGTTTTCCCATACTTGTAAGGTCTAAGATAAAAATAGCTTAGAGTAAAATGAAAGGTCTGACATCATCAAATGATGTCAGAGGGAGCCAAGATTAGAATTTCTGTTTCCTGAGTTGCTATTTCTTCACTAATCCATTAAACATTCACCGATGATTCAGCTGAAGATATTTCTGCCATTGTTTGTTGTAGTAGTAACTTCATAAATGCTTTGAATCAAAATTCATGAGGAAAATATGCTTGGCATAAATCTCTTAACGAGGGGCTGGGATATAGTTCAGTTGATAAAGTGCTTACCAAACATGCACAAAGCCCGTGTCCTAGTTAGAATCCTAGTCCCATGATAAAAACGCGACAACCAAAAGCAACTTGAGGAGGGAAGGGTTTATTTGGCTTACAGATCTCCATTAAGGCCCAGCATTTAGGGAAGCCAAGGCATGAACATGATGCTAGAGGCAAGAACTGAAGCAGAACCATGGAGGGGTGCTGCTTACTAACTTGCTCCCCCTCACTTGCTCAGCCTGCTTTCTGATACAGCACAGGACCCCTACCCAGAAGTAGCACTGCTTACAATGAGCTGGGCTCTCTTATATCACCCATTAATCAAGAAAATGCCCCCCAAAAAAGAGAAGAAAAGAAAAAGAAAATGTCCTCCCTATAGTCAATCTGATTGAGGCATTTTTAAAATTGGTTTCCTCTTTACAGATAACTGACAAAAATAAATAAATGAATAAATAACCAAGACACCTTGATATCACGTAAACTTGGTTTGGTGGTACACATCTGCATCCCAGCACTTGGAATACGAATGCAATAGGATCAGAAGTTCAGGGTTATTCTCCACTACACAGCAAGTTCAATGCCAGACTGGGATATGTGAGACCCCTTTTCCAAGAAGCAACAATGAAAATACTCCCTTTCAATTGCTTACAATTCAATTTATTACCACATTTACTGTACTTTTCAAGTTTTCAAAGAGATAATTATAATACTGTACAAGCTAAAAGCTCCTTCACAGAAGGAAGTTTAAAAATCACAAAATTGCTAAAGCAGATTTGGCTATTACAAAGAAAGAGGAAGTTTAAAGGAAAACAAAGTATTCAAATCTTGTTAGAATGTCAGGTGTTGGAAGGTATGAGTGCACACATTGTAACAGTCACACATGGAAGATCTTTAGATTTTTCACTATACACAAAGCCCCCTTCATTGGAGATGTTACTATATGAGCATACGTTGCATGATTTATTTTATTTACTTTAGATGAGGTATGAGCACCACTTAAGGAAAGGCCAGCAGATAGGATGCTGAAAATGGTTCTTCTCTTTTCTAAAATATCTTAGCTTAAAAATTATTTGTTCTTACATTCAAATAACTTTTGAATGAAAGTTTCAGAGTTGGAGTTAAATAAAGCAACAGATCGGCAGAAGCAGACAGAAATTAATCAAGCCTTAAATATGTTAGTGTGGTCTCAGTTGAGAAGTTATGTACCCATTGTAATCAGTCCAATATTTTTTACATTATTTTCTTGACTTGTTTTAAGAAAGTAGTCTCTCTACTTAGGTCAGAATAATCTAAACACACTACGTGGTTCAGACTGGCTTTGATCAGAAGGCAATGACCTTTCTCCTACCCCTTAAGTGATACAGTTACAGATATGAGCCACCATGTCTAAAAAGCTGACATGTTTATTGATTTTTCCTTGATGTGTGTGTGTGTGTGTGTGTGTGTGTGTGTGTGTGTACACATGCTTTTAATGTGGCTCTAAAGACAAAATTAAGTTCTCTGCATACTAGGCAAGACCTGTAGCATTGAACTGTGAAGTGGAAACTTAAGGATTCTTGGAAAGTCAGTTGGATGATGTTTACTGGGACAAACATGTGAAGGTACATTTTGTTAAAATGGACACAGGTGAAAGACTAAGGCAGACTCGTTGAAGAACATTTCACTGAAGCAGACACAGGAGAGAGGATGTTCTGATAAAGCAAACACTTGAAAGGACACATGATGAAGGACTCCTTGCTAACACGCATGTATTTGCCCACCTTACATTTCGTAGTTGAGCTGCATTTGTCAGGACTCCTCAGACTTGGACTGACTGGATGCACTTGCTGAGGCAAGACACATGGAGGACACATGATGTTTGGAGGTTCTAATAGGATGGAATGACAGAGACAGAGCTTGTTTTGCTGGTACAGCTAGCTGTACAATGCTTGTGGATCTCTAGTCTTGGCTGACCTTCCCTTCCCTGAGAGAGGTACAGTCGAGAACTGGGTGTCCCTTCAGATCCCTCCTGCTGACTTGAGCTGAGGCTGAGGGTGAGGCCTTGCTATCTCTGCTAGGTTGTGTCATCCCTGTTTCTATCCTGACTCTACCAAACTGGATTGCTGGTGTGTCCGTGAAGTGTTTGTGAGTGGATTGAGCTACTGATGCGTGCTGACTTGTGAACTGAACTGTTGATTTCCAGACAACACAGATGGGAGTTGTTCCAAAAACAACAACAACAACAACAAAAACCTTTCTAAACAGTTCCACTTCCCCTGTATCCTTTCTTTTACACTACTTCTGGTGGGTGATGGGGTACAAGGGAGGTTAAAGCATTTAAGAATCACCATTTTTAAAAAGGGTTGAAAAATTAAAATTACAGAACTGTATCCCTAGCCCTTGAAAAACCATTTCTATTCTCAAAACACATACAGTGGCCAATACCTAATACATAAAACAGGGCAATAGTTAAAGACGAAAAAGACTCATTCACGTCAACACGTGTAATTAGCCAAACCAAACATATTCCAAGACAGTAGTACACGACAGAGATGATAATTAGTATATACAAACCAAAATAATCTCTGACCCCAAAACTAGAAAATCCATAGTTAGGTGTGACTATTTGACTTGTTAAAATCTATAACATTAAAGAATAATATTAAGTCATATTATGAACACTAAAATTCTAGCTAGATAAGATTTAGGTTTTACCAGTCCTTTGACAAAAGATTATTAATATAGATTTATATATCCTTAAATAGGGTCTTCATGACTCTCTGAGTGTGGAAGGAGCGACTGTTGGCACTTCTTCCCTGATTTTACAAGAACTCTGAAAAACTGGCTTTAAAAACAAAAGAGGGGGAACAGTACCCCCTCAGAAGGAGTCCCCCTGAAATACGCTCCATCATGCATTGTTCATTTTTATCTTTCTAAAGCTGAAAGCTCATGGCAAATCTGCTGCTAACTGGCTCTGGCACCACCAAGACCAACAAAACTTTGCCACAGATATGGGGAAGGACCCTCTTACCCTTAAAGGGAATGGCCCAGACCCAGTTCCCTTATGGGGCCGAGGATTGATATGCCTGTCTGATACCACAGAAGGCACAGCTAACCGGCTACCAAAAAGATTAATGAAAAAAATAGATACCCCCACAAAGCCAGGCCCAACCATAAATACAATGAATAACAATTTACATCCAGGGAAGAGAAATCTCCCTGAGAATTCCCTTCTTTTTCCTTTCCAGGTAAAAATGAATCATCCATGATGTCTGCTGTTAGAAGTTCTAATCCAGATGCTGGCCTCCGAACTTATACTACTCAGACCTTTGAAGGGCCACTGACAAGAACATCAAACAGCTAGAGATTGACATCACTAATCTGAAGAAATCCCTCATTTCGCTGCGTAAAGAGACCTCCTAAAATCGAAAAGATCCTTATTGGACTTGATTTACTCTATTACAATAGAAAAGGTTGTGTACAGCTCTTGACTATGTACAGCCCTTAAAGAAGAAGGTTGCCTTTACAGAGACAAGACAAGGAAGGTTAAAGAGAGCATGAAATAGGTAGTGAAGGCCCTAGGAAAAATCAGAGAGAGAAAGAGACAGATGAATGCTGGTACAAGAATTGGTTTGCAGCCTCTCCAAGGTTGTCAACCCTATTTCCTCCCATCTTGGGACCATTATTTGGGTTCTTTTTGCTTTTTTTCTGCTGGTCCCTGGCCCTCAAATAGGCGGACTAACTCTGTGATACAACAGATAAATAATTTGGTAGCAAAACCTACTCAGATACATTATCATAAGTTAGCTATGGAGAACCACGAGACTCAAGATGAGGTTGTTACTTTATACAGGGTCTTTCCAAAACCCATCTCTCCCCAACCTAAAATGGGGGACTTCTACCCCTAGACCAAGCAGAGAGGGGCCACCTAGAACCCCCTCTGACAGGTGATCTGAATTCTTGCTTAGGCTGCGAGGCTAAGCACTGCAAGGGAATATAAATAAAAGATAAAAATATCTATCTGGGTTCCCTGAGGGACAAGCCTGACTGCATAGGGGTTGATGTCAAAAGTATCCCCTCTCCAGGAAAAAGACATTGGGATGCGTATGGCCCTCATGCCTCACTGGACAACGACAGGGGGACTGGAGCCATTACAAGGTCCCCTTCAAATACTGGAGGTCAGGCCTTTATCCCCGCCTTCGCAAGTTTAGAATTGCCACAGCCCTTCTATACTTAGAGAAGGGAGGAGATGTCAGGGGCAGCCCTGCTTACACACTGTAGGCCTAAAATCAGTCATAGGCCTAAAATCAGCAATAGGCCTGTCATACATGTATACTAACAACGAGTCTTGGGTCTCAGTGGAAAAACATTGAAACAGATGGCTATAAGCTAATGTAAACAGGCAGCTTTTGTGGAAATTTACAAACCTGAGTAGCCATAGACCTTGTAAATAGGTAGGCTTGGCAGACAATACCAACTTAGATAAGGACAAGCGAGTCACAGGCAGAGTCATAGTGACTTGTCCCGTGAACCTTCACCCAGCCGATATCCACTTCTGAAGATATCTGTATTCCCCCTGAACACCCACACTCCATTGTCATCCCCTTCCCACATCCTGCCTTTCTGTGTTTATAACCCCTGTGTGAATGAATGAATTACTATTTGAGAAAAAATAAATTATTAAAAAAATTTAGGTTTTACATTTTGGCTCCCAGATACATTTCCAACTGAAAAGTAAGGTAAGTTCAGTAGTCTGATACCCTCCTCTAAATAACTTGTGAACTCTAGCTCTCTTTAGACCCCTTCCTCCTCAAGTCTTCAGAGGGTGCAACTAGATCACACAGGGCTGGGCTTTAAGGGGGGATCCACTCCCTGCACTTCACTGCTCTATATGTAAAAGTGGGGAAAGACCTAGAGCTAGAAGGGTGAATGGCTGGAGTTGGGTGCCAGTCGCAAAGCAACAACACTGCTTGCTGTCACCTCTGTGAAACTGGTTTATGGCTTAGTCCTTCCCAATAGAGGAAGGGCAACCATAGGTGCATTAGTTACTTCAGAGACTGGCCTCTATAACTGAGAATGCAGAATTCCCAACCCCATTTAGCTCATAGAACCTAGATAAAACTAGAGTCATTTATTAGACAATCTAGCTTGCGTCTTTTAAATTTTAACTCACCGTTTCTTTTTCAGCTTTTCTTCATTTTGACAATTTCATACATGTACACAACAAAACACCATCATATGTACTCTCTTTATCCATCCAATTCCTCCGACATACATGTGTCCCTCCCAACACCATGTACTTTTTAATATAACTCACTTTGTCCAGTTAATAGTGCCCTTATGTGCATGGGTGTGCAGCCATCCACTTGAGCACCAGAACCCTGGCAGTTGTCTTATCATCAATTAAGAACTATTTTTCCTCCCCCAGCTGCTATCCACTGCCTGTAGCATCTTGTCTTTAATCATTCACCAAAACCAGCAGCAAAGCCTGAACTTTAATCTATGCAAATCTTACAACTCAGGTAGCAATTGAAGTGCTGTCCGTTGATGAGGGAAGCAGCTCATGCCACCTGATGCAGGGGTGTCTTTTGCGGTTTACCTAGAAGCTCAGTTGTTCAAATGCTAAAGTCAACCAGGTAAGCTCTCCCAGGTGAAGGAGCATTACATTATGCTCAGACAAAGCTAGGGACTTGATGGAGATGTCTCGAACTGGTAGAAAAAGAGAACCTCACAGACCAACAAAGGAACTACCACAGATCTATATGATTGCATTCACTGTGTGAACTAAAGAGTATAAGCAACTCCATATATGATAGTGTTTGCTTTCTTTACCCAAAAAGGGGACTTCATGAAAATTTCTATATAGACAAATACAAGAGATCAAAGAACATTTCCATTACAAGAGTTACATCTTTGAACAATTTGTGATGTCAGTTTTGTTCATAAAATAATGTAGGATGTCACACTTCGGAAGTTGGTGCTTGGGGAGTAACTACCCCATGCATTTTAAACTTTAAAATATAAGTTAGGTTTTAAAATATAATTCATACTTTATTTCTGTCTTATGTTTGACTTGTTGACATGAAGATCTCATCATGTTGTCTGAGCTCGTCACAAACTTGCTAGCTCAAGCAATTCCAGCACCTGTGTCTTCTTAGTGTAGTACATGTTTTTAAAAGACTTCCTTATGTCCAATATAGAGACTGTTGCAGTATTATATTTGTCTTTCATCTCTATAGTAGGTAGAGAGCAAAGATCTATTTTTCCTCATTCCTTAAAACTACTAAAAGATGTTTTGTTATATTTTCAGTCATATTAAAGTTATCAATCTGAGAATACTACTTTTATCTTTTTAACCTATATAGCTAAATGAAAAGAAACATTCCTCCTTTTTGCCTGAGATCCAAATCCAGGCTTCATTGTTCATTTGTTCCTACATTTGATCCTGTGGTGAACACGTGGATCAAGTGACACATTGCTAATGTGCATGATTCATAAAAGCCACTAAATGACAAAGCATTCACCCTACGAACACATGTATTTGTCTTTCCCTCACCCCTTTCCTTCTTTACTTTTCTCTCTTCATCTAACTGTACACGTACAATTAAGCTCACAAATAAAACTACTGGAAATAATGTAGTTCTATTTCTATAATAGCACAGAGACAATGACTGTTAAAATAGACAGAAGCATGAGGAAGTAATTTTGCTTACTGAACATGTACCATGTTTCACTTTCCATATATAGCTTATGGTTCTGTTATTTACCATTATGCTTTGCACTTGCATATTGGTGGGTTTTACAAGAGCATTTTGAGTAGTTGGGAGTCTGTGGAGAGGTAAGTAGCAGTGTGCTGTCCCCTAGGTTTCCCCAGGTACATATCCTGAGACAGGCATCTTAGTACAGGTGAAGATTTAACTTGTGTGGAGTTAACACTCTATCCTGCTAGATAATTCTGGAAGATGGCTAGAATTTGTCACTGAGTAGTTCTCCTTGGAGGTAGCACTATCCTTGAGGGATGAGAGACACAGAAATATGTCATGGAGGAGGATAAAACAAGGTCCTTTGCTTTTGAGTAGAATTCTTAGTATTCATATAAACTCAGTTTTTTAAGTGTTTGCATATACTGAAATATAACTAACATGCAGTTCTGTCTCGTGGGAGTATACCTATAATATATATAATATATGTATTATCCTTTTCTTTAAAAAAAAAAACCATTTTATTGATTCTTTGTTTCACATCATGTACCCAGTCCTGCTCATCTCCCCATCCCTTCATATCTGTCCTTCACCCTTGCAACTTCCATCCCCCCAACACACACACACACACACACACACCAAAGCATAAAGAACATCTCATTATCTTGTTATGGAAGCTGTAATTTGGCACATTGTGTCCCACAGTATATCCTTCTGCTCACACATCTTCAACTGCGAGTGTTCATTGCAATGAGTCATTGGTCTAGCTCAAGGTATTTGGCTTCTGTGACTCCATCAATATTGGATCCCCACCAGGACTCCTCCCAGTTATCTTGTTGTTACCCTGTGTCATAAAGATTCTGTAGCTTTGGATTAGCAGGACTGCCCCTCTCACCTGCCCCAACTGTTTATAGAGGATATAGACTTTGGGGTGGGCCACTTCAGAGCCCTGGATCTGGGCCTGGGTGTAGCTGGTCAGCATGCCGGCTATCTGCACCACCAGGGTGAGCTCTCCAGCACTGCTGGGCTAGGCTACCTGACACACCATCAGTAGGAGGCAGAGTTAGCTCTCCAGCTTTCTTGTCCTTAGAGGCAGCTCAACCACACCCATAACTCCAGAGCCAGCTCCAGTATGCTACTCAGTCAAGGCACAGGGCCCAGTCTCCCAAGTGCTGCAGCCTGCAAGGGCCTGGACCAACTCTCCTGCTCTCACACCCTCTGGATTGGCTCACCAGTGCCTTCACCATAAAGGCCAGCAACACTGTGTTGCCCAGGTGAAGTGCAGGCCCTGCTCGCCAGCACTACAGGCAGTGAGGGGGCAGGACTAGCTGTCTTGCTCGAATGCCTCAGAGCCACCACTCTTGACTACCGCAGGTGTCAAGGGAGGAATCACCCCCTCCCCAAGCCACCTCATGGCATAGGAGTGGCAGGGCCAGCTCCAAGAGTGGCAGAGCCAGCTCTCCCTTGCTCTCACCGGCTCACACATGCCCTGCCACCAGGGTCAGCTCCCCTGTGCTGTCCAGGTGAGGTGTAGGTCCCGCTCCCCAGTGCCGCAGCTGGTGAGGGGCAGGGATTGCTCTCCTGTGGTCACGACCCTGTGGGCTGCTTTCCCGACTGCCTCAGGTGGCAAAGGATAAGAGGGCATCAACTCTGTATCCATACCACTCCACAACTCATGAGCAGTATGTTCGGCTCACTCATACTCACAACCTCGAGGCCAGCTCACCCACATCCCTGCCACCAGGGCCAGCTCCACTGTGCTGCCTGGCCAAGGTGAAGGGCCAGCTCTCCCAAGTGATGCTGCAGCTGAAAGACGGGGCCAACTCTCCAGAGCACCGCAGCCAGTGTGGGGCAGAGTCAGTTCTGCACAGCTTCTGGATATTCATGTGGTCTCCAGAGGCTGAACACCCCAAGGATGTAACCATGTTCTCTGGTATTATAGATATCGACACCAACCCTGCTACTGTGTAGCCATGGACTCAGACATGGCCCTTAGCAGCAGCTCGGGCTGGGACCTTACCATGACCTCAAAAGAGACTATTTCTGTCCACAGAGTCTCCAATTTCATTTCTCTTCATAATGCTCAAGCTTTTCCACTTCTCTTTCTCTCCCATCGGACCACCACACATTGTGGTGGCTCCAGCTGCCGGCTGGCCATGTGGCTAGCAGGCCCCTGGGTGACCTCCTCGGTCCATGATATGTTGCGATGGCAGCAAGCAGTGGCTAAATAAGGCCTGCCTGTGCTGTGCACTGGAGGGCAGGTCTGTGGGTGGCATGGCAGAATGTCCGTCTCTTAGTCTTCCTCCTCCTGTGCTGGGTGCTGCCTGGTTTGATTGGATTGGATTGGATTTTTATGAATTCTAGGCAGAAAATGGCTTTGGTTACCAAGCCAGGCATCGAGCTAGGATGAACAAAGGACTGCCATCTGCTCTGCCCCTGACTGATAATAAGAACACCACCACCAACAAGGTGTCTCTTTGCCCACTGCCAGGGGTTATTATTCTTTTCTTAACTAATGTAAAGAGCCATATAAATTTTGCATTAAAAAATTGCACATGTAAAATGGAATAACGATTCTCCTGAAAACAGAAGTAGGCCCTGCCATTTGTAACCACAAGGATGACATTATGGGTGAACAAGGGTGACACTGTGCCAAGTGAAATAAACCGGACAGAAAAGAAAAACAACACACAATCTCACCTATATGTGGGATCTAAAAAAATTTTTTTAAATATATAGAAACAAATGAATGGTGTGTACCAAGGGCATAGCAGAGGGGAAAAGAGAAGAGCTGGTGTCTTAGGGTTTCTATTGCTCTGAAGAGACACCATGACCAAGGCAACTCTTAGAAAGAAAGGCATTTAACTGGGGCTGGGTTCCAGGTTCAGAGGCTTATTCCGTCCATTATCATCATGGTAGAAAGCATGCTGGTGGGCAGGCAGACACGGTGCTGGAAAGGGAGCTGAGAGTTCCACAACTGGATCAGCAGGCAGAAGGAACAGAGAGGGACACTGAGCCCGGTTTGAGCATCTGAAACCTCAAAGCCCACCCCCAGTGACACACTTTCTCCAACAAGGCTACATTTCTTTTTTTTTTTTTTTTTTGTTTTTCGAGACAGGGTTTCTCTGTGTAGCCCTGGCTGTCCTGGAACTCACTCTGTAGACCAGGCTGGCCTCGAACTCAGAAATCCGCCTGCCTCTGCCTCCCAAGTGCTGGGATTAAAGGCCTGTGCCACCACCGCCCGGCCAAGGCTACATTTCTTAATCCTTTCAAAAAGTGCCACTCCCTGTGAGCTTATGGGGCTTAAACCCCCATTTTTACTTAAACCACCATAGATGGGCCAAAGGGTATGAAGTTGCAGTTATATAGGTGTCTTAGTTAGTTAGGGTTTTACTGCTGTGAACAGATACCATGGCCAAGGCAACTCTTATAAAAGAACACATTTAATTGGGGCTGGCTTACAGGTTCAGAGGTTCAGTCCATTATCATCAAGGTGGGACCATGGCATTATCTAGGCAGGCATGGTGCAGGAGGATCTGAGAGTTCTACATCTTCATCTGAAGGCTGCTAGCAGAATACTGACTTCCAGGCAGCTAGGATGAGGGTCTTGAGGAGCCCACCCACAGTGACACACCTACTCCAACAAGGCCACACCTACTCCAGCAGGGTCGCATCTTCTAATAGTGCCGCTCCCTGGACCGAGCATATACAAACCATCACAATAGGATAAGTGTGAAGAGGTTATTATAACGTAATGACATAATACATGGCATAAGGAGAGCACCTAGGTTCAAGTTTCATTGTAGAGCCACAGAAATAAAAACAGCATGAACCTGGCACAAAAACTCACATGTAGATCAATGGAATGAAACAGAAACCTAGTCATAAATCTGTGCAGTTAAAATCACATGAGTTTTGACAAAGATGCCACATGTACTCACTGAAGAAAAGATGTTTCTTTAACAAAAGATGCTGGGGAAACCTGATATTCACATGGAAAGGAATGAAACTAAATCGGTATCTCTCACTTTGCACAAAAGTCAACTCCAAATGGACCAAAAACCTTAATGTAAGACTTAAGGCAGAATTCTGACAGAATTAATGGTTAGACTATGCAAAAGAACTCAAAAGACTAAACAAGAAAACAGTCTATCAAAAATGGAATAAGGAACTGAGCAGAGCTTTCAAATGAAGACATATAAATGAGCATCAAAGGAGTGCAATTCGAATGATGGGGTCCCATTTCACTCCTGTCAAAGTGGCGATCATCAGGCAGACAAATGGCAGCACTGGAAAGGTTATGTGGAGAAAGTCTACATGCAGCCATTCTGGAAATTAGTGTGGACGGTCCTTAAAAATCTAGAACCACCATATGATCCAGCTATACCACTCCTGGGTAAAAACCCACAGGACTATATATTTTACTAAAGAAACACCACCCATCCCTGTTCAATGTGGTTCTAGTCACAATCAAAAGGAAATGGGATCAGCCTAGATGCCCATCCACAGATAAGCAGATAATGAAAATGTACAAATCCACAATGAAATTGTATTTAGCAGAGAGAATGAAATTATGCAATTTTCAGGAAAATTGATGGAACTGGAAAATATTATATTAAGTGAAGCAAGCCAGGCTCAGACAAACACCACAAGTTACCTCTCATTGGTGGATCTTTGCATCTGATTTTTATGTGTGCATATCTAGTAGAAGCGACTTTGTGTCAAGCTCAGGAAACTAGAAAGGGCCCCAGGAAAGGTACAGGGAAGAACTGTTGAGAGCCAAGGGGTGGGGCAGGGAGAGTAATAGAACACGTGTGCTGTATGAATGAAAGGGGGGTTATTGAGGGCTTAGGGGTGTGGGACCAGGGAGATGAGGATGAGGAGGGGTACAGGAGGGTTCTAGGTACTATAATGTTATAAGGAAATACTTCTCTGCAGGCTAAACATCAACAACAACAAAAACCAGAACCAGCGACTCAAGCCCTTGGCTCACTTCCTAAGTGTAAGTTCTATAATGATCTCTCCAGTTTCCTCTTAGGTCTCTAAAGGTAAAGGTTGTTCTGTTTCCTCACTTACAGGTGGAAGATAAAACAGTAAACACTTTTTTTAATTTGAAGAATAATATGTCTCATCCATGACCTCCACCTTTGCTTTCAGGAAGCCTTTTCTAGAAAATGCAGATTCAAGATGGTGTGTCTGCACCACCTCAGATCTTGTAGGACACTTTGGCACACAGCCCCCCACCAACTCTTTAGGGACATGTAACAAGAATGAGGATGGATTCAGCAGGTACAGTAAACCTTTATGTATGAAACCTCTTAAACTTCAGTATTAGCTCTCCACACATGGTAGCCATCCTAGCTTAATAAGCATAGTAATGTTAATTATATGGCTTTAGGTATGCAACCATTTTATTCCTCAGCTTCTGCGTGAGAAAATAAAAGGAATGATAGCATATATGGCTGGATGAATTCTAGTAAGATAGTGGGTAAATTGACACATGTTTCTGTAGTGTGAATTAACTCATATACAACTAATAAAATGATGACCAATGAATAATAAAGAAGCTGGAAATAGGGGATGTCATCTTAAGAATGATACCTGATGTCTTCTGGCCTTTGCATGTGCATGTGTATGCCCACACACAGATCACACACCAACACATAAAGCTATATATAGTAGTTAAAGCAGTGTAGTCTGAGCCATAACAATTGTTTGTGTTAGCTTTCTGGTGGTGGAACACGCCTTTAATCCCAGCACTTGGGAGGCAGAGGCAGGCAGATCTATGAGTTTGAAGCCAGCCTGGTCTACAGAGTGAGTTCCAAGACAGTCAGGGTTACACAGAGTAACACTGTCTCAAAAAAACAAACAAACAAAACATCATTTGTACTGCTATAGGTACAATATGCTTAATAATAATGCCCCCAAAAGAAGGAGAAATCTGTGTAAGAGTAACATTTCTATCATTTCTCTTACTGAAATTAAGTTCATGTAAATCTGAAGCTGAGGCAGACAAAGTAAGATGTGAATGGCAATCTCTAGAGTAACCACTAAGGAAATAACAATGCAAAGAAAGAAAGAAAGAAAAATTACCAAAATTAAAACCAGTGAACTGTTACTTTTTCAGTGTATCCCTGTTGTCGTAACTAGTCTCGGCCTTGACACAAACTCACCTTGGAAGAAGAAATCTCACCTGAAGAACCACCTAGATCAAACTAGCCTTTTGCCATGTTTATGATGCATTTTCTTAATATCTAACTGATGTAGAAGGGCCCAGGCCACTGTATGACGTTCTATCCCTAGGAGGGTGGGCCTGCAGGGCAAGCCAGTAAGCAGAGTTCACCCGTAGTCTCTGCTTCGATTCCCGCCTCCAGGTCCTTGCTTTGGCTTTCCTTAATGATGAGACTGTCACTTAAAACTATGAAGGGAAATAAAACCTTTCCTCCCCAGGTTGTTTTCTGGGGGCAGAGTGTTTTAGCATCACAACATAAACGCAAGCTAGCACACTTTCAAAGTTGATGTTGGAGTTTAAACCCTACTGTGTTGATCTTAAGAGGTAGGTGTATTTTGAAATGAGTTAGTGTTTTATTAAAGGACTAGAAGAAACTAGCATAGGCCTTTTTGTCCATTTGCCTTCTTGTCACATGAGAGCAGGGTGCCCTTTACAAGCAGCAGCAGCAGCAGCAGCAGCAGCAGCAGCAGCAGCAGCAGCAGCAGCAAGACATTGCTAAAAACAGTGGCTTGATCTATAGTTAATGGTTTCTGTGGGAGAAAAAGAAATTTCTTCAGTTTTTGTTACTGATAACTGCCTGTGCTCCTGTAAGCAGCGTTAATTAAACTCATTGTTTCACACACACACACACACACACACACACACACACACACACACAGAGAGAGAGAGAGAGAGAGAGAGAGAAGGAGGGAAGGAGGGAGGGAGAGGGAGAGGCATGAAAGTAGAAGAAGGGCTTTCTGGGAAAAGGGAGGAGAGGAGCAGGGGTGGGACAAGAGAGCAATAATATCTGATATTAAATGAGAATATATTATATGCATGTATCAAAATGTATCTACATATACATATACTTCTATGTATACATATACATATGTTAACAAGTCACTTTTAATGAGGGAGGCAAAAGAATCTATTTAGGCAGGCAGTGAAGAAATGTGTGGTCCCTCGTGTGCCTACTGAAGTACTAGGGCGTTGGTTGTTGGGTCTGCTGAGAGTATTGTGTTTCTGCAATAATACAAAATAGCTTACTGGTGTCTCCATGTAACACAAGAAAGTGGAAGCTGAACAGGTGCAGGAAACCTTCCTCCCACACTAAAACCAAATGTGACTGTGGTGAGCAGCACAGAAGGCTTAGAAGAGGATCCGACATTTAGAAACATCTAGAAATGCCCAGCAAGATGGTTGAGTTGCATACAACAGCAGCGCTGGGGCCGTGACTGTGAAATGACTCACAAACATGAAGGCTGTTCATGTAGACTATAATGTCAGCATTTCTATTCCAGACAAGCATCAGTGTTGATAGTGACAACTGAGCAGGGACTGAAGCCACTGTCACCCACAGCAACAGCCAGCTCACCTGCTGGTGTGGAGTGCCTACATCAGCCACTAAAATGAAGTGACTCTGATCATGTGACATGGCCAGCCTGGGGACTGGGGTGGAGGGAGGAACTGCTGGGGTCAAAACAGCTAACAACCAAAGAACTTCAAAAGAAGATTCCAACAGCAACCAAGCTTCTCTGGGAATACTGTACACATTCCAATGACAGAGTTATTCTGATTGGCAGAAGACATCATAGGGTCTTCTACCTAAGCTGTCGATCAAAGGGCAATCACAGCTTTGTGAACCCAGTTTTCAGGATTAAACTATTATGGTGTGTTTACAATGATGCTTGATGACTACCATGGGTGTCCCACGGAGTTTTCCATGTAGGGAACAGATGTCTTTGGCAGCAGGTTATCTAATTGAAGTAGGCATACCATACTTCCCTCTAGCAGAGATTGAGCCCACATCGAAGACCATCTCTTCCCCTCCTGGTCAAAATGGTCAGGATGGGGAAAAAGTATTAGCTGTTTTCCCCATAACCACTACCATAAGGAGATCATGTGACCTATGGGCCAAGCATATTCAAACCACCATACTTCCCAAGTATATCAACTCACTTTGGCATATTTAGTTGCAGCAGGACTAGGGGTATCTACTTCTATTGAGGCTAGACAAGGCAGCCAGGCAGAGAAAAGGTCCAAAAGCAGGCAACAGAGTCAGAGGCAGTCCCTGCTCCTGCTGTTAGGAGTCCTACATGAAGACCAAACTGCGCATCTTGTACATATGTGTAGGGGGCCTAGGTCTGTCTCATGCATTCTCTCTGATTGATGGTTCAGTCTCTGTGAGCCCCTATGGGCACAGGTCAGTTGATTCTGTAGCATTTACTGTGGTGCCCTTGACCTCTGGCTCTTTCAATTTTTCTTCCCCCTCTTCCACAAGATTTTTCGAGCTTTGCCTAATATTTGGGTGTGAGTCCGTGTCTTTTTTCATCAGCTGCTGGGTGAAGTCTCTCAGATGACAGTTCTGCTAGTCTCCAAGTATAGCTCATAGTATAGTCTACAAGTATAGCAGGATATCATTAATGGAATCATGGTTTCCTCTCTCATGGCATGGGTGTCAAATTGGACCAGTCATTGATTGGTCATTCCCTCAATTTCTCCTCTCTCTTTATCCCTGCACATCTTGTAGGCAGAAAAAATTGTGGGTCAAAGTTTTTGTGGATGGGTTGGTGTCCCTGTCCCTCCATTGGAAGTCTTGCCTGGTTACAGAAAGATAAACATAATCTTTTTTTTTTAAGATAAAATTCAGCATTCCTCTGCTTCATAGCTGTTAAGTGTGTGAGGTATAGTGAAATTCTTCTGTTATCAGATGAGACACGGTAGTTGTTTACCAACAGGGCTAGGGTACAAATCTAGTGTTCAAATTTTGAAGCAACAGTAGAAGGAGTGAATTTTACTTTTTGTTCATTGTTGATGGGTTTTCAAAAAGCTCTCCCTCAGAATTTCTCTGGGACCCTGAACAAAAAGCTATAGGCAACTAAGGAAGGCTGAGTAGGAGTCGTAGTCATTCCTAGAGCTAAAATCCCTAACTGGTTATCCTACACCAACTGCTCAGCCCTGAAAAGTCGTATTTACATATTTACATATGAGTGTGTGTATGTGTGTGTGTGCGTGTGTGTGTGTGAAACAATAATAATAAAGAAAAAGAGTCTATGAATTTGAGAGGTGAAGAGGGTACATGGGAAGAGTTGGACAGAGGAAAAGAAGAGGAGAAATCATGCAATTATATTTTAATTTCAAATTTGTTTTTAAAAATAACAAAAATTCCCCACACATAATTATTGCAAACATCTTACTTTATGGTCACTGAAAATATCTGGACTGGGAAAGATGAAGCAGGGGAAAAGTAACATTTACACTGTATTTGTTGGAAGCACTGTGAAGAATGTATTTGGTACACATAAGATAAATAAATGAACGTTCTTATTGGATAAGGGTCAGTCCAAACATGCCTCATCAAACTTGAGTATTTGAAAATGCTTTATTTCTACAGAAAATCATATTCAACTGGTAGATATTAGGTGGACACAATTCAATCCACAATAGCATGATAAAAGAATTAATTTACAAGGGCCAAGAATGCAGCTCAAAGGGAAAGTACTTGCCTGTCATGCACAAGGCCTGTGTTCAATGCCAACAATAAGGGGGAAATGATCACACCCACACAAACACACACACCACACACACACATTTATATAGAGGAGTTAACAGTTTTGAGAAATTAATGTGTTGAGGGTCTATGATTAGACCTTGTGAAGTTGCTCAGTGGTAGAGCGCTTATCTAACATGTGAAAGGCCCTGAACTTATCTCTCAGTGCAGCAATAGTAATAAAAATGAGTGTAGACAGGTGATATAACTTACTTGGTAGAACTGATTATGTAGCATGCTTAGGGTTCTACATTTGATTATCAGCACCACAGAGAAAAGAAAAACATACCATTGAATCTATTTGCCTTTTTCAGCAATTGAATCTTCATTATCTTAGAGATCACAGAATAACAAGGCTCACAAAATTGAAATGTTTAAATGACATGGGTACTAAATCCTTTTAAAGCATCCAGTGAGAAGTGTGGGGAGAGGGGCACATTAAGGCCCTCAGGATTGGATCTAAACTGTCCCCTGTTCTTTATATATCGTTTGAGCCTTCCCCACTGATAGCATAGTTACAAAGGTTAAAGTTGCGTGCGCAGCAAGAGGTCCATGCATGTGTGTGTAACCCAGCTTCCAGGTAAACACCAGAGACGAGCAGTGACACAGCTCTAACACAATGGTTTACCTTTTATTCCTTCTCTTCTGACAATTTTTGTTTGTTTGACTACTCAGATCATAAGTGCAATTAGAGATATTTCCATTATACTGAGAACAAAACCCATTATTGTTTTTGTATCTGCCAAAGAGGTGTTTTGGTCTGTTGTGAGAAATGCAAATGATAATATCTGTAATAAAATAATTGAAGTAGCACTTATTTGTGGTGAAGTAAACTAGATTGTCACTACTGTGTTGCTGCTCGAGTCAACCACTTGCGTTTGTCACAATTTACTTCAACTTCAAGCATAGACGACTCCTAATTTGTCATGAAACTGTGATTTAGCACTAAAAAGACTTTTCAATTCACAAATGCTTTGGAAAATATATAAGAAAATGGTCTAGATTGATCGTTTTTGACATAGTTGGCACGTAGATGAAACGTTACAGAGTGCTTCAAGTTGTTGTACTACATTATGAATTTGCATTATATAATTAAAATCCTAAAGAACATGCATTAATAGAATAAGATGTAATTATTTTTTAAAACAATAATTTCAGCATGGGAGCAAAGGATAGAATTAAAATAGCCTGATCTCTAAAAACAAACAACAAAAAACAAAAGTTGGAGTCTGCAAGGAGGCTCAATCTGTAAGGTACCCAATATCAATAACACATACCTTCTCTAGTGGAGAGATTCAGAACCAAGAATACCTGTTATCACCACAGTGATAACTAACCACTTAGCCTATTGAACATGTAAGACTTAGTTTGTGCTCACTATGTAGAGGACACATGAGATCAGAATGAAAATTATCACAGGATAGAGAGGGCTGCATATGAGCTAACTCATTGTTTTGTATACTAACTCAAAAGAAAGCCTACAGTCCAGTGATGTCTTAACCTCATAAAGAAGAAAAATAGGGGTCACGAAGAGATGACTGAATTAGATCCTATAAATGAATATGCTGTGGACTTAGTACATCAGAATATTAGTCATGTTGTTTATTTAACATAGTGAAAATTTAGATCTATTAAGTGCTTGGGGAAGAGTAGTTATCTCTTGGTCATCCCAATCTGTTCTTTTAGTTTAACACACTCTTGTGCTACCTATTAAGCACGTCTTCATACTTAATGTCTCTAAAGTTTTATCCCTCCTATTTGTTGGGTTTCTATTGTAGCAGAGTTGAATGCTTTTAAGCAGTACAATAAGTGCAGGTTCTGCTGTCCAAGAACATGGTACAGTTTTTCAAATCTTTAAAACTCACTCCCCATTTCTTAACAGTTTATCCCCCACTTACCTTATATTTTTGTTGTTACTGCAAACAGAGATGATGAGGTTTATTATATAATAATTTTACTAACATTTTCTCACCCTATTCAAACCATGTATTAAAAATAAATATATATGACTTATAGAGTCAGATTTAATCTTGAGCTTTCCAACCTCTAATGCTGTTGTTGTTGTTGCTGTTGTATTGTTTGGTTTGGCTTTGAGAGAGTGTCTTACTATGTAGCTCTGGCTGTCCTGGAACTCACTATGTAGATCTGGCTGGCCTTGAACTCACAGAGACCTGCCTTCCTCTGCCTTCTGAGTACCCAGCTATATTTTCATTTTTAAGCTGAAAGCAATAACACTTTACCATAAAATTACAGTCAAACACTTTGAGGAGAGCTGGCAGCATGGTGGGTGGGTGAAGGCTGTGAGTGCACAAGTCTAATCTCAATCCCTGGAATCCATATCATGGCAGAAGGAAAGGACCAACTCCACCAAGTTTTCCTGTGATCCCCACATGCATGTAACACAGCACTCATATGCTTCTCCTAAAAATACTAAGTAAAAAATTTTAAAATTTGAACACATAAGTTTGTTTTTAAGCTACTGTGATTTAAAAATACACACAATTGAAAAGACAAAGAGTAATGTCTAAAAGACAAGAACCAGAATGGGCAAAAATAGTTAAGTCTCGGGTACCTAATAACTGATTTGAGTCTAGAACACATAAAGGATTATTGTATTTATGTAAAACAGCCAAATTTTTAAGTAGGCAAAGAGGATTAATAGACATGCCACTGAATAAGATAGACAAGTGACAAGCACATGAAAAACTTCTTAAGGGCATTAATCACGAAGAAAATGTTAATTTTAACCACAGTGTAATACCAGCTCATACCCGTAAGAATGACTATAGTTTAAAAACGAAACAAGAAAACAAAATAAGCTGAGTGTGGTGCCGCACACCTTTATTCCTAGCACTCAGGAGGCAGAAGCAGGTGGGTCTCTGTAAATTCAAGGTCACCCTGGTATACAGTGTGAGCTACAGGACAGCCAAGGCTGTAACCCAGAGAAACCCTGTCTCAAACACACACACAAGTGTTGGTTGATCGGTGTGTGCAAAAACCACAATTCTCATTCATAACTGTTGAGGAAGTAATGCCTTTGGAAAACTTTGGCAGTTCCTCCAAATGTTAAACACAGAGTTGACATATGACCCCACAGATCCTTTCATATTTACCCAAAAGATTTCCCAAGAGATTTCCCCAAGAGTATATAGTCACAGCGTAAGACATTATTCATCAATACAAGGAAAAACAGCACTGACACAAGTTACAAGAAGAATGAACCTTGAAAACACTATGCTAAATAAAAGGAGGAAGTATAAGACCTCATATATTGCTTGGTTCCATTTATATAAAATATCAAGAGAAGCAAAACTACATACAGTATAAGACAGAAAGTAGATTGATGTCGTTATTGTTGACATATCATCTTAAGCATCTTTAGTATTGGGTTTTTTATATTTTGTTAACTTATAAGAAGTAACAAAAAAGTTCGATGTATATTGAGTATCTCCTTCCAAACAAAATAGTTCTAATTATCATTTTATCAATGACTTAGAATTATCATTACTTATTATTAAAATCTCATTAAGGAAACAGAGAAATATATTTTCATAAAAGGCCTATAGTGTTCTGCGAAATCACTGTGATCACGGAACTGAGACTTGATCACAGATATACACTGTTGTTCCCCATCTAATAAGGGGACAAGCAGAATTAAAGAGCACATAATCTCTCTAAGATAAAGTCTCCTAAGACCGGGCCTGTCTCAGTCCCATCTCCTATTTGCCATCTAGGCAGCTTCAAATTAATCTTTCAGAAGAGATACACGTGGTTCTATTTTGCTCTCAGTTAAATAGCCCAGAACAGTTTGCTTTTGTGTTTATGTCTCTGGTTTTGCTCTGTCTGACTCGTGTGTCACAACCATTTCCCTTCCTAGACAATAGGACTCTCCTTATAACCCCATCCCAGCCTTGCACCTTGCCAATAGAACCTGTTGCTCAGGTCCTGGATAACTTTGTGCTTTAAGGGAGGCAGAACTTCTCTCTTGGGAACACTTCAGTCCCCTGGCCAATAATTGCTTTAGTTAAAGTATATAAATCAGGTTGAGTCAATGGAATGTGACAGGAAGCCTACAGGAGCGTATCTTACCTGATAGAACTATAGGGAAATGACTATGTTCAGACCACGAAACAACAGATAAGAGGTGACAGACAAAAACAATAAAGAAGGGGCTGTGGGAGTGGCCCCTTGTTACAATGGGAGACCCTGGACTTGATGCCTAGCACTAAAAAAAGAAGAAAAAGAAAATCTTGAGGCACTAATGAAACATGGAGATTAGTTCATTGTTTCTAGAAGGTACAGCCTAGGGCATGCAGATGCTAGTCTAATTTTGTTTTGGTTTCATATGTTCTATTTAATGCATTTAATATCATGTAATGCCTTGCATGCCTTCTAGCATGTGAAAAATACTTAAAAAGAAAAATCATTGTTATATAAATTATAATTTTCTTTGTTTATATCCTCTAATATTTATTTGGAAAACAATTATATCTCTAGGATTTCCAGTTTCACATCTTCCATTGTGGCACTCCAATCCATGTTTGATGGCCACTGATCTATTGGGCCCTTAGAAGGGTGTGGCTGGGAGCAAGAGGTCACATACCAAGGAGCAAGACAGAGAACCCACTCAGAACTCTCAGAACTTTGTATGTAGGGTCTTTTCAAGTATGTACAAAAATGTGGGATTTTTTTTTAATTTAAAGAATAGGAGAAAAGGTCCAGCTGTAGGAGTTGAGAAACCAGATAAAAGTCAAGAACTCAAAATAAGAGAGGAAAGAGGGAGAGAGAGAGAGAGAGGAAGAAGGAGGAGGAGGAGAAGGAGGAGGGAGGGAGGGAGGGAGGAGGGAGGGAGGGAGGGAGGGGGGGAGGGAAGGGAGAGAGGAAGGGAGGAAGGGATGGAGGGAGAGAGGGAGCAAAAGCCACTATGAATGAGATGATGAGTCAGATGTTTGTTACTGGGTCAATTTTTTGGAGCACTGAAAAACATTCTTTTATCCTCTAAATGTATTTCCCACAGAGGCAAGTGGCTTAAATGTTCATTGCGCTTCTGAATTCCTCCTGAGTTCTGCCAATATGGCACCCGAGAGTTAAGACTATACTTAACCTGGTGCCAGACACTGGGCTAGGGCTGACTCTTCAGCACTACCGGGGTTAGTACTTTTACTTAATTTTTCCTTCTTTCCTTGAAGACATAAAAGGTTATTTTCCTTGAAGTATATTAATTTGGTACAGTGTGAGAGTTTCTGTTTTTGCTGCAATGCTTCAGGATATACCCATGGATGAAGTAGAAGGATCTATACGTCCTTACCAGTTGTTTAGCCATGTTTTTCTTAATAAACCAGAATATACTCAAAATATGATGCATCAATAAATACAATGGTGCTGAATAAATAAATCTTAACATTCAGTTACTCTTGCTATTGAAAAACTAATTATACAGTCATGGAAAAATTAAACACAATTACACAAGAAATGACAGGTGTTGCTTTGGAAGTGTATTCCAGATACTGTGGGCAAACAGAGGACAAACATTTAAAAATTGTAATCCAAGACAAAGAAGCAGCATTTTTCAAGTAGACAGGAAACTGTGTAATGCCTTTTATGCTGGAGTTAAGGTCTTACGTTGGTTTATTCTCACGCCTCTTTCCTTCCAACACCATTTCCAGGCTCTATTATTCTGGTTATGGTAGTCTTATGCTTTTCAAGTCTGCACCAGACAGTCTAGTCTAAGAAGCAGAATTAGAATAGTTATAGGATAGGAAGAAGACAGGGGCCCAACAATGAGTCAAAATTAAGGGAAAATAACCTATAGAACAAGAAAATATAGAAAGAATAAAGTACTGGATCGGTTGGAAATAAAGACGAAAGCAAGTGGACAATTCCCAGCTTGAAGAAACTAGCAGAAGCATGAAGGAGCCTGCAACGTCTCCAGAGTCTTGTTTCCATCTAGAACTGCCTGTTCTTCCTATTGTTGATTATCTTCTCAATAGCAATGACAAACATGCATTTCTGCTTTTTCCGAAAAGTATTGTGATTGTGGTGATTTAGACAATTCAAAGAGCCTTGTAACATGGAATCCCCAGCACACATTCTCTATGTCCCTGTTTTTGTCTCTTCATTGTCCCCCAAACATGCTGGTTTCTTTCTCCCTCTTCTAATTTCTTTGTTATTTCCACTAGATGAAGCTCCTATCTTCGCCCCACTCATTGGGTCGACATCTTGAGCCTGAATAAAGTGTCAGGTATTTTGCTAGATGCTGGGGTATGAAGGTGACTTATGCTCTCAGACTCTGCCCTCAACTTCAAAGCTGGAAATTACCTAACACTCTAACAATAAAGACATGGTTACATTAGTTGATATGGATAGAAAATAGATCCTTTATAGAACTGAAAGTCATTTTTATAAGAGCACAGAACAAGGTGGGGAACTTCACACAAACTCCTGGCAGATGAAAATCAGGACAATTATAGAGGATGATGGCTTTACCCTTAGAGTGAGAGCAGACAAAGTTCTAAAGTCACCTCAGACTATTTCTAAACATGTGAACTTGAACAAGCTGTTACATCTTTCTGACCTTCTGTTTCCTTAATTTAAAAGTGAGTATATTAAGAGTAACTGTTCTCATAGCATCCTGGTGGTGGTTGAGAGGTTATATTCAAAGTATTTGCCTCATAGTAAATAGTCAATAATTGCTACCCATTATTAATGTAATAATATTCTAACAATTAAAATGTATATCAAGTATAGGCAGGGGCATCAAGTAGAGCTGCCATGAAGATAAAGAATGGTACTATAGCTGAACAGTATGACTACAGGCAATTTTGATTAGCATCCTTGTATTTTGTGTATTTTCTGTAACCTTTATCTCTATAATAGGGACAAAGGAGTTTGGTTGGTGGCTTATGCCTATAATCACAGCACTTGAGGTAGGAGGATTGCCACTACTTCAAGACTAGCCTTGAAGACATAATGAGTTTTAAGCTAGTCTGTGCTATAGTATAAGGGCCTGACTTTTAAAAATATTTATTTAAAACAACTATAAAAGTTCTTTAAAACAAGTTAAATAGTTTTCAGTGTGTTTGGATTTACAAGTCAATTATACATCTTAAATCAGTAAACTTAGAATTTGATTATTTTAGTAACATAAATTGTATTTATAGCAACGTGCCTAAACATTTTATTTCACAAATCAACAACTATTAAAACATCATGAACACTGAATTAGCATTAAAAAATAAAAATATACCAAATGTGCTTAGCTTACAAAAATTCTTAAAATGAATACATTTTTTACTGAGACTGTAAGATGTATGTTTGTGTGTGTACCCAGTGTGGAATGGCTAACAGGGTAGCAGATCTTGACTTAGTAGACAATAAAAATGGTGTTGTGAGCACTGGACAAAGACTTAGGAGAGAAACATTGCCAGTCTCTTGGGCAGATGATATCGTTCACACAACACCTACATAGAAAAAACAAGTGGTCCTCTGTAAATGTAGTTCATCCTTGTTTGTTCAATTTGATCTAAGGACTTCCCATTTCACTCTGGATCAAAATGAAGGCCCTGTTGTGATGTATCAGGCCCTATGTAAATTGTGTATTGTGATGTATCAGCCCCTATGTGATTGTGTATTGTGATGTACCTTTACCTCCTGAGCCATTTCTCCATCCTAGATCTTATATTTTTAAATCAACATCTGACACAACACATTTGTCATTAAAGTGTGTATAAATATGTAGTATATACAACTTGACTAGCTAGACGGTTGAGACCTTTGAATGTTTCAAAAACATCAACCAACTTCTTATTTATTCCGTTTTTTACTTTCTTATTGTTGCTGTGATTGCCGCTGTTTTGTTTTCATTTTGCCTTCCTGCTTGATTTCCTTTCAAAAATGACCCCATTACATTTATTATCTAGGCATGACTTTTGCTTCAGTATTTCCTAAACACTTATTGAGAGGCCAGACCTACTCCATCTTGGAACCTGACTCCATCTTAAAAGAAACAAAACAAAACAAAAACAAAAAACTACAAAAGCCTGAGAGCTTGACCTAAAGATAAACTTAAATACCAGGAAGGACCCCACAGCTTGTTCTTGGCCAAAGTTTCTTCCTAGCTACTTCCTAGCAACAGTTAATCAAAGATGAGTCCGATTGTTTCAGATGTACTTTCAGACCATTCGTGATTGGATACAGTCATGCTTCAGTACACCCACCTGTCAACTTACACTACGCATTCACTTAGATGCTGGCCATAATGGAAACCCCCTCACTTACTTGCCATTTCCTATAAAACCTTGTCCTGATGAGAGTTCGGTCCTGCTTCATCAAACTGTCCTGTGGATCTGCGGTGAGTAGGCCCAAACCCAACTTTGTAATAAAGAAACCCTAATGTGATTCTACTGAAGTCAGCTTCTTCGTGATCTTTTGAGTTTCCTGGTCACTTCCTGGCACAACATTGTGATTTCTTCCTTACCATCAATTCCAGTAATTGATCAACATTTGTATCTTTATTGATTGACTTCATTTCATACAGGATCACTATCTCTTCTGCTCTAATCATAAACTGACAGTCATAAAATGATAGTGTGGCCATGCTAATTACATCTATGTTGCTATTAAACATTATTACCTCAGTTTCACTTTGGGAAACACTGGTAGTATAGCAGAGCACTGTATTTGGAACAAAATGTAGAGCTTCCAAATCTAGTCTTTTTGTTGTCCTCAGTGAATGATTGTTTGCGATCTGGACCACTTTCCTGTTCTTCTCTTGAGTTATTATGAAACTGAAATTGCACAATAGTCTTAATACTATTATCGATGAGCCATGCAAAAGGGGAAAAAGCATGTTGCAATGGACACATCAATGTTAAAATATGAAAACAGTATTAGAGAAACCAACTCATTTTATTTTTACCATACTTAAATGCCATTTAAGCTACACGTTTTTGTCTTTCTTTATGAAAGCAAAACTCTTGGAAGTAGAAAGATTCTATTCATTACTTTTCTTCTAACCAATGCGACTTTAAAGGCTACGACCTTATGTGGGAGCAGAGGTCCCACATAAGAGGTCCCAGGGGAAATCTGAGCACAGTGCAAAACACTCAGGCAAACTGATGGCAGGGTAATCGCAGAAACATTCAAAGCTTGGATATTTTTTTAACCAGTAAAATTTAAACAGTGGGTCCCAATGTGGTCTTTTAGGAGAGCACAGCAGGACTGCTCTAAAGCTTAATCTAGAGCTACCCAGACACTCAGCATCTCTTGGGATCATACACACACAACATCAAAGATGCCTTTCCTGTAAACACTGAGATTTCCAAGTATTGTGAGGTATACTGGGGAACATTGCCAGGCCTAGTGTGTGCCACTTTGGTATTTATCTGTGACCATTTTTATATTGAGCATTAAGGATCAAATATATATGTGTCAGGCATTATGCTATTATACTTTGCTGATATTGACATACATACTATCATTTTACTATTTACAACAATCCCACTGTTATCTGATTGTTAAGTTATCACATCATCCTATCATAAGGACCATTCAGACTCAGGCTACAGTTATAGTTCACTGGAAGAGGGCTTTTGTAGCATCTGTACCTCCAGGAATTTCATCATCACCACCACCACAATAATAACACCAAGTCCACAGTACATATTTACAAATATTCCCCTAAATAAATTATTGGTCTGTCAAGTGAAATTCCAAATGTCTATGATGATCAGGAATCTGAGTATTTTATATGCTGCATTTGAGTGTCAGTTTTTCAAGTCATATATGGTTATCTAGTATCAAAATTAGGTTTTGTGTTTAAATCTTCTTCATTTGGTTTAAACTATTATTGAGGTTCTTTTACTGTTCTTGTCATTATTACAAGTGCTATTAGAATCACAGTGCACTCCATTTGGAGAATGATAGAAACTGGGGCTAAGCTCACACTGACTCAGGCTATATCTCATATGTGTATGAGTTGCCCGCTAATTTTGAGGAGATAATAGTTTATGAAAATTCCCCTAACTAGCTAAGTAGTGGTGGCATTACCTTTCATTCCCAGCACTCAGAAGGCAGAAGCAGGAGGATCTCTGCGAGTTCAAGTCCATCCTGGTCTACAGAGTGAGTTGCAGGACAGCCAGAAAATCTATCTTGAACAACAAAAACAAACACAAACAAGCAAAATTCCCCTAATTGCCAGAAACTAGAACATATGTTTTTAAAAGTTGTCAGCCATGTTTAAATGAAGCTGGAGAATTGTACAGTATTATAAAACAAAGAAATGCTAAAGCAAACGTATGAATACACAACAATCATCAATTCAGGTGTTTCAAAGGGACACTGAAGCAAGCAAGTGGCGGAGCTCTCAATGGCCAAAGCTGGACTATTTCAGACCTTAAAATGAAGTGATATTGGGCCATAAATAAATATGTAAAATTAAAACCAGACTGGAGAGGTATCAATAATTAAGAACACTTGTTACTGTTTCAGAGGAACCAAGTTCAGTTCCCAGCATGCATAATCCAGCTTCCAACCATCCAATGCTCATTCCTGACCAATGAAGACAACAGGCATGCAAGTGGTACATATGCGTGCGTACACACACACACACACACACACACACATCAAGAGAGAGAGAGAGAGAGAGAGAGAGAGAGAGAGAGAGAGAGAGAGAGAGGAGGGGCAAAACATTCATACACATAAATAAATCTTTAAAATAAAAATTAACAAATCTGTACTGACAGAATCAAATCATTCAATAAACAAATTGGGGGGAAAGAAAAAATCTTCTATGCAAGAGAATTTCAAATAACTTGTGTGAACATCTTATTCCCAAGGTGAATATTTACCTTTCTACCTCATATGGTCCATATGTAGGGGCTTCTTTCTAAAGAGTACAGGATAGGAAGGGAGGAGAAATGATATGCTGTCAGTGAAGAAGCCCATCACGCACTGTGCCAGAGTGTAATTCAGGTCAGTGTGAGCAGAGGTAAATCAGGGGGCAGCGGCCTGGTGGAGGTGTAAGGAAATGGCTCTGCTTCTGCATCCCTTTCCCAAAACCCACCTCTGTATGTCAGTTTAACCATGTGGGGGTGGTGGATGGGATTGGAGCTCAGACAAATCTCAGCAGAGAGACATTTTATAAACTGCTTGACCAATATTTCTCAAAACCACAGAAATACGTGAAAAAAAAATGTCATAGCCAGCCAGCACCCAAAAAGTCTCAAAAACTAAGTGCTTTAAGTATGTTTAGCAAAATACTGGGACAAAAGTTAGGACATTAGGTAAAACTAGGATATCTTAATAAGCAATACAGTCATTTAATAATGTATCAATATGGTTCAATAATTTTAACAAGTGGGTCATATGAAGAATATGGGAACTATAAACAGTCAGCTCAATTTTTCTTTAACTAAATCTGAAACTTAAAAAAAAAACTTTCTGTATGTTTTTAGTTATTCAAACAAAACCTGCTATTTACACCTTGTGTCAGACTTTCCATTTGCTTGCAATACTTTAAAATGACAACATTAATCAATCTTAGAAAATCAATGGTGTAGACAGGTTTATTACACTTAGCCAAAATAAAATGATCAACTTTTTAATTAATTAAATTTATTGTAGTTTCTGGGTGTTATGTGAGTTTTAAAGGTTAAATGGGGAAAAATCTGCTAAGTTAAATTCAACATTGGATGTTTCTTTTTACTTATTTTATTTACCATTGTGACCAGAAACAAATAACAACTATAAAACTTTTTAGTAAATTATTTCATTTAAAAAAAAAAAGAAGCGGCTGGCGGTATTCTCAGTGGTCAGGCAGAAGTGCCTGACTAGCTTCTGTTCCCCAGCAGCACAAAAGAAAAATGGATAAAAAGACCTAAGAGACATGGGTGATTTGGAAGAGAAGTGTAGTTTCTATGGTCCAAAATGAAATAAAAATGTCGGAAGTTTTATGAAATTGCATGGTAAATGAGATTTTAATTTTGTAGCTGTCACCTTTTTCTCTGTAGATCTCAGCATTTTATAAGAACTTTATGGTACATGTACAATGTCGTTTCCTAAATGAAAATAACTGATGAGTCAATGACTGTACCAGATTCTCCATGAGTCAGAAGTGGAACTATTCTCCTGACTCATTACCTGTCAATCTGAAAGTGACTGTCAGATTAAGCATACAGTTCTAAAGCCATGGTGAGGAAATAAAAAGGGTCATATTCCTACTAGTTTTCAACCTAGTAGGATGTTTAAAAAACAAATTTGTGAGAATTACAGATACCTAAAGACAGTTATAAGATTTGAAACACAGTTTTTATCTTTAAGAAATACTAGCATTTGTTACATATGTGATCATCTTAGAAACAGAGAGTAACAAGCCAGCTACAGTTGAATTCTGTACACTCTTTTCTTTGGGTTTGGTTTGTGTGTGTGTGTGTGTGTTTATGAATAAGCATGTGTGAGTGTGCACTTTTGTATGTTGATGCATGTGTATTGCTGTGCATGTGGAGGCCAGAGTCAACCTTGGGTATTGTAACCCAGCAACTATCCACCTTCTCTTTTAAGACAGAGTCTATCACCAATGTGACACTCACTGATTAGACTAGCCTGGTTGGCCAGCAAGCTCTGATGATCTACCTTTCTCTGTCCCCATAGTTGGGATTACAAATGCACTATCATGCTGAAATGTTTACGTGGATGCTGGGGATGAAACCCGGGTCCTCATGCATGCATGGTAAGCACTTCCTGGTTAGGAGATCTCAGATCTTCTTTCTGCTTTTGTTTCTAGGTAGGGAGCATATAAACAAATGGAAAGCTTTCCATCAGCCCTCATTACTATCTCAGGGCCCTCACTTCTGAGATAACCACTTTATAACTAACCTAACAAATTGTATCAGGGCAGAAAACAAAATAATGAAACTGTTATGTGACCTAAGCCGAAATGTCTAACCACAGAGCTTTTGGTGTTTTCTGGTGTGATTATTATGAGAACACATACTGAAATAAGACATCAATGTTTCATATACAATTCTAACTTTTATAAGAATATTATTTCTTTTGTATATATCTTAGCCCTAGATAATCCTGTACATATGAAGTACAACATCATGTTGGTGAAAGACTACATTTGTAACCATTTGAAGAGTATAAAGGCTTTGTTTTGTTTGGTTGGTTGGTTTGGGTTGGGTTTTTTTTTTTTTCGTTTGCTTTGTTTTGTTTTTTGCTTTTGCCTCTCTATGTAGTCCTGCCTGTCCTGGAACTCACTGTGTAGACCAGGCTGGCCTTGAACTCAGATATCTGCCTGTCTCTACCTCCCTAGTAGTGGGATTAAAGGTATGCATCACCATGCCTAACCTTGTTTGCTGAGGCTTTGCTTTATTTTGTTTTGTTTTTTAAATAAGTAATAAATAGGAAAATACATTCTCTGAAGCTGGACAGGGACAGGAGGGTTAACATAAGGGGTCTAATAGTTCTAGAAATGTTTGATATCTATCCTTGTTGGTGGAACTCCTGAGAACAGTTGGAATTGTGTATCAAGCAAACAGCTGATCTTAATCAGATTCCTGGTTGCCTGGTCACAGTATCTAATAATAAGAAATGAACACACTGTCTCTATTAGTTAGCACATGTTGTATTATTAAAAAATATATAGTGATGCAACTTGTAAAACCCTGAGGCCTTGGTATAAGATGCCATATAGTTTAATATAAACTAAAACCTCAGTGAACCCAGCAAGTAGGATCAACTTAAAGAAATACCAAAGGCCCTCATTGGAAAGAAGTCTTACTGATATAACACATGGAGAATACCTTACCTCATATCATCACCACCACACTCTTCTTACAGTCTCAAAACAGGACTCATTGCAGGGAGGACTGCATACCTTCAGGATTATGCCAAAAATATCTTCCTCGGGGATTGTATAAGAACAACCTCCACAGGGAAGAATAGACCATTTCACAGAATAAACCATTTGAAAATCTGTTTGAAGAATCATTTCCCATGTCCACAATCCTAAAGCAAGCTATACACCTCAACAAATTACATTGACTGGAAAGCAACACACACAAATGATGGTCCCCAGCACCATTATATCCAACATGCCTCTTGTCTTTCTGTATTGAGCACTGAACCAAGGGTCTCTGAAGAGAGTTATAGCTATAGAGTCTCTTTTTAAATGCTTGGTTTTGCTGTGTCTCACAAAGTTGCTCTGGCTTGCTTTAAATGTGTGATGGTCCCAAGTAGCAGGATTACATAGAATGCTTCATGCTGTGACTGTGTCTACATGCTGCAACCTTAATTAGCTCAGACTAAGGCACTGAGAAGCCAAACAGAGTCAGAGAGCCACGGAGCAACTTCCCAAAGTGTAAGTTCAAAAGTTTAAGGATAGAGACCTCTGCTAATGAAAAGGCAATTGATTGGGGGTGGGGGTGGCATACCAACAGTCACAGCACCAAGGTGTCTGAGGCAGGAGGACAAGTGCCATTTTAGGTTGCATAGTGAGAGCCCACTCTCTGACCTCAAAAAAAAAAAAAAAGCAAGAAGATTCAGAGATAATGAGAAGGCTCTGTTGCAATTGGAGTTGAAGCAGAGTTTGGGATTCTCTCACATGACAAGGCTAAAACAATGGAAGCTTTTCATACGCAAATATCCTCTTCTGACCTTCTGAGAAACCCAAGAAGATGTTAGTTTTATCTGTTTAAGTCCACTTAAGACTATAGCCAAACCGTTTTAAAAATCTATCACATTTGTTCAAATGAGAGTTTCATTATGCTGAAGTTTTCTCTTCTGGAAGCCCTATATTGAGAGACCAGAGGAAGAAATACCTCTTCCAGGTAACAACTGGATCTGCCATACAGAGAATAACCCAAATGCCTGATTGGACTAAATGAGGTCAGTCAAAAATCAAAATGATGACTACAACTTGGGAGGCAGAGTCAGGAGACTCTTGAAATTTAAGCAAGCATGAGCTACAAAATAAATCCTTACTCCCAGGGACATCTCAAAAACTACATAAATAAACAAATAGAATTCAAGAGTTTGGGGAAATGGCTTGGTAGTAAGGTCCTCTGTAAACATGAGGACACCTCAACACCTGTATAAAGCTAGGCATAGCTGCAAGTCCCTGTACCCCTAGCAGTGGAGAGCAGAGACAAGCAGATCTCAAGAGTTCCCTAGCCAGCCTGCCTAAACAAAATGACAAGCTTCCAGTTCAGTGGGAGATCCTGTCTCACGGCAATAGGTGGACAGTGATAGAGGAAGAGACGCAGTGTCCTGCTCTGACCTTCACCTGTGTGCATTCACACACATACTTATACATTACATTCGGAGCACACTGACACATCTACCACACACAAACACACAGACACACACACAGAGGGAGAGAGGAGAGAAAGAGAGCAGACACACACACACACACACACACACACAGAGGGAGAAAGGAGAGAAAGAGAGCACACACACACACACACACACACACACACACACGGGGGGGGGACAACAAAACCCCCAAACACTGATTTCTTTCTGGACAAGAGAGGCTCACACCTCACGCTATATCATTTTTATTTCCTGCATTTTATTTATTTCTTCTTTGTGTGCATATAGGCATATGTTTGCACAGGTATGAATATGTACACAGATGGCAGAGGTCATATTGGAATGCCATTCCTTGGACATCATCAACTTTGTGTTTTGATACAGAGTCCTCCTGCACTGACCTGTAGGCTCACCAAGTAGACTTGGCTGACTGGCCAGTAAACACTAGGGATCTGCCTCCTCTGTGCTGGGACCATAAACATGGACCTCCAGACTCAGCTCTTTTATGTGGGTTCTGGGAGATTGAACTCAGGTCCTCATGCTTGTATGCCAGCCACTTTATCCACTGAGCTAACTCCTCAGCCCCTGTTTTGTTGTTCTTGTTGGAAGGAAGGATATCACTATGTTTCCCTAGCTAGTCTCAAACTTATGTACTCAAGCAATCCTTCTACCCAAGTCTCTTAAAGTACAAAGCACTGAAATTTTATACTCCTATCTTCCAGATTCTACACCATAAATATCACTATGTTAGCTACTTAAGGCCAGAAATGCAATTTTCGGGGATTATTAAAGATAGAGCCCAGGGTTTGGCACGTTGAGCACATGCTGTACTACTGTTATAGCCTCAGATAATAAATAGAATTTTTAAAAAGAAACTGACACATTTCTCTTGAAAGGCAGAATTCCTCAACAGTCCCAATGCTCAACCTCTTCCTCTGGCTCCTGCCTTCTTCCCGCCCTTCTTATACCACATTCCTTGAGTCTTGGAAAAGGTTATAGATGTGTTCCATTTAAGGATGAGCATTTAACAGTTTATTCTTAGTACTCTGACCAGTTATCAGTCTCTGTAGTCACCTCTGCACTGCAAAAAGGAGCTCCCTTGACCTGACCAAAGCTGACAAAAATCATTAATCTATGGGCCTAACTGCACTTATTTCAAGGACACTGTTTATTTTAGCAACAGCAGTAGCTTCTTGACTAGGGCTTAATTATTTCATTTTTTATGGTTGATTAACATCCCCCACCTCTCTCTCTCTCTCTCTCTCTCTCTCTCTCTCTCTCTCTCTCTCACACACACACACACACACACTCATATTGTACACATATAAATTATACACACACATATACATATATATACATATACAATGGAAGCTAATTTATATTCCTATCAACAGTAGGTAAAGGCTGCTCTCTCCCCACATCTTTGGCAGCATTGGCTGTCATGTGTTTTCTTGATGATAGCCATTCTATTATGGTTGACACATCTCTTAGCAGTGAATTTCTCTGATGGCTAAGAATATTATACACTTTAAAAACGTTTATTATCCATTTGTATTTCTTCTTTTCATAAGGCTTTTTTTTTAGACTTTAGATACTCATCTTCTGATATACTAACAGCTGGTAAAGATTTTCTCCCTTTCTGTAGGATATCTTTTCACTTGATTAGCTGTTTTGTTACATGGATGGACACTTTGGTTGCATTTGTTGATTGTTGGCATTGTTTCCTTAGTGACTGGGGTCCTATTCAGAAATGCTCTTACTATGCTTTTACTTTGAAGTGGAGAAAACCCTGTCATAAAAACTGCAAATGTCACTCTATGCCCAGGGTTAATGAACAGTTGTACTAGTCTACAAAGGGAAGAATGTACTCCACCAATGGGGTTCTGGAGACAAAGAAACCTACTTCAGAAAAGGCACATGATCACTCACACCTCATTGTACACCATCATACATCACTTAACACATGCCTTAGGGGAGGGAGTAACAGTGCTTCCCAAATTACATCTTCCAGCTGCTGTGGATTGAAAGGGAGGTTAGAGTCATCAGGAAAATAAGGAGTTTTTTGTTTGTTTGTTTTTTTCAAGTTCTCAAGGAAGCTTCTGCTGATCTCAGTGATACAGACACAAAATAAAACTTTGAAAAAGAGGATTAAGCACAAGAACATGAAGAAGAAATGCATTAATTATTTAGTGTAGTCTACTTTAAATCCCACATTAAGACTGTTTTGCTACTACTCTTGAGGATGTACAGGACCAAATCTGCTCATTCATAACAAAGAAGACTGGAATTCCGTCTCTTTAAGACTAGCATCACATTGCTTCTTGGCCTTTTGGCGAAGATCAAGTGTAAGATTAGCATCACTAAGAGAAGTTGAAATATAATAATAACAACAAAAAGCCAAAAGTCACAGCCGGTTATATATGAAACTGAAAGGAGGCACACAGGTGTCTAAAGACATACATGCAGGGAAAACAACCATGAACATAAACATATTTTTAAAAAAAATAAAAAAAGAAACAGTGTTGGTTAGTTTTATATCAACTTGACACACACTCGAGTCATTTAGGAAGAAAGACTCAGAAAATGTTGTCATAAAATTGGCCTGTCGTCTTTGGAGTACTTTCTTGATCAGTGATTGATGTAGGAAGGCCCAGGCCACTGTGGGAGATACCAACCCAAGGAAAGTGGTCCTGGGTGGGTATAAGAATGCGGGCTGAATAAGCCATAAAGAGCAAGCCAGTAAGCAGCATTCATCTGTGGCTTCTGTTTCAGTTTTTACTTTGAATCCCTGCCGTGTCTCCCCTTAGCATATGTATGACGTGTAGTGTAACATGGGAGTTGTAAGCTGAAATAAACCGTTTCCTCCCCATGTGCTTGGTCATGATGTTTTATCACAGCAGTATAAACCTAACAAGACAGAGATCAGAAGCCTAATTACATGATGTTTTTATAGTCCTACTCCTCTAAAGCTATAGCCCCTCTCTCCCTTCCTCCCTTCTTTCCTCCCTCCCTCCCTCCCCACCTCTCTTCCTCCCTGTGTCGATTCCTTTTCTTCCTCCCTCCCTTTCTCCTTTCTTTTCTTCCAAGATATTCAGACAGAGGAAGTTCTGGAAACATATACAAATAACTACACTAAGCTGGGCGGTGGTGGTCCTGGCACATGCCTCTAATCCCAGCACTTTAGAGGCAGAGGCAAGGGGATCTCTGCGTTCAAGGCCAGCTTGGTCTACAGAGTGAGTTCCCAGACAGCCAGGGCTATCAAGACAAGCTCTGTCTTGGAAAAAAATATTAACAACAACATATGGCCCACAGCCTCTAATCACTAAATACCATAAACAAGACTTTATAGACACAGAAGTGTGACTGACTACATTCAGATCTGGCCACATTCTAAAGCCATGAGTCCTAATGTTTCCATAGCAACATGAAGATAAAGTTTGAATTAAGAACAAGGCAAAAGGAAATTTAATAAAACAGTCTATTTCAAGTGTATTAATGGATAAAACCAACTAACTCTAATTCCTTTTGTGTTAATGACAATTTTTTCTGCCAAAACATTTTGCTATTTTCTGAATACAATTTTTCAAGCATTTATTGCTTTAAATGATAGGTAGAAATGGTTGGAATCTTTGAGAACAATTCATAATGTAAAACTCATTTACTTTTGAAAGCCATCAAGGAAGACAAAAGCAAAGCACTTGACTTCCTTAGTACATCTTGCTTGAACTAATACCAAAATTAATTTTCATCTATTAAGACAATAATGAGCTTTAAAGCAGAATAAATTAGATAAAGAAAAATGCTACTAACATTTTTTTCCAGAATTAACCCTTAGAGACTATAAATTAAACTCCAACATACATGCAAGGCACTTAAAGTCCAGACGCTTTTTATTCTTTTTTATAATTCTTAAAAACAACCCTCCCCCTACTTTCTCGGTGTCCAGCTCTAATGCCAACTGGTTATGGCTTCTTTCAGCTGCTTCTAACAGCTTCAAATCAAAACTCAGATACTGCTGATTTTGTGATGGCATAAACAACCTCCCTTAGCTTACCGGACTTAGCTAAGCGATCCGGAGCCTCTCAGAGACAGAGTTGAGAGGGTTGCAAAGGCAAGGCAAGCATTCAGTGTTCCTACAGCAGCATGCCTTAGGTACTTGAGTGTCTACTGTATACCAGACATAGCTTTGATTTAGATTTTTTTTACTGTATCTAAGTCTGCAATGAGAGGTCTCAATTCTGACCACATTAAATTTGCGATAATGATAAACTCAAGAGTATCTGAAAGGACTTACATCCTTTCACTAACATTAACACCACTAAAAATTACTCTGTCAGAAAATGGGCTGATAGTTTACTTGTATTATCTAAGCAGCTCTGCTTAAACAACTTCATGAAGAAGGTATTATTTGTAACCACTTCACAGATAGAGAAACCAGGGTAAGAGTACATATCTGTGCCATGGCCATCTTACCAGCCCATGTATACAGCGTGTGTGCTGTAGTACGTTTTTTTAATTTTAAGGATGAGAAGGAAAGAACAGATGTTGTTTATGAAATAACATGCACTGGTGCCTTAAGAGTTACCATTATGTTTTTCAGTTAAGCGAGGGTCAGCTATACACTTTACCATCCAGCTGAACCACACAACTAGTGAGACATTAACTGAGCCTTGAATGATGGCTAAGGGGTTAGTCTAGTTAATGAGGTAGATACTATTTTTGTCATCTTTACTAAGACCCTGGGGTATTCCGTTTACATTGCTAGGAAACTCCAAAGTCAGACTTCATTCACACAACTCTTAAATTAGCATTTGAAAGAGCTAGTAATGATTAATGTCATGTTTTAAGAAATGAGAGTCAAAGCAAGAAGCCTTAACCCAGCCACACTCCTGAGGCATAACTGTCTTGTTGTGTTGCTAACTAACTCTACTGAGAACTGAATTGAGGTATCGACGGGCATTAAAAAGGAAAAAAAAGCCTATAGGCTTTCAAGTAGCCTCTAGACCTGCCATATCAGCCCACCCTGGAGGACTGATCTACTCACTTCTTACTGTAACAGCTGGCAAGGTTCATGAAAGACTCATCATTTACTGCTTAAGAACTGTGATTGTTGTGGATTTTAGAATACCAGTCCCTCCTGTCGCTGTCTTCCAAGTTCATAACTCTGACAGCACTCAAGGCTGAATGCCTGCTCACCTTGGAAATGTCTTGTTAATGCCTGAGTGGAAGGAACACTGTAAATACAAAACATTCAATATGCTTAGCTTCAGAACCATAAACATAACCAGAGGTTTCAATATGATACATTAATTAGCATTTATTTAATTTTCAAGTCTTGCACACATATTTACAAATATTTCCTATTACTTTCAATTTCTGGATGCAGAATTACAGTGTCACAAAAAGTATCTGTTTAAAGTTGCATATTGTATCAGTAGAGACTCCTATCCTAGATTCAAAGCTGCTGTGCCACCAACCAGCTAAACACAGAGGCAAAAGTACCCTAAGCACTTACCATGCACTAGACTGTGCTCATCCTCCAAAAGTAGATTCTATCCATCACAACAACCTCCAAAGTGCTTGTTATTATACCCATTTGACAGGTATAGAAACTGATCCTCATAGAGGTTAACTCATTTGGCCAAGATTGCATGATTGTTATCTTTTACTGGATGTAAAGTGATCTGTATATTAAGTAATCTAGAACTACAGTCCAACCCCTGACTTTTCTCATTCAAAACCAGTTCTGAGATTGCATTTCCCTCTAAAGTCTAGGGAACCGGAGTACACTTGGGAAATGATTTCCTTACCTAAACCATAAATGATGGCAGTGAGGTATGATTTTACTTTACCCACAGAACTGAAGCGCAAAAAAAGAAAACAGGTGTAGAATATATTCTTCTTCCTGTTACTAGCTTCTTTTTTGCTCATATTCTGAAAATGTATATTCGCACTAATGTTATATTATTATCTACATAATTATATGGTACATGCGGGCATTAAAATGTGGTCTAGCTAGTTTATTACAATATTTCCCTTCATTTGAAATATTTGCTAACATTAATGCTATGCAATAATTAGAAAACCATCAGATGACAGCACATAATCTTGATTAGACATTAGAAAAGTAGAGAAGGGGGTCTGGGGTTTAGTTCAATAGTAGACTGCTTGCCTAGTATGCACAAGGCTGCAGGTTAGATCATCAGTACTGGAAAAAAATAGATATATTTGTGCATAGAGACACATGTGCAAATATTATGCTGGTATTCAAGCATAAGATTTCATGCAACTTCTGCATATTCTAAATATAAGAGTGTACACACTTTTACTTGAATAACATCTGTTTAGTAATAGACTTATACATGTGAACTCATGCTTATACAGTAAGTTTTTAAAATTTACAAGAACTGTATTATAAAGGAAAAAGAAAGCATTTTAATTTAATAGAAGATAGGCATAATTCTATTCTCAGAGCTAAGTATTAGGGTCATTTAAAAAGTAAGGTTATCAGAATCCAGATATATCTATAATAGTATGAGAAATTTATCAGATAAAACATTCTATTTAGTCATCAAGAATTATGCTTTTGGCAGAGGCAGATGAGTTTGAAACTAGGAAGGAAGGAAGGAAGGAAGGAAGGAAGGAAGGACAGAAAGAGGGAGGGAAGGTAGAAGGAAGATGTTTTCAGAAAATGCCTTCCTGAGGCAAGAAGCAAAGTCCATACACATTCCACAGTGAACCCATTGTCTCTTCTTGTTCCCTGACTGTTCCAGACACATGTCATGTTTGCAGGTCTCTGGACAGGCCATTGTTTAGTAAACTTTGCTTGGCCAATCTTTGCTTATGCCACTTGCTGTGCTTGTAACGCTCTCCCATTTCCCATCTCACCCTCATTTTCTGAAGGTTTACTTTAAGGGCACCCTTGCTTCTGAAACCATTCCATATCCATGAACAGTCCAGTTCCCTGCTTCAGAACCGACCACTGCCTCCACAGAGGGCCTCCAATTACCTCTCAGCTTCCTACTGTCAGAGGATTGCTTTTCTATTTGCATCTTCTTACTTAGATTTTTGCTACCCATGGTAGTAGATGCTTTGAAACTCTCCCAAGAGGCTGGCTGCCTTGCTTTGTTTGTTTGTTTGTTTGTCTGTTTGTTTGCTCGTTTGTTCCTATTGAGAATGGTTCTCATTGAGTAGCCCTGGCTCACCTTGAACTCACAGAGAGCTGCCAGCCTCTACCTCCCAAGTGTTTGGATTAAAAGTGTGCTCCACCACATGTGGCTTAATAGGCTGATAGGGTTTTGTATTTTGTATTTTTATTTTTGAGGTATCACGAGTGCTGCTGGGACCTTTGCTAAATAGAGAAACATTTTCTTTAGCATTCTGTGTGCATTTCGACTTTAAACACATGTGTTCATGCATGTGCTCATGTGTGTGTGTGTATGTGTGTGTGTGTATATGTGTGTGTGTGTATGTGGGTGTGTATGTGTGTGTATATGGGTGTGTATCTGTGAATCTGTGTGTCTGTGTGTCTGTGTGTCTGTGTGTGTATGTGTGTGTATGTGTGTGTATGTGTGTGTATATGTGTGTATGTGTGTGTATATGTATGTGTGTCTGTGTGTATGTGTGTGTATGTGTATGTGTGTATGTGTGTGTGTCTGTCCATGTACTCTTGCTTTTATAACAGCTTTCTCCTTAAGAAAATCAGAATATTCAGAACTCATAAACTAACATTAAAAAATATTAAATCAAAAACTCTATATCCTAAAGATACACCATTGATGATGAATGAGCCATATCATTAAACTCACTCTTTCTTTTTACAGGGTACCACACTCCTGTTTGTTTGTTTGTTTATTTGTTTGTTTGTTTCTGGGAGTTAGAGTCTTGCTCTGTAGCTCAGGCTGACCTTGAACTCCAAATCCTCTCGCCTTAGGTTCCTTAATGCTGGGTCCCAAACCTATGCCTGGCTCCTGACCATTCCTGACTGGCTCCTCCTAAGGGAAAAACCTTGTTGATCTCAGAGCACTTTGACCTCACTGACTACCCTCAGACACGACTACTCTCTCTGTGAATGTAAGCTCCTCATCAAGTTCACAAGCTAGCTCCCACCACTCAGGCAGGGTTTTTTTTTTTTTCCCCTCCTGGTTAGAGTGTGTGTGTACAGGATCATGGGCAGGTGTTTATTTTTTTACAGTAATTCTTACCTAATGCTTTTGTTTTTATTTTAAAATACGACTTATCAAGCAACTGCACTAAGTTTCTGGAGGTTGGTTTTTTGGTGTTTTTTTTTTTTTTGGTTTTTTTTTTTTTGTTGTTGTTTTTTTTTTTTTAAATAACGGTCAGAACATAGTTGATTTAATAGATGTCCCGATTTTCTTGTTAGGATAGTGAGAAAAATTAGCAAGATCAAAGCATTACTGGAGAGAGTAGAACTATGTAACAAAGGCAATCATAGAGGTCCATAAGAATAAGTTTATTTCCTTGAAAGGGTGGGTATATTCAGTGACAGCCACAGGGATGAGCAAGAGGGATGATCATATTTGAAAGAAAGCCCCCCAAACTAACTGCAGAAGTCTCCAGGGCTTTAGCTGTTACTCTAGTTAAGGGAAGGCTAGAGGGCTCTTTAATTTATAAAAGGCCCATTCATGTTTATGTTCCAAAACAAAGGTTTGTTACTGAAGATCAGATTAAGTTATAGCTGCTGGTTTAGTCAGTGTTCTGTTGCTGGGAAGAGACGTCATAACCTCTCCAACTCTTACAGCAGAAAGCATTCAATTGGGTTCCGTTACAGTTTTCAAAGGATTGGCCCATTATTATCATGGTGCTGAAGAAGTACTTGAGAGTCTTAAATCTGAATCCACAGGAAGCAGGAAGAGAGTGAGAGACTGGGATTGGCTTTGGCTTTTGAAACCTCAAAGCCTACCCTCAGTGGCACACTTACTCCAACAAGGCTGCTCCTAATTCTTCTCAAGCAGTGCTACTCCCTGCTGACCAAGCACCGGACCACTCTTATTCAAAACCCCACAGCTGCCTTGAACAGACACCATAGACATCATTTCAGAAGTGATAGAAACTGAGTGTTGTGTGATATCCACCAGAGAAGACTACTTGAACACAAGTTAAATCCAATAGGATATTATTACTCAGGCTGGCAACCACCCTGCATGTTCTGAACTCTAATGTAGCCCCAAGCCTTTCTCAGGATGGGCTTTTAAGCACACATTCAGGGTGACAGACTTTAGTTAGCAAGAACAGTTAGCCAGAAGCAGAACTACAGAAGCCAAAAAAATAAGGCTAGTGCATTTAGAGACTTTCCTAGAACTATGAACTTCAATAGATTAGGTCTTTGTGTTTGTTTTGGCAAGTGTTGCTACCATGGTGGGTTCCAAGGCCTCAATGGTACTTCCATCATGCTGTCAGTGGTGCTAAGGTCTGGGGGCCTATTACAACAGAATGAAGAAAAAGCCTCTTGTCTTCCAGATCAGTCACTGGTCTGGAAGCCTGTAATCTGTTAACTGAACCGTGTATCCTCTGGGGACACGTCATAGTTTAATGATAGTGCTGTGCCAGCACCACCACCACTGCATGTGACAACCCTAAACACCTAGGAGATGGGACTTTGGAGGAGATGACAAGGAGAAAAAAGCCCACATGAATGAGATAAGTGCACAGTGACACACAAAGGTGGCCTCTTGCCCCTCCCACCACGTGATACATTACCATAAGGCTTCTTCTATGAGGGAAGGAGAAGCCAGGCCCTCATTAGGTGCTGACTCTGCCCTGACTCTGGACTTCTCTTTTAAATAAATTCCTGTTGTTTTTAACCTACCAATTTATGATATAGCAGTCTAAACAAACAGGGTAAATCACACAACTTAACACACCTTACTTTGGTAGTTAAACATTTCTTTGGAAACCTTTTAGTCTTTTTGAGGTTAAAAATATAAAAGTAGAATGGTGGAATAATATTAGAAATCACCTCAGTCACAACAAATAATCATCCACATTTATGATACAAGGAAGACAGCTGAGAAATTTATATTCTTTGGAACAGTAAGGCTGTGGCTGAATAAAATTCTAGGCATAATTGTCCAGGAATATTACTGATTTTTCCATGGAGAAGCACACAAGCTGTTATTAGCCATCTTGATTTAAGAATGTCAAATAGTGAGATTTTCTTGTAAGAATCATAAATTATTCAATAGGATTTATATTCCAAGATTAAACCCAAAACTTCATATTTCAGGCTGAGTGTGGTGGGGAATACCTTTAGTCTTAGCACTTTGGAGGTAAAGGGAGGGGTGTGTCTGAGTTTCAGGCCAGTCATGGTTACAGAGTGAGATCCTGTCTCAAAACAATCAAGCAAACTTTTATGTCTATATCTGCCAGTTCTAAACTATAGCACCCATATAAACAATATGATAATCCATAGCCAATCCTAGCCAATCCCCTCTACCTGCACCATTGTTGAAAGGCTCACCTTGCCTGGTATGGTAACATGTTTCTAGAGTCTTAGCTAACAATATCGGGAGGCTGAAGACAAATTTCAGGTTTGGGACTGTGTCTGGGAATTTGAGACATGCTTAGGCAATAAAATGATACTCCATTTCAAATAAAAATTGGCCTTAAATTATGCTCCAAAATATCAGTAAGTATCCCACCATTTTCCTTTTTTATCTGAGACACTACTAAGACTGTGTACATGATGTTCTTTCTTACTGCACAATTCCATTTTCCATCATTATAACCAAATACATGAAAACTGGAGCTTTTTTAAAAAGTAAAAAGAGTTTAACGTATGAGGCCCTTGGTCTGATCTCCCATGAAGGAGAGAGAAGAAAGAAGAGTTAGGGTGGACAGGAAGGGGAGAGGAAGAGGAAAGGAGAGGAGGAAGTGCTCCTTAGTTAATCATTTCCTGAGCTCAAGGTCATTGTAAACATTGAAAGAAGAAATCACAGGGTAACACAAGTTCCCAGAGAGCCTCAGGAGTCAGAGTCATCCTTACAACCACTCAGTCTTTAAGTGTCTAACTGAGGATCCCAAAAGTACATTAATCCCTTCCAAAGACAGCATCCCCATCAATCCAACCACTTTCCTTCAGGCCCTGTCTCTTCTTAGACAGTCCCACCACTTCTTGAATCACCTGAAAACACTTAGATCATATCATACCTATAGCATTGCTATAAGTGACAAACGGTTTTGTCTGACCAACTGCTGGGATCCAGAATCAATTGTCCCTGGAGATCAGGAACAGTGTCTAAGTTTCTACTTTTAAAACATGTAGTGAAGCATACAACATCAAGTTTTGCTGAACAAATGGATGCTTGCAGTAATTTGGACTCTACAATATTCAGGACTTTGGGAGGGAGTTTTCTGAGACAAAATGGGTCTCATGACACGTGGTGCCACTCTGGAAAGTCTTTGATTTGGGTTGCCAGATTCAGCAATAGAGAAAGCTGTATATAGTAAAGAATCTTTCTGGGATTGTGAAACTTTGTGTGATATTCTAGTGATACACACAAACCATATGTATTTGTCAAAACTCAGATTGTCCAACATTAAGAATGGACTCTAAACTGTGGTCTTTGATAATGGTAGATGCATAATGATGATAATGATAAAGATAAAGGCATCGGCTATAACACTTGTGCCACTATGGCTGGGATTGTAGATAACTGGGGAGGCTTGTCTGTGGAGAAAGGGGTACATTAAAAAAAACAAATTCTATCTATGTCACAATAAAATGCTTTTTTTAAAAAAAATATTAAGGCTAGATGTTTTATTGGGTAATGGTGCTTGTCACCAATTTTGATGACCTAGTTCAGTTCCTAGGACCCACACTATAGAAATAACCAACTACCACAAGTTGTCCTCTGAATTACACACACACACACACATACACACACACCAATTAAATATAATAAAAAATAAAAATATGGACAATTTAGACCTACTTAAACTTTAAGTAATAGAAGAAATATATCTCATGTATTATTTGAAACATTTATACAAAATTATTATAAAATAATATGAAATACAAATTTAACTTGGCTTCCAGTATTTATCCATAAATCCTACTTTTTGTTGTTGTTGTTTTCAAGACAGAGTTTCACTGTGTAGCCCTGGCTGTTCTAGAACTCACACCGTAGACTAGGCAGGCTTTGAACTCACAGAGAGCCACCTGCCTCTGCTTCCCAGTTTCTGGGACTAAAGGTATATACCGTCACCCTTGGCTACAATCCTACTTATTAATAGAACACATATGGGTGGTTTTTGGTTGGCACATAGTGAAATGGACTTGGCAGGGAGCAGAATGAGTGTGTGCATTTGACAAAGGATAGGCCACTTAATGTCCTGAAATTGTGGCTTAGTCCCCTGCAATGAAGAACTGGTCTGCCATAAATACAAATAGTACCACTTCTGAAAACTGGCAGACATTCTAGGGAGCAAAACCCATGTTTTCTGCTTTTAGGTATATTGATGGGTCTTCGAAAATTGGCAAAACAGATTAAGAAGAGCAAAAACCACCATTCTATAAGCATAAGGAAGCTAAGAAGAGAAGCAAGTAGCTCATTAAGTGATAAGCTGTGCATATAGGTAATTTAGTAGTCAGGGAGAAAGATCTATGGGCAAACAAGGGGTTTCCCTAAGAGACAGAAAGGATCTTTAGGAGAAGAAAGGGGAGATAAAACATTTTGTCATAATATCTTTATAATATCTTTCAATTTAGGTAAGAGTGGCTTCTAGCTTCTTTAGACCATACAATTCTTGAAAGACGAATTTTATGATGCATTTCATCTTGGCTTCCTTGCTGGGAGCAAAAACTACCCTAAAGAAGAAATTTATGGAAACTTCAGCTCTTGAAAGTTTCTGCTCTTAGTAATAGAAGCTGCACCTGTTGGATTTCAATGTCTGTAGTTTAACATCATCTTTATACAATCTCTGGAATTCTAAGTTGTTGAGGTAATTATTTAAAACGGCCTCTGGTTAATCCAACTATCTAAGCTGCAGCGGCTCTGCCTAGCCCAGCTGCCATGGTTCTCGGCCAGAGGCCATGTGCACACTGCCCCTAGAAATGGCCAACTAGAAACACCAGCCCTGCCACCCATGAGATGTCAGCCTGGGAGATGGCTCGATCTCCCACCCTGTCTCTGCAAGGCTGGGCATTGCCTAGACCATCCCGCCATCCACGAGGGCCCAGTAGAAAGATGAGACTCTAATGCTTAAAGATTAATCAAAGGCTATATATTTGGTAATGATCAGTAACAAGATACCCATACAATCAGAAGTGTAACCCAATACCCAACCTAGATATA
>NW_021604719.1:7325476-7331811 GCF_004785775.1 Grammomys surdaster
CCCTCTCCCTCTCCCTCTCCCTCTCCCTCTCCCTCTCTCTCTCTCTCTCTCTCTCTCACATTCTCCTCTCCTGTCTCCTAGCTCCTCCTCTTCCTTTTTCCTCCTCCTCCTCTTCCTCTCCTAACTCCTCCCACCTTAGCTCCTCCTACACTAATTGGGTCTCCACAGCCCCTTGTGAATGTGATTTTTAGTTTAACTCTGTGAGTGTAGTGAGTGTGTGTGTGTGTGCGCGCGCGTGCACGCTCACGTGCAAGATTTTGAAAACAAAAAAAAAATGGTTTATTGCTTTGGGGCTCAGATGATTCCTTTTTAGAAGTATGCCCCCTTCCCCCGCCCAAATTAACTGTACCACTGTACAGCATTCTACTGTACCACTGTTCGGAGTGTGGCATATTAATTGTTTTTCCTATTGCTGTGACAAAAAGTACTTTAAAGAAGGAAGAGTTTATTTGGCTCACACTCTGAAAATACAATCCACCATGTCGAGCAGGAGCATGAAATGGCTGATCACATTGCATCAGCAGGGAGAGATACCTGGATCTGGTCAAGTAGACAGTTCAGGACTAACCACTACAGGGTTTTATTGTTGTTTTGTGTTTGTTTTGAGATATGGTATTTCTGTCTACTTTAGATTGGCTTTGATTTCTCAGGCATCCTGCCTTAGCATCCAGATGTTGCAGCTGCCGGTGTGCTTCACTAGGTCCAGCTCCACTACGTCACTGTTGATATTATCAATGACGTCATGAGGGTAATGCCACTGACATCACAGTCCACAGATTGGGCAATTCCTGAGATTTCTTTAATAGTCTCAGGAAGCTTTTTGGCTAACTGTCAGTTGTGTACCTGTTAGGCAATGCTGACAGCCTCATCAAAAGTGATATTTCTACTGTGTTTCTGTTTTTTGTTCCTTTCACCTTGGGTGGCTTCTTCTAAGTTTTGCTGTCCAGGGGCAAAGGCAGAAGATTCCACCTCAGCCTGGTCCTGTCTGATCTAAATGGAGTTTCACTGCGATCTTCAAGACCCCTCAGGTCACCAGTTGCTTGGCCATGTCATCACCCATCTTTTAGAAACAGACTGGTACAGCACAAGTGTTTTTGTTTGTTTGTTTGTTTGTTTTGTTTTGTTTGTTGTAGTCTTGGTGTGAACATTATAATGGGCATACTTACATATATAACTTAGATATTTATTAAAATTAGATAAAATGAGGGAGGTGGTTGCTGTCAGATAGATTTTGAGATGACGAAAGAAAACTGAGCCTTTGCCTCCTATGAGCTGAAAGCCCAAAGCAAGACGATTATTAACATCCTTAATTATAATCATTATTTGGTAACATTTTTCCGCTTACTTTTCATTAGGAGAAGGGAAAACCTTTGGCATACCCTGATACTTTAGTGGAAAAGGAAAAGACGAATATAGAGACTGGTACATAGATACATAAGCATTCCAGAGCTAGACATTGGAGATCTACTGTGTGTGTGAATTTTAAGCTCAACACCTCTCACTTTTTAAAAATTACATTATATATTTTTCTGTTTACTTGAGAGCACATGCTATAGTGTGTGGTCAGAGGACAACCTGGGGGCATCCATTCTCTCCTCCCTCTATGGGTTCCTGGGGATCCAGCTCAGGTCATCAGTCTTGGCAGCAAGAACCCTTGCCTGCTGAAGCATCTCACTGGCCCTAAACTCAACATTTCTATGACTTGATTTCTTACATTTACCTCTTTAAAAAACATTTCCCGATACCTAATTCTGGTTGTGTACAATTCATACCACCTCTCTGAAGAGAATTTGCGTGTTACGTTGTAGAAAGGGTGAAGAGCACCACATTTAACCTGTTTAAGCTCACGTGTATCTTATGTAATTAAACCAGAAGTTCTCAACCTGTGGGTTGGGACCCCTTTGGCAAACCTGTCTCCAAAAATATTTACATTATGATTCATTATAGTAGCAATATTACAATTATAAAGTATCAATGAAAATAATTTTATGTTTGGGGTCATCACAACACAAGGAGCTGATTTCCCACTGAGTCCAATCCCTCCAGCTTTATCTCTTTTATTGTTCTGTTTTTTATTCTTTATTTTTATTTACATGTGTGTGCATACCTTATGCATGTATGAGACACAACCTTATGTATCCCAGGTTGGTCTCAAACTTGCTAGGTAGTCAAGGCTTGCTTTGAACTCTTATACCTCTTGACTCTACCCCCTGAATGCTGTGATTATAGTGTGCAACACCATATACGAACACTCAGCTTTCAGTTTTAATTCTGTTTTTCTTCTTGGTATTTATTGTATCAGGTATCTTTGGTTGTTTTGTTTGCTCCTTAGGCTAGAACCTAGGGACTCATGCATTCTGGGCAAGCACTCTACCACTAAGCTATGGAGGAGCTAAATCTTAAATGAGCCTTTCCAAAAGACATAGACAGTAAGGATGACATAAATGGGCTTGGTTAAGCAGTGTGGTCAGACAGCTGGAGGTTTGGGCAAGTCAAGACTATTGACCAGACAGGCAGCAGACTTGGCGAGTTTAGGAAGCTGGCTGGCTTTAAAGTCTCTTTAAAAGGTAGCAATGAAGGTCAAGGAAACAAACAAATTAAACGATGCAGGACAGTGGTCCAGAGATACTGCTAGAAATAACTTGTTCTCTGATTGATACCTAGGAAACTGTAGCCTTTTTTTATCTAGTGTAGTCTAGATAGTCTTCAGTCTATAGCCTATCTAAAGATAGCAAGGTAATTTTTAAAACTTCCTAATTCCTAAAAGCTAGCTAAACAAAAAATATTTGTTTGTTTGTTTGTTTGTTTGTTTGTTGAGAAACGCTCTCACTGAAGTTCAGGCTGGCCTGGAATTCACTTTGTGGCTAGGCTCAAACTCACAGTCATACTTCTTCCTCAGCCTTAAACATTCAGGGAAATAAACATGTGGCACTACTCCAGGCTCAAGCAAAAATGTTTTTTGTTGTTTAAAGAAATGTAGAAGGAAAGAAAAGGAAAGGGATCCTCTCTCCATGTATCCCTGTGGTTTTGGTGTACGGGTTATATTCTAGGCTTGGCTGAAAACTGAGTCCCTCATTGCAGGCGAATTCTTCAGAGCTGTCCTAATTTGCTTTCTATTGTTATGGTAAACACCATGACCAAAAGCACCCTGGGAGGAAAGGGTTTATTTGGCTTATACATCCTATCATAGTCTATCATTGACAGAGGTCTAGGCAAGAACTTGAGGAAGGCCGGAACCTGGGGTGGGAACTGAAGTAAAGGGCTATAGGAGAATGCTGCTTACTGACTTTCTCCTATGGTTTAGTCAACCTGCTTTCTTATAGCACCCAGGACGACTAACCTGGGGCTGACACAACCCACAGAGAGCTGGGCTCTCTCCCATCAATTGTTAGTTTAGAAATGCTTTACAGACATGCCTATAAGCAATCTGATGGAGGCATTTTCTCAATTGAGGTACGTCTTTCCAAACAACATTAGGTTTGTGATAAGTTGACAAATTCTTGACCTGGCCCATCAGGGTGTGAGGAATGCTACCTCTTGTTCCTGCTGCTATGCCGGAAGCTAGCCTGGCTGCCAAGCCTTTAACTCCAGTCACCATGAACCTTGATACAACATAAACCCTTCCTCCTTTCATTAATAAGAAAAGTAACAAACGCCATGTCCTTATCTTCTAATAACATCCATATCCTCTACCAAAAAAAAGAAAAAATGTCCATTCACAAAGAGCTTCCTAAAACCCTAAATCCAATGCTCTCTTCTTGGATTTTAATTATTTGTATTACCTGAAGTACCAACCCGTTTCTTTTATCAATGGACAAGCAAAAAGTTTCCTCCTGGACCCACATTCAGCCAATGGCATTAAGGTAGTCTCATCCCCTCACTAACTCACATTGCGGGAGCAGCACTGCGTTTAGTTCTTGCTTCTCCCTCATCTGCTGTCTTTACCCTCTTCCCTTTGAAAGCTACTTCCCTTCCTATGGCTGAACTCTCGACACAGTGGCTATCTGCCAGGTTTGTATTGGTAGCACTGATATAATTCCGGAGCTTCAGTCCCATCTCTTCAAACATCATCTGTAATTACTTCAAATTCACAAACTAAAATTATACTTAGCCTCCCTCACCAAAATAGCTCATCCTGCTATTTTTCTCCCTGCTTTTATTACATTAGTAAAATAACATTTCCTTAGACATCCCCAACCCTCTAATCAGTGGATTATCTCAACTCCTACTCTTCTAAGAGGAACCTTCAAAACATGTTCCTTCATTTTATCCAGAGCAAAACTTCTCTACAAAAAAATATTAAGCAAACATGTATACCATGGCAGGCATCAAATTATGTTATCTATACCAGAAAATATAAATATGTAAACATATCATTTTATTTTTGAAAATTCTAAGCTACAGGACAAGATTTTTTTTTCTCAGAGAAAAATGGTATCTATCTACTGCTAGATTTTAATGATTCTGAAAGCGTACGTACAACCTACAATAGGAAATCTGACTGAACTCCATCCAGCACATGGGAGGCAGAGGCGTGCAGATCTGTGCGTTCAAGGCCAGCCTGATCTACAAAGTGAATTTCAGGACAGCCAGGGCTACAAAGAGAAACCCTGTCTGGAAAGCAAAGCAAAAGTCTGATTGCTTGCAATGTGTAATAATAGTAACAATATAAATAAATAATATAAAATTTAAAAGTACCATGACTTTTAACAACTTAACTTGTATTATAAAGGTTGTGTTTTCTTGAAAAACAGAATGAAAATACTAGATGAAAGATAAGCCACCCATCCATTTGACTCTGCTTTCTTTTTTGTTTGCTCAGGACTTTAGTAAGATGCTTTTCTGTGGAATTCTCTCAATTCCGTACTTTTTATTTTTAAAAATATGACCAGCAGTAGTTGGAGTTTATTGCAGTCATGTTACATGTACAGTGTCTGTAGAAGTAGTATTCTTTCCGTCCTAGAATTTCTGAAACCCTTCTCAGGGCTGATTCACATCCTAGTATTTTCCAAAGGCACAGGAAACGGAAACTCTTATGTATAAAGAACTGAAGTCAAACCAGCATACATGTGGGTAAGATGACCATGAAGTAAGCTGGGACCAATGGTTCAGGCGAGGTTGCCATGACTTACTTGTACTTCTCTATCCTCTCAAAATTGGAGTTCAATTCGGCTCTCTGAATTATCCAGTTGTCTGTGTCTAGGAAGCTTTCAAAGCTGAAAAAAAAATCCATCCCCTGCCAGGTGGAGATGAAGTCTAATGGTCAATGCTGGGGTTTCGGCTCTGAACTGATTACGGTGAAGAGGGAACCTGGAATAAGGCAAAATAGACTATTAGTCTGTGCTCTGTTGTTAGATGGCCTCTGTGAACTTGAATGGTCCTAGGAAATGACTCATATTTGCTGTCTGAGTTTCTTTATCTGTAACCTGGGGGGTTATATTGTGGGGACTATAGTTTATGTATGAACAAGGAACGATCCCAGAACAAGTGTGCTGGCTACTTCTATGTCAATGTGACACAACCTACAGTTGTCTGAGCTGAGAGAACCTCAACTAAGACAATTCCTCCATAAGATTGTACTGTAGGCAGGCAAGCCTGTAGGACATTTTTATAATAATGATCAGTGGAGGAAGGTACAGGATGACACCTGGGCTGGTGTGTTGCAGGATAATTGATCACACTGTGAACCCCGATATTGTGTTATTAGCTGGAAAAAAATCTGTTTTTTTAGCACACACCAAGAGCTTTCTACTTGAATATTGTACATAGGATTAAATAAAGTCAACCACAGGTCAAGTGCAAGCAAACAGTTGCCAGGAAGTGAACGCAGGATTATTAAGAAAAACCATATAGAGTAAGAGAGAGTCAAAGGGACAGGTAGAGTGACACACAGAAAGTAGAAGGAAGGGACATTGAGTTTGAAAAAGGTTGTTTGAGAAGAGAGGGAAATTCCTGGTGGGCTGTTGGTTGAGACAGACAGTCAGCTGAGGGTTTTCTCTGCCTCTCTGAGCTGTCAGGCTTTTACCCTGGCATCTGACTCCTGAGTCTTCGTTGGTAAAATTGCACGATTGAAATTTTGTTTAAAAAAACACTGGTAGCTTTGGTCCTATAAGAAAGCAGGTTGAGCCAGGCAGTGGTGGTGCACGCATTTAGTCCCAGCACTTGGGAGGCAGAGGCAGGTGGGTTTCTGAGTTCGAGGCCAGCCTGGTCTACAGAGTGAGTTCCAGGACAGCTAGGGCTATACAGAGAAACTCTGTCTTGAAAAAAAAAAGGAAAGAAAGAAAGGAAGGAAGGAAGGAAGGAAGGAAGGAAGGAAGGAAGGAAGGAAGGAAGGA
>NW_021604719.1:7331821-7336815 GCF_004785775.1 Grammomys surdaster
GGAAGGAAGGAAGGAAGGAAGGAAGGAAGGAAGGAAGGAAGGAAGGAGGTTGAACAAGCCATGAGGAAGAAGCCAGTTGCTCCTCCACCCCTCCATGACCATGGCTGTTGCACCCTGCCTCTAGGTTCCTGCCCTGTTTGATTTTCTTTTCTTTCTTTCTTTCTTTCTTTATTATTTTTTTTTTTGTGTGTGATGAACTGTGATATGAAAAGTGCAAGTGAAATAAGCCCTTTTCTCCACAAGTCACTTTTGGTTATGGTGTTTCATTACAACAATAGTAACCCTATGAAAACGAGCAAAACACCAAAGCAATATAGCAAGAACGAAATCATGAAGACCAGGATAGAATTTGGTGAAACAAAGATTCAACAGTGTAAAGAATGAAACAAAGAGTTGGCTATACATATATACACACATGTGTAATCATACACACATATATGTATAGCATATAATGACACCCATCATTTTGTACACTAAAATTTTAATTAAAAATAAAATATTCTGTATAATCCTCCCTTTGGTTAAAACAATGTGCATAGCATAACAGAAAAGAACATATTAATAATATTTTCTTCTGAGTGGTGAGATTTGTATTGTTTTAATTCTTAATTTCTTCATTTTCTTATTTTTATTAATGAGCATACACCTTTAAAAATATAAGAATAACTAGATATGGTGGCATACACCATTTAGTCCCATAAATTGGGAAGCAGATTCAGGTAGATAACTGAGTATGTGAAGCCAGCCTGGTCTACATAGTGAGTTCCAGGATAGCTAGGGCTACATAATGAGATCCTGTCAAAACAACAACAAAAATAAAAAATAAAAATAAATGTATGTTTTGTTATTTTCAAGTAACTTTCTTATTCTTTGAGAACCACTTTTTTACCTTCTGTTTGTGAAACACTTAATAATCTTGTTTTCAGTTCCATTATTTGTTTGTTTCTTTTTCATTTTCTTTTTTTTTTATTATTGGGTACTTTATCTACATTACAGATGTTATCCCCTTTCCCTATTCCCCACCCCCAGAAACCCCTTAACCCATCCTCCTTCTTCCTATTTCTATGAGAGTGTGCGCGGGGGGGGCCACCCTCTCCCACCTCCCCTCCCTAGAATTTCTCCGCACGGAGGGGGGGACATCCAGCTTTCAAAGGACCAAGGCCCTCCTCTCCCACTGATGCCTGACAAGTCCATCCTCCTCTACAAATACAGCTAGAGACATGGGTCCCTCCACGTGTGTTCCTAAGCTAGCTGTTTAAACCCAGGGAGCTCTGGTTGGTTGGTATTGTTGCTCTCCCCATGGGGCCACAAGCCCCTTTAACTCCTTCAGTCTTTTCTCTAACTCCTCCACTGGGAACCCTGTGGTCAGTTTGATGGTTAGCTGTGAGCATCCCCCTCTGTATATGTCAGGCTCTGGCAGTGCTTCTCTGGAGACAGGTATATCAGGCTCCTGTCAGCATGCACTTACTGACATCCACAAGTGTTTGCTTACGGTGATTGCATCTGGGAGGGATCTTCAGGTGGGGCAGTCTCTGGATAGTTTCTCCTCCAGTTTCTGCCCCACACATTGTCTCATGTTTGTTCCTGTGAGTTTTTTGTCACTCCTTCTAAGAAGGACCAAAGCACTCACACTTTGGTCTATTTTTTTCCTTGGGCTTCATGTGGTCTGTGAGTTATGTTTTGGGTATTGTGAGATTTTGGGCTAATATCCACTTATTAATGAGTGCATACCATGTGTGTTCTTTTGTGATTGGGTTACCTCATGCAGTATGATATTTTCTAGTTCCATCCATTTGCCTAAGAATTTCATTAATTCAGGCTATTATAAATAAGGCTGCTATGAACATAGTGGAGCATGTGTCCTTGTTATATGTTGGAGCATCTTTTGGGTATATGCCTAGGAGTAGTATCACTAGATCCACAGGTAATACTATGTCCAATTTTCTGAGGAACCACCAGACTGATTTCCAGAGTGGTTGTACAAGCTTACAATCCCCCAACAATGGAGGAGTGTTCTTCTTTCTCCACATCCTCACCAGCATCTGCTGTCATGTGAGTTTTTAATCTTAGCCATTCTGACTGGTGTGAGGTGGAATCTCAGGGTTGTTTTGATTTACATTTCCCTGACGACTAAAGATGTTGAACATTTCTTTAGGTGCGTCACGGCCATTTGATATTCCTCAGTTGAAAATTCTTTGTTGAGCTCTGTACTCCAGTTGTTAATAGGGTTATTTGATTGTCTGGAGTCTAATTTCTTGAGTTCTTTGTAAATTTTGGATATTAGCCCTCTATCAGATGTAGAATTGGTAAAGATCTTTTTCCAATCTGTGGCTGGCCGTTTTGTCCTATTGACAGTGTCCCTTGCCTTACAGAAGCTTTGCAATTTTATTCCTTGACTACTTGCATCTATTGTATTGCTAGACCCTCAACCTAGAACTGACCTTAATACATGCATGTAATCAAAATGGTATAAAAGCATGAAGGAGGAGGGGGGATGGGATAGGGGTTCTAGAGAGGGGAAATGGGGAAAGGGAATGTCATCTGTATTGTAAATAAATAAAATATCTAATAAAAAATAAGCATCCACAAATTATTTGCTGAAAAAAATAAACTTGTTTTCAGATTCTCATTCTCAGCTTACACTTTATTACTCTTCATTTCTGTCTTTTACATTTTTTAGAGACAGAGTCTTTCTATGTAGATCAAAGCCTCAACACCATAATGTTTCTACCTGTTCTAGTTTGCTTTCTTGTTGCTTTGATAAAATATTGACCAAAACTTATTTGAGGAAGATCCAGTTTATGTGGCTTACCAGTTATGTAGTCAATCTGTCATAGAGGGAAGGCAAGGCAGGAATGCAAGGCAGTAGACCACCGAGGAATGCTACTTACTGACTTGTTTTCTCTATCCTGCTTGGCCTTCTTTCTTACACAAACCAGGAGCATCACCCCAGGGATGGCACCATCCACAGAGGGCTGGGTCTTCCCATATCAGTCAATAATAATAATAATAATAATAATAATGATAATAAATTGCCTACAGGCCAGTCTGATGGAGGCATTTTCTCAATTGAGGTTCCTTCTTCCTAGGTGATTCTAGGTTGTGGCAAGTTGACAAAAACTAACCAGCACACTGCCTAGGACTCCAGAGCCTGCCAATGTTTGTATTACAGTTGTGCGTCACCATCCCAGACTTCTGAGTTATCTAAAGTTTTATACTAATTATATTACCTTTACATATAAAATTTGATTTTTTTCATGCCTATTCTACCCGTTCTAACTTTGCTTTTGTGTGTCTATCAGTCTCTCCACCCCCCCCCGTGTGTGTGTGTGTGTGTGTGTGTGTGTGTGTGTGCCACAGAACCACAAGTAGAGGGCAGGAGGGAAGTTTCCAGAGTCAGTTCTCAACTTTGTTGAGACAGGATCTTGTTAATTCTGTTCTACAAACTAGCTTAGCTAGCCTGTTAGCTTTATCTGTCTCTGCCTCCTGCTCTTCAGCTCACCACAGAAGTCCTGGAACTGCAGCCACACACCACTACACTCAATTTTTTATGTGGGTGGGGTTATTAAGCTCAGTTGCCAGGCTTGCCCAGCTAATGCTGGGGGCCAGAGGGTGACTTGGTGCATCTTCTTCAGTCACGATCATTGTTTGAGACAAGGTCTCTCTGAATCTGGAGTTCATTGATTCTCCTAGGCTGGAGGGATCTAGCTGTCCGTTCCCCTCCCCTCCCCCCACAGTGCTGAGATTCCAGACCTGTGCCAGGATGCTCAAGCGTACATGAGTGTTGAGGATTTGAATTCACTTCCTCATGCTTGTCCAGTAGGCACTGTACTAACTAAGCCATCGTCCCACACTCACAGTTTGACTTTTAGAGATTTTGCTGGCAGTGGCAGTGAGAAATGTACAGAATATTAAAAAAAAAATTAAAGACTTCCCTTTTAGGAACTATCTTCCTGTTTTATTTCTTGGAAAATAAAGAGGAAAACAATACAATGTCACATGTGAGAAAGGGACAGATTTACACAATCCCTCCTCACTAGGAGATAATTGGATTAACACGTATCTTTGACTATTCCTGTTAGAAGGTAGATCTGTGACCTTTGAGCAGAAGGAAGGTAGCAAGGGTGAGAAAGGAAGATGGGAGGAGGCAGTGTTTGTTCTAAGCCTGCAGAACAAGAGGGGGAAGGGTGGATGAGGGACAAGGGAGCAATCTACCTCCCCCCTCCCTCACTTCACTTTCTGGCCCTTCCCAGAAGATGAGAGTTACCGGGAAATTAGAGGAGCCAGGAATAGACTCATGATCCAACAGAGCCACATTAAAACAAGTTGTATGTTAGGACATGGTCTATGAGAGTTAGCAGTTTGCAGACATTAAATAAAAACAACAGGGGAGGGAGAGCAAGATGGCTTAGCAGGTAAGGGGCTTGCAACCAAGTCTGAAGATGAGTTCAATCCCCAGGTCCTACATGGAGGAAGGAGAGACTCAGGTCTTGAAAGTTGTACTCTGACTGTGCTGCCACCCCTCTCCCACCATACACACAGTAAACAAGTAAATGTTTAAGAAAACAAACAAACAAAACAAAAACAGAGAGCTATTGTTTTAGACCATGGTCCTATACAGACCTGGCCAAAGATAAAAATAAGTCAATCATGCTAACATTCGCCAAGCTGAGACTAAGCTATTCATCTGATCTGAGAAATAAGCATTAGGAAAAGAGGCAGCTTCTTAAACAGGCAGGTTTTACTTGGTATGATAATGAAGCTTCCTCTGCTTAAATATAAAGAAAGTTACCTGAAATAACGTGATGTTACTTAATAGGTTAATTTTACTATTGCCCTATCTCCCTATCCCTATGTATAAGAAAATAAACTGCGAAATAACCACTTCTGTTTTTAGATTTTGTGTCTATATTCTAGTATTAACCTCATTTTGGTATTATAACAAGTTCTCTCTCTCTCTCTCTCTCTCTCTCTCTCTCTCTCTCTCTCTCTCT